>NC_142370.1:30223562-30578062 GCF_059441005.1 Hippichthys cyanospilos | reverse complement strand
TCTTTCTCTCTCTCTCTTTCTTTCTTTCTTTTTTTCTGTGGCACAATCAGCACCATTCATGCTTGCCGGTCTTGGTTTCATCAGAGTAAGTGCTGGCATTATGTTGATTAGGGAGAATATCAAACACGTTCTTGCTGATTACATCGTCTGCCTACCAAATAATTACGACGTGAAAATCAGCGAGCAAAGCGACCGAAGAGGTAAATAGTGTAAGCAGCGTGCAAGCCCCTCAGCTGCTGTCAAACCTGCACAGGTCTAAATTGTCTGCTCTCTGTGGATCGGCACATTTACGCTCTCTCTTGGATGTCTTGTTTTTGCAACGCATTTCTTTTCGTTTTTTTATTGGTTCCTGTTCCCCCTGCTGCGGTCACAGCTCTGTGTATATTTTGTTTAAAAAGGGGAACTCAAGTTGTGTTTTATTATTATATTGCCTTGTTGGATGTATGCTAGGTATCGATTAATGTACTGTATTTGGTTTAGGCATGTTATTTTCAACATATATAGGAAAATGCAGCATGATTATTTTTCATTCTAGTAGCACACCTAGCGACAAAACCGCTTTTGCATAGCTTGTGCACTTGACAGATTAAACATGTCTCAAATATCTACTGAGATCGTGACCTCGTCCACTGAGCGCAGTAATAGCTTCAAGCTCTTTTTTTTTGTTTAACTCTAAATTTTATCCTGTGTGGTGTAGTTGGTATTTCTTGAAGAAATAGCTTCAAGAAAAGACTAATCAGGAAACAGTTAAGAGTGCTGAAATTGATTTGATTTTGCTGCAGACATAATGGCTTGTACTGTGATTTTATCGAGAGAAAGCGAAGGTTTGGGTAAGATCATTTCAAACTCGAACATTTTATGGATATAAGATGTATGTGATGTATAAATGTGTTTTTCAAGCTTGTATTGGACCAAGTGTTGTATTCCTTTTTATCAGACAGATAATGAAGATAACGCCGAAACATGTCAGCTAAAACCTCTTAGAAAACCTCGTAGAAATTTTTCATTCTTTCACTGTCTGATGAAAAGGAAAACAACAGGTGATTCTGAACTATATACAAAATGAAGGTTGTTCAAATGGTACTGGACCAAGGCACACGTTTGACTATACATTAGAGCTGTGCAATACTTGAGGCTGGTATTGAAGTAAATACTGCTACCGGTAACATAGATACCAATATCAAATATTTTTAAATAATTATAGTATTCTGAAATATATATATATATATATATATATATATATATATATATATATATATATATATATATATATATATATATATATATATATATATATATATATATATATATATATATATATACATACTTTCTGGTAAATTTAAACTGGAACTGAAAAGATGTAAAAATCAATAAATTTGCTCCGAAATAGTAATAAACAACACTGAACATACAAATAGTGTGGTGACACGGCAAATGTGTTCTATTCGCATGCACTAAAATGAGATTGTGTGAGGGACCCATGAGAAACATAAATTAAAAAAAAAAAGATCAATATCTACCCTGTGATATTAATAATATACATCACAAATGATTCCAGCTTTAGTATCGATTCTATGGATACTTGGCTGGATCTCCACAACCCACCTCAGAAAAAAAAAAAACAATAAACAATGCCTTGGCCCACCACCAAACACAAATATCAAAAAAAGTAACTTTTTGCTTTACTGTATGAAATCTCTGGCTGTTACATTGAACAAAAAGCAATTACGTTGAATAAGGGGATAAAATATTGTTTTTTACATTCTCCCATCTGTGTGTAAATGTGTCACCAGCATAGAAAAATGAACAAAGTTGCACTATATGTACTGTCGTGAATAATGATCTTCTTATCAGATCATTGAAATTGGTTAATTTCCCTCAACACAGTGGCGGTAAATCACCGGCATATATTTGCAGCACGACGAGAGTGAAGCTTCACTACTTAAAGTCAGAATGCCAGTACATTTGCGTAACGCTCAATTTTGGGACTTTTCGAGCTTGTGTTTTAAGTCTCATCCATTGGCGAGCTTCTGCTTCTCAGCAAGAATCAGTGGGTCGGAATTACTTATATTTTATTGCAGTCGGCTCATGCATTTGAATGAGGATTAGCTCGGAGGCTCAGGCATCATATCACCAAGAAAACCATTGGTGGGATTCAACTGTAATGTGTTTGCAGTTCTGGCTTTGTGGTATGCTTATGACAGTGGAACAGATTAATAGCAACTTGTACTTGTCAGGCTAGCCTGAAGACAAATTGAAGTGTGAGGCCAAATGGAAGCATTAGCCAAGTGGTGCAGCCCGCAGATTTTGCAGACCACTGTTCTTAAACATCGCCCACGGCGCCGCTAGATACGACCTAGCGGCAATAACCGTGTGTCAAGGATCATCTGTAAAACAAACATCTTTCGACAAAAGTAGTTTCGATCTGGGTCTTCTCTGTGGAGCTGATGCGGTGCTTAGACACGCAGGTTAAAATGCAGAGTGCCCATCTTGCAGGAGTACTTTGAACACTCTCAATTCTTATAAGGGGTGCAAATTAGGGAATTGATCACAGGTGGATCGATAGAAGAGAGGCATTAATCACGGCTGCAATGCAGCAGTTGTCTAAAATCGTGCTCACAGGAGAATGTCTGTGTGTGTCGCGGTTACTGTCTCCTAAGCATTTATGCTATCATTTATTTCTTTCACTGCCATTGACAAGTTTACCTGTCAATTATATATATATATTTATTTCAATAAGGATGGGTTGGCGAGTATCTGATACAACTTTATTGATGCACAACTTCCAGTAGATGGCAACAATAACCCGATTTTGATATGAGATTAACTCAGTTTGAGAGTAACGGAGAAAAAAATGCTTGATATTGACTGGGAGTGAATAGTTAAAAAACTTGTATTCATTGGACTAATTCATGCTGGCTGCAACATGAGGGATGGTACTGTTTTCGTTTGTCAGCGGTCAAAAAATTAGAAATTCAAATCAAACTTTTGTCCATGTTTTCCTTTGAAGAATTGCTCAAATGATGCATGTTTCTGAGTTTAGTGAAGAGCTTTGGTATCGTTAGCCGTGGGTGCTTTGCTTTTATGTGGTAGGCTAAACTTAAATTGCTGCTGTAGTAATCTAGTTCCTTCCTCCAAAAAATATGTATCACTCTACTTTTACCAAAGGGACATTTTTTTTAAGTTAATTTACCATTTATTGGACTGACGACTGGGATATGATCTTTCCTTTTCACGTTGCCCCTCACCTGCCCACAAGAGCCTATCGGGTTTAGACAAACTATGAAATAGAACTGAAAAGATGTGAATCAAATTAAAAATGATTACATTTAAATTATAATAAAAACATAAAAATTATGTCTAAGTTGAATAAAATCTAGTATAAAAGATTGTGACTTGTAAATTTTTTTCATATATATATATATATATATATATATATATATATATATATATATATATATATATATATATATATATATCATTGTACATTACATTTATGGTTGTATATATAAAGGATGTGGAATAAGTTTATATGTTCTCCAAACATCCAAAATCAATCAACTAAACAAAGGGTGATGGAATAAGATGCAATTGAAGTTTTGAATTTGAGTTTAAACTGCTATTTAACTGCAGTATTATGTTGGTGTTTATGTTGAAAATAGCATCATTCTGCTTAAATGTCCTATGTTATGATCTGTGGCTAATCCATAATTTATTTATTTATTTATTTATTTTTGCTGCTGCGTTTTATATACCGGTACGGCTAATAGAAAAATATGGTAAACGGGCTTTTTAGCCATAATAACATGATGAAAATCTCTTTACAATAGGCACCCACACTTTCTCGATCAGAATGGAATGGGTTTATGCATAAGGGAAGTGCCCTTAACCTTGAATGCAAAAAATCTGGCTTGGAAATGTCATCAACATATCAATGCACTTGTCACATTTCAAGAAGTAAAACGGAGCGAGCGCGCTCGTGGGCTCCGATCACACCCAGGGAGTGGAGCCATGTCTGAAATATTTAATGCATTTGCACAGTCTCCCGTCATTATTACCTATGTTTTCTTTGCAATGACATTTTGGAAAGTTAAGATTTTCGTCTGCGTTATTTGACATCAAACATGCTGTGTGCGAACAGCTCAGATACATCCGACCGGACAGCATCTGCTGATTTGTGTGTCCTTCTGTTTCGATCTTTTATGTCTCTTTGAGTGTGTGTCATATTGAGCCTGCGCTAGGGTGCTGCTGCTTGGAATGGCAAAACAGGGGGAAGGAGACGATTGATTTAGAGCTTTAAATACACATGCTGTCCTTCAGCTGAATCCACCAGACACGTATCTGCCCCCGCACATCACACATACTGTATATATTTATATATCTATATTGATATATTGATATATAAAATCACGCTTATTTTAATTTGGCCGTTCTAATGCTAGAATTTTCTTGGTTTCAATTGTTTCACCGTTTTATTAGTAATGTTAGATCAGCAATTCTCAAATGGAGGTATGAGTACCCCCGGGGGTACGTCGAGGCACTTCAGGGAGTATGCAAAGACACTTCGGGGAGGATGTGATTTTTTTAACAGGGTTTCTATAGAGTTTCTATGAGATAATCTAATTTGATACGTTTTAACTGAAACAAAAACAATGGAAGGTTTGAGAAAATAACTAGCGATTGTTGTTAGCGTTTTGTGTTTTTTTGTTTTGTTTTTTTTTAGAAAAATTAGCATATCAATGGTTTCCCTACAAATAAAAAGCATAAACCATACTCCCAAAAGAAAAAAATGACGAATGCATGGAAATCCCTGTTGCTACTACAGGCTCCAAAACTCAATGAGTTGGTAAAGTAGCTGATCTTGTGTTGGTGAAGTAGCTGGGAGAGACTCGGGCTTGCCGTGTCCCCTTCAAGAACAAGTCTTAGACACAATACTGTCTCATGATCATATCTACAAAACATGTTTATTTGGTATAAGATGAGTCAGGCATAATCTCTTTGTCCTTTCTGTCACATTTCAGGTATCTGGATCAAACCCAGTCGGACGTCAAAGATGCGAGAGAAGAGGGCGGATTTTGTAGCGGGTTGCCTTGGGGGACGGGTCATTGCAGCTGGTGGTCTCGGTTAGTACTTTTTAGTACTTTTTTTAATTTCAGGGTTTTGCCAAAATGTACTGGTAAGATGAAGAACAGTTGCCTTGTTCTGGAAGAATTTTGATATTGTTGTTTGCATAATGAAAGTACATTTTACAGCTGAGAAACACATTGACCGGAAAATGGATCATGTTAAAGGCAAATGTCCCACTGCTTTTGAATGCACCATGGGGATAGTCCGGCTAGTGTCAATGCTAGAATCTTGTGCGTATCATAGAATGGCGGCATAAATGACTAGCGGTTTCTTAGCGTCCTTAATCAACGATTGAATATGATGTTTTTTTGTTTTTTTTTAACGGCGTCATGTTGATGTTGGTCGAGACATGATGTGATGGCCGCAAAAACGGACTCACTAGGAGTAAAGCTAGCTGATAGAAAAGCTTGGCAAATAATTTATGGCGTAACGGTTACAGATCATTCCCTCAATCTGAGTCAAATTAGTTTATGATACACCAAAACAAATTTCTCGCAATTGCTATGGTGTCTTGAGACTAACATCCAGCAGTCCATTTGGTAAAGCTACTATGTACTATTTTTAATGGCAATTCGCAGTTCCTATAGGAGGAAAATTGTGCATATAATCATGAATCATATTTTACCTACCTACCTTACTTCAGCCAGCATCTCCCTCATTTTTCACTTCATGGAAAATACACAGAAAATAACTCATCAAATTTACTGTTCCCCTCTACAGACACATTGTAAAATGAAATAAATTTTCCATCAGCTTATTTTCTCCTTGGCTGAACAAAATTTGTTCAAGTAAATACAGCGTAAGCAATAGTGGCAATTAATCTGAGGGTTTTTTTATGCTGTCAATGACATGCTCTTCAAACAGAAATTGCCTTTTTGATGGGCAGGTAACATCACTCACAAAAATTGTTACAGATTGAATTTAAAAGCCATTTCTTCTTGTTTCTTTGTAGAGCAAATAAACACACCACTCACTTCTCTCATCGCTTTTCAACATGATGTAATCATTTGGTTAACACTGATTAATAATTTGAGTTATAAATATACTATTGAGATCTTCATCTAAAAAAGAGATTTTAACATACATTCTTGATATAAAAACAAGTGGAATTTATTATTACTTTAGGCTATAGAAAAAAATTATGGCTTTTTTAGTGAGTGGTGGTACGCCATCAGGCATTTTATTTTATCATGTAAAACATGTGCCTTGGATCAATAAAGATTGGGAAATGTAGTTAAAAAAAAGTGAAAAATTTAGATTTACATTTAGAACAGATTTGTGTGCTTATAAAAAACACGTAAAAGGGCATAAAAGAAAAGAATACGATTGAAGCAAATGAAAGATAGAAAATGAGAAAGAACAACAAAGGGCAGATGAGAGATGGGATTATCGAGGGGGAAAAAAAAAGCAGCTCGAGAACCGACATGACATCTGTGGGCTGACAAATCAAAGCGATGACGGGAAGCCTTTGAGCAACAGGGGCAGCGTGTCTGTGTGTGTTTTCGCAAAAGCAACGAATAAAAAGTAGTGACATAAGCCATCCCATCAGTTTAATGCTGTCACTCTCGCACAATAAAGCTCACCTTGTAATGCAAGTCTCCAAGGAAACGGAAAAGACACGATTCTAGGTTGATCTATAATGACATCTTGCATCTAAGCTTTGAGGAGGAAAAAAAGGACAAAAGCAAAAAGTGTGTGCACTCCTAAGAGAATCTTACCATAGATCCAAAACGTGGCAGTGTCCCATCTTCAGCTCTAAAGTGTGCTTCTGTTTTTGGTGTTTTTATTCAAGTGAAAACTTCATGGAGTCAGTCTTGCAAGTGGTACATTAAGTAATGAACATTTAATGACTGTTGTTTGCATTTGCATTTTAATTTATTCTACTGCTAAAAAGGTGAGTCCAGAGTAATACAGGACGACAGCTTCACTGATGCACTTTTCCCAAATGTTTTTTTCACACTAAATTGCTTCTGTGTCTTCTTTCCTTTTTGTTTTCATACTTAAATTGGAAAGCTGCCTTTGGGGCTACTTACTGCTGTTGTTTGGTTTTATATCACAGCAGTAGGTTGTATATATATATATATATATATATATATATATATATATATATATATATATATATATATATATATATATATATATATATTTATATTTAGTGGAGTGTACTTCATGAGCAAACTAAGTAAAAACTAAATAGGTATTAGCCATTACAGAACAAACAATGCGCCACAAATAACCCATGCAAAGGAATGTGCATCGATGCTAACATTAGCCATTGCAATGCTAAACAAGCATAGTCACAATCTTTTCATATGCTAATTAGATCGTTGGCAGGAGTTAGATGCATATGAAAGGTGTTCAAAGCAAGTGTCAACAGCATGTGGCAACAACGATGTCCAAAACACATAAAAACATAATTGCTTGTTGGATGAGGGAGTCATCCGAATGAGCACGGCCTACATGCTAGCCTTAACACACAGCGACTTCCTGACTGAACCTCCAAAATGGATGCTGCCCTCATAAACTAATGTTTGTGTTTGTAAACTCAAAAACACCATACCTAGCGTAAAACTTACCGTTTTGAAATGAACAAAACAATATTTTTTAAGGTTTTTTTGTTGCAATTTGATTAAAATATTTAAGTTTAATATTTAATCAGAATTATAGTCTTTTAAACTATAGGCATTGATCGACACAATCTTTTAATGTAATCAAAAGGTATTTTCCCCATCTTTGTCCCTGTGCTGATTGTGTTTGGTCATTGCTGACTAATATTTGGAATTGCTTTGTCCTAATTGCGGTGTATGTCTCTGCAGGCAACGAGCCATCACCCCTGGGCTCGGTCGAGAGCTACAACCCAGTAAAGCGACGCTGGGAGTACGTGGCATCCATGCCGACCGCACGCTGCTCATCTGCTCTTTTGCAGACCACCGGCATGTTCTTCGTAATTGGCGGTGTGGCGCAGGGACCGAGCAATGCGGTGGAAGCACTGTGCTTGCAGGAGACGGTGTGACATTTACACAGGCGTTGGTATTTTGTCCAAGCTTGTCTGGAAAAGGCCTAAACACATGGCTTGGATATGGAGGCTATCATCTTTACAAACTTCATGTGTGGCTGATGGATTCTTCTCGATAGTCCACACATTCAGCAAGCATTTTTTTTTTTTTTTTTGAAAGAAAAAAGGCACCCAAGGGCATTTTCTGACAGAGCTGGAGGAATAAATACAAGGACGGCTACGATTGCTGTGACTGATAAGGGGAGCAAACTGACAGCTTGTCTTCCTTGCAGATGTCAGGGGAAGATAGAAAAATGAGCAAAAAATAGACAAACACACTACAGTAGCTGAAGACTTCACATGCCTTTGAACTATTGAACATTTCTCAGAATCCAAGCAGGGTACTTTTCTGGACATTAAAGGAACATAGGGCCATATCTGTGTCAGGCGCCCCTGCTGCTGCATCAGCAATCTGACATTTTCTATGATTCTTGTTTTTTCTAGTAACTGTGGTTGTGGGACTTTTGGTCTTTAGCTTTGACTTACCGTTCTTGGCGATTGTCATCATTTCATTAAGGTCAGTGACTTTAGAAGTGATGTTGGCGTAATGTTGTTTAATCTTGGACAAAGCAAGTGTCGTGACCCCTGTAGTCGAACAGAGCCTTTTTTGAGTTAGGGATCATATTTAGTAACTGAAGCCCCTGAAGGTGCAGGAATATCTGAATCTGCTCCACTCTAAATATCTAACGTGGAAACAACTTTATTGATGCACAACCATCAGTAGATGGCGACAATGCCCTTTTCTGATATGTCACGGTTTGAGAGTCCGCATTTATTTGTTTATTTTTTACAACTGCTGATTATAATAGAAAGGAAAAGGGCAAGTTCATGCTTTCATTTGGTGGATTTGGTGTATACATAATCATTCAACATAATATCACATGGGTATTGAAAATGTCAAAATTCTCTTAAATGGCTGGCAGTGAATGAGGTAAAGATCTGGTACGACACAACTAGGGTCAAGGTGATTCTCCTCGCACACTTTTTTTTAGTTTAAGTTTAAAAAAATACAGCCATAAAATCATTAAGGACTTGCATGTACGACATGTACACATAGGATGTTTCCTAAATTAAATTTCGCCCAGCACTCATCTCACCCTGTGGTACAGCACTACATAAAAATGTCACAAAAAGGGTAGAAATTCTGAAAAATGTAACTTTTCATTTCACCCACATTAGATTTCTTCCTGGTGAATTTTGGGCTTGTTTAATTGAACACCACGCTGATGTAAACGCATGATGCAATGGCTATTTTGAAAGTATGAAAGACATCAGGTCAATGCACAGGTTACTTCTACCTTTTGCCATCGAATGGAAGACTTAAAAATCTTAGCCTGACAGTATATGAGCGACTGCATACAAAGATATATTTGTAATTAATAAATAGTCATTTTCAGACGAATTTATTAAAATTGGACATTTTTCTCATGGCACATGCCAGACTGGTTCAGAATCATTTCAGAAGTCCAAATAAATGCACGCAATTGTCTCAACTAAAGCATCCAGGTCCATCGCAACATCATTCAGTATTGATCACAGTTACTGTACTTCTTTTCAGTCCAGCCATGAGCAGTATCAACACTGACGCTATTTGTCACACTCGGACACTTTGCCGTTAAGTTTTTGTTTGCAGACACTCAATCATAGCTACCGCATCAAATTTGCTCCTCAGCCATCTATACTGACATGTTGGTTGCATTTTCTCCATCCACCGCCGCCACCGTCTCAGTTTAATGAATGAAGGCAACGCGGTGTATTTATTACCTCAGCTTGACATCAAGCACATCTCGGATTCAAAAGATAAATCATTTCAAGTTGATGTAAGCGAGGCAAACTTTTGCAGCATGAGATTGAAACGGAAGTATAGCACTAAACACGTGTTGCTATATCATGGATTGATGTTTGCTGGGTAGGTCAAAGGTCCACTGCTTAGCTTTTACCCAGCAACATAAGCACGGCTTTGTTTTCTGCAAACCTGTATGTGCTTTGTACACCCTGACAGGATTTATGATTGTTAGACCACTTTCAGGGGAACACATTCACTCAAAATCACTCATTCTTAAGGTTCAAGTGAAGCTGTCCAATTCTGTGAGTTTAAACATCGGTGACCTATACAAAGATCCGTTTTTTTCTATGCGCTCGGTGTAAAGACAGGAGGGGTTTTATTGTTGTGCCGGCACAAGTCTACACTTTCTGGTCGTTCTGGCACATGGAGCTGCCTCGCTGCCAACACATCTGACAATTCGGTGACAGAAAGTAGACTGCGCACAGCTTTAAAAATCAAAAGCAAAACAAGCAAAATAATTGCCGCCAGGGGAGTAGTCTTGTGTGTTTGTGGATTTTGTTCATGTGCTATGCCCTTCCCACTTGGAGCAACTGCAAAAGGAATCACAGTGGACCCCTGTCATACGAGATTACTCCGTTTCATAGTTGGGATGGTGAGGCGCAATCTTCGTATGGCGGGCAATGGAAAACTATGGTAATTAGCTAATGCATATAAAACCCAAGAAAAAACATCAAAATTTTATACTCCCTTCCATCTTGTTACTTCTCCCTTTAACCTCACTAGCAATCTTGGGACCCATGGCTAACCAATTCAAGTTGGAATTAAGCATTAAAATGCACAATAATTACGATATTGTAAGCACTCACACGAAATCAAGTCTTTTCCTGTATCTTTGTGACACCGACCAAAAGCTGACCAGCATCTTAGTGTTGCCGACCAATAGCAGACCAGCTTTTTAGTATGCAGTGACGCATGTAGCAACGCACAAACGTGGTGCAACTCACAGTCATACGCACGCATTTTGCAATGGTTGTTGATGCCGTAAAACGGGGAAAATGCCGTAAAAGGGGATGAAAAAAACCTAGTATTCTACTTCTTAACATGGAAAAAACATAAGACAGGGGTGCTGTAACCCGGGGGTCCACTGTACATTTGACTTCAGAGTACTTAAAACCAGGTCTAACTGTGGTGCAGGTGGTGTGATGTGATTTTGGTGTAGTTAACAGACACTCAGCTTTTGGGTTACTGAATGCAAATTCCTCCATTGTGAGACTTCTAAAGGCTACCTTGTCATTTCTCATCGTATGAGTACAATACTACAGCCCATATTTTCTGTGTGGCGTTTATCTTACCATCAAATTTGACTCCATGTGACTCACACATCTGTGTTTCACTGTTTGAACGGTTTAATTTACATCAAAAGCCTTGTTGATTCCTCTTCAAATGTATAGTTTATCGTCGTGGCCTTGAAGTTCCATTTCGGTGTATATAAAACTTAGTGTGAGAGTTTTGACAGTTGTTTCGGTGCTGTTCTTTCAGCAGGCTGCTTTGGGGCATTGATGGAGTAATAGCTTGACCATGGAGCACATTTTTCTTCAAATGCCTCCTTATTGTTCACCTTGAAACAAAGTAGCTGTTGCTGTAGTTATTTGTGGCATTTCTTTGTGTTCTGAAATTTTGACTGTGGTTTGTTGCTGCAGAAGCCCACACTTTTCACTCGGGGCTCTGTTTGATAAAGTTCAACAACCTCCTCCTGTAGATCCTTTGATAAGTCTGATAATTGCTTTGCCCATGGCTAGGGATTCGGCAGCCTGATCAGCAGTGGATAAAACATGCAGGGTTCAGTTAGGAACCCAGATGGTCATTGAGTTTTCACATGCAAGTGCACCTAGTACAGTGAGCCTCCACTAATCGCAGCGTAGAGGGAGCCCTATGGCGATTACTGGATTCGACCACTAAAATCAAGTTGTCATTATATATAGATGCCAAACATGGTGGAACCGATGATAAAGTATTAACGTCATGCCTCATTGTACATAATCATATCCAAGCACTGCCACTATCATTAACACGTTCGAGCCCAAAGGCACATTTTTATGTGTTTTTTTTTTTTTTTTGTGCATCCATGCATTCAGTCTGCTTTTGCATATTTTTTGTTTTTGTTTTTGTTTTTTTGTTTTGTTTTTAAGTTTGGGGCAAAATGATTTTCTAAAAATGTCTGTTCAAAGAATTAAGTAACAAAATAATCAATTACTTTGGGTACTTAAGCATTTACACAATGAATTACTTTAGGTAACTACAAAATTGACAAATTACCTTATATACTGTAATTAAGTACCAAAGTAATCAATTATTTGATGTAATTAAGCACTAATGTTTTATTATATAGCTACGTAATTATTAAAACTGATTAGATTCAAGTAAAAGATTGCAGGTATTCACTAACATGTGCTTGTATATATATATATATATATATATATATATATATATATATATATATATATATATATATATATATATATATATATATACATAAAATCATACTTAAATCATTTTTTAGGCTAATTACTTTGAGTACTAAAATCCTAAAGTAATTCATTATTTGAGGTGCTAAAGTATTAAGTAATTAAGTACTAAAGTACTCAAATAATTGATTGCAATATTTACTAAAGGATAAAAGTGATTGATTACTTTAAGACTGCATACTAAAGTACTCAAATCATCAATTGCTTTAAGTATCAAGGTAATCGATTACTTCAGTACTTTATTATTTTGTACTTTTGGATTAAATGTCCAGACTCTTAAAAAGCAATGTGTCATCAGGAGGTAAATATTTGCACTCCGAGGTCAGCACATCGAAACTAAAATCAAAGGGGAATTTCCAAATGACAGGAGTACGCTTCAGACGGAAGCGGCGGCGCACTCCGAAATCTGATGTAGCGTTTGTTTTCGATCCATTCGATGCATCAAAGCAACAAATGTAAATCCGAATAAAGAGTGGTCTGTCTGATCACACGCGAGTATATTCAAACACACTCATGAATACAAAGAGGCAGGGAGAAAAAAACATGCTTCAGATGAGTGCAAGATAAGCGCGGGACCGCAAACACACACATGCATAAACACACTCACGCACGTTTATCCTTGGCTGCTGCAGTTTCAATTCCTGGACATATCTTGTTATCTCTTTTGAGGGAGCATATGAGGCTGGTGCCAATAGACAGTTGGTTATTTTTGGTCTTCGCCATTTGCTTGTGTTGGGCGCAGGTCATATAGCGCAATGAAAGCACGCACACACCTACCCACACACACTGGGCGTTCATGGCGGTGCAAATCCATTTTCCACTCTGTTACGATAACACAGTTCTATCTAGGAACAACCTTAGGAAAAAAAAAAAAAAAGGGTAGCAGACTGCGGAGTGAAGGAATGCTTCGCCACATTTTGATATTGCATAGGATTGTTGTGTTTTGCTGCCAATGTTAAAATTAAAATGAACACAGCTTTAAAAGGTTTGCTATACAGGGCTTTGCCCAGATTTGCAATTGTGAGACTGAGACGTGGGCGGTTAGGAGACTGATCCATTGTGACATTGTGCGAGCATGGTGTTCACATTTCTGACATGTTTCTCTAATACATCAGCGTTTGTCAAGCGAGCCATCGGGACATTGTAAAAAAAAAAAAAAAAATCCCTCGAAAGAAATCTTAAGGCTTTACTGAGTAGCTACATTTTTTTTTTTTTAACATCATTGCTGTCACTCGGGTAGAAGCTAATTTCACACCGTCGTGTTTAAACTGGCCACGAGCGGATGATGCGCAAATCTGCTTGCGGATGGATACAATTTTGTCAATGCCGAAATATACTACGCACCTGGTTCCTATAAGTATCTATTCATGGTAGTGATGGGAAAATAAAGCCTCATTAAAGAATTTTTTTTAGTCCTCTTGAGCAGTGGTTCTCAACCTATTTAGGCCGAATGAGGCTTTAAATCAAAAGGTTGTTCAATATTTATTTATTTATTCTTTTAGTGTGCACTGGTTGTCCGAAAAATAACTTGCACACTCAGGACTAAACAATGGAGGGTGGAAGATGCTGATGCAGAGGTGCTGCATCAATACAGGTTATTGTATTTTATTCATGTATAAAATGCTAACTTTTATTTTCTACGTCGCGGGCCAATCATGGAACTGTTCAGGGAAACGTAAACACAGTCATGAGTGAGAGGAATTTCCCCAGACGCAGATGCTATCAGATGCCTTCTTTCATCTTTGGAGACAGTTTTGTAAAATAAAAAAAAGACGAGTATAAAAAATGGATCAAAATTCCCATAGTTTTAGTAGAGGAGTTTTTTTTTTTGAGGGGGGTATTATCTGTTCTGGATTGTGGTTGCGAGGAGACAGAAATGTCTTAGTGTTGTAGACTTCAAAATTTCAGGTTGTCTCCAGTTTATTTTCATTGTGTTGTGTGGATGAGCCAAACTCTTCTTTGATATGGCCCTTTACATTATTAAAACTCATGTAAATCTTGATTCAGTTTTCATTTTAAAATTTTAGCGTATTAAACCTTTCATGGCTGGACAAAGAAATTCTCATTAAACAAAAAAAACCCCAAAACAATTGCGCTCACTTCCTGGTTATTAGAAAATCGGAAACAACAACAATAAATAATATCTTCCATAATGTGTGTGTTTTTTTTTTTTAAGCCTAACCCTTAACAATAACCAAACAGTTTATTGATTTCCTTTCTTTCTGTTTTCACATTTTAACAGTAGTCCCACTCAATATCATCAAATAATTTTAACTGATGAATAAAGAAATAAAAAACACATATTCTGTAGTACGTTAAACAATATGGTATTTGTTTTTATTTTTTTAACATATATTTTTAGCTCCTCATAATGTGGCCCATTTACCAAAATCCGGTTGAGCACAAATGTTTTGAGATGAATTTTATGAATAAACTGGGATGATGACTGAGCATTCAACTGTAACCACAGTTGATTTGATATTTGGAGTGAAGCTAGTTTGGGAAGCAAGCGGATGAAAATTCCGCTTTTGTCGTGATCTTGCTGTATCGTGCTGCTTCCCTGTACAGTGTTTAACGTGATAGAAACCTGAAAAAAATGTTTTATGGTCTCAGTGAACTATTGCTGTGTGATCTATGTGTGTAAAATTGATTACTGCACTGGAAGAAGTGTTTAGAAAATGATGGGACGGCATGCTGGGAAGTATGATCATCCGAGTATCATATTGATGGTTATGTTCTGTATGTCATAATGCTTTAGTCCCCAGTGTGCTTTATCATCACATAATGAATAATGTTTCTTCATTCATACACGTACAATATCATTGCTGTCGGCACACCTTTAACATCACAGAGTGTAGTTTAAGTACTGTATTTTCCGCGCTATAAGGCGCACCGGATTATAAGGCGCACCCTCAATTAATGACATATTTGAAAACTTTTTCAATCACAATATAGTAATACTCAATGTAATAACAATAATAACTCAAATAATAACTCTAAACTCTCAATAGCATAATAACTCAATGTCAATATGAGCAACCTTGTTCAACTGTAAACACACAAAAGAAACAGGTAAATCTTACTTTATCGGTTCATTCCCCATCTATGAATCCCAATCTCAATATTGATCCATATATAAGGCGCACCTGGTTATAAGGTGCACCATCAGCTTTTTTAAAAAAAATAAGGCTTTTAGGTGCGCCTTATAGTGCGGAAAATACGGTATTATAATCAATGTTTGCTTAAAATATTGAACTTTACTACAAAAAGCATATATTATAGTATACAGAATATATTATTTCCATGCAGTCATGGACATGTAGTAATATAGTACCTTTCTCTTGTATAAATACGGTACAGGACAATAGAATGGGACCAAATGGTGAAACTTCTCTACTTAGAGAAGCAACGTACCAAAAACTCAAGGTTGAAATGTTGTTTCATTTTTTTTCCACAATTTTTTTGAACGCCATAGCTTTTGGAAACTTTTTTTTTCTGCAGGATAATCCTCAGTTTTATTCTGTATTTTAGACTTCGATATAGTGGATTTAAAAAATGTAGACACCGTTGTCTTCGACATCACTTAGGGCAGTGCTTCTCAGTTACATTTTGCCAAGTCCCCCCGAGAAAAGAAAAAACCTTTCACGTAACTTTCAACAACTGTTAATTATTTTTTACGCGTTTCCCGGGCCACATAAAACGATGTGGCGGGCCGCATCTGGCCCACGGACCTTGAGTTTGACACCAGTGACTTAGTCAAATTTGGCCTTTCACCAAGTGGTCCCTTCCTATTGGCCTGTATCCAATTTTAAAAGTTACAAGTTAGTAAAGGTGACCTCGATTTGAAACATAAATAAGAATCTGCCGATTTTTGCGCACCACAGTAGTCGACGTCCTTTCATCATTTGTTTTGAATGCTACCACAAAATAATGTGACTCCGTGCTACCAATTTGTAACATTCGAACCCCCTGAAAATAGATGGGTCAATTCATCGAACCTTCCGCTGATCAAAGCAGCGGTCACACAAATGTTACGTTTTAAGCTTGCGTTTGAATTTGCATCAGTTTGACTTAATTCCTCATGATTACATAACCAATAGAAACGACGCTTTATTTACATATGTCCGCTAATTACCATAATATGGAGCACATTTGACTTCAGGGGGCAAATCACTCAGACGAACAGTTATTCTTCTGACAGACAAAGTGGAATAGGATCAGCAAGAAGCCTCCATTTCAATACGTAATCTCTTCCAATAGTTGAAAACAGCTGAGAACACAAAATGCACCATGGCGTGTCGTTAATGCTAATTGCACATCTGTGATTTAGACGTACAACCCCATTATAACAATACTAATTAACGCTACTTGATAATTCCTCTAAGAACAAGACAACTGCGTACCAAGAGTGTTTTTTTTTTTTTTTTGCGTTCTTTAATCCGATCGTATGCCAAGAGATGTGGCAAAATGTGGTTGGTATGAAGTGAATGTTATTCAATCCCAAAGACGGATTTTTACGTTTTTAAAGTCAATACATTCAAATCTCAGGTAGTTATTTTTTTATTTTTATTTTCTTTTTTTTAAGTGTTTGGCTAAAGGCGGGTATAAAATTGACTGGTATTAAATGAAGAACTAACGTAATCTTTTTAAAGTAATTAAGTACTAAAGTAATCTTTCATAGAGTCTACATTACTTCTTATTTAGTGGTTTAGCCTGACACCCATAATGCAAAGTTCTTGCGATGCATTGTGGGACTTGTAGTTGACAAACGGCTTCGATCCAAGAACAGAATATTGCAGGAAAGCTTTTATTTGCAACAAGGAAGTGTTTTATTTAGTTATTTATTTGTTTGTTTGTTTGTTTGTTTATACAACATGTAACATTTGGTAATGTTTGTGTTTGTGTATATATATATATATATATATATATATATATATATATATATATATATATATATATATATATACATTGACGCCACAGAAAATTTGGATTGTCATAATAGTAGTATAATAGTTGGGTTAGTAAAAAATCCCTGGTCACCCAGGGGTTAATAATTGAGTCTACTACTTAGCTACCGATTGTAATTGATTACCTTGTTTACCCAAAGTAGTTATGTACTTTACCTTATTTATTTTAGCTTGTGATTTTAGACTCTCCTTGAGCCAAACACTAAAAAAAGACTGACATAAATATGATACCTAGGATGGAATGTCTTGAGTGAAGAAAAAAAAAACGTAAAAACACGTCTTTGGGATTTAATGAGTTAATGTTTTTCAACGTTGTAATGCTAACCTTGTTTACTGATGTTGTGCTCGCCTAACAACTGAATGTGACACTTGTTCAAGTCGTATCAGTCGAATTAAGGTGTACTTGAAAGTTGAGTCATGCATTAACCCGCTTGATGGATGAGAATGCCAAGTACAAAACAGGAAGCTGGCCAGCAAACCAGGCACACCCATTAATGCGGCTTTTGAACCTTGGAGAGCAAGATTCAGTCAAGCAATGAACCACTAATGAACCACTACATAAACTATTTGACATCTTTTTCATTCACTGCTTTTACAAAAGACCAACTGCTCTACTGATGAGAGTGTAAACGCCTTTTTCTTTTCAGTTTGTCACTCAGGTTGATCAGAATGATAATGATGGTGTTTGGCAAGTGTTGTTTTCCACAGCAGTGCAGTAGTTCAGTGCCTATAATAAATGTGAGGGAGTGCCTCAAATATGAATACTGTTCTATAATAAACTATTTTGACTTGCTGTTTAAAAGCCTTTTGTTCAAGAATCTCTTTTATACCTCTAATTTATTTGTTTCCTTGTTACGCTTTCTTCGAAGAGTGTGTCTCCATTTGTTTTCAAATATGTACATTTTGTGAAATATTTTCAGCCAAGTAATCAATAAATAATAAACTAAAATGATATAATTCAAATATAAATATAATTTATAAAAATAAATAAATAGAAATATAAAAATAATTTATGTAAATATAATAAATAAAAATAATGAAAATACATTTAAAAAAATAATCAACCCTAATCAGGCACTCTACTGGTAGTGTGATAGTGCCTTGATGACCTGTGACAGGTCACCATCTGGGTGAAATTTCAGCTCCCCCTATTATTTTCTTTCAAGGTTTTCTCTTTGATGTAAATATCAAAGAATTGGACAAAATCCCGCAAAGGGTTAAACTTTGTAACTACATTTGCCGTGGTGTCTCGAGACAAATTTTATTCAGCAACTACAGATGGTAAATCATATAACATAATCAGGTTTATTTCGACCAAATAATCACACCACCAATGTATATATATGCACTTCCATGCACTAAAATTGAACAAAATAAAGACTTAAATGTTTTACAAATGAATGTCTATAACACAATTAAGCAAATAGGTGTTTTGTGTTCCAATTATGTTCTTAATGTGAAAAGAAAATGTACTGTTTTGAATAGCATTAAATTGTTTTTGCTAATGTTTTTGCTCCCTGAAAATGCTCTTAAGAATCACTCTTAAGAGAATAAAAACGAGGTATAGTGAATTAGACTATTTTCTAGGAATTGGCATATTGAGCCAAATTTTTTTTTACATATTTTTTGTCCTCCTCGATGGCGTTCAACGATTTTAAAGCGCTTCCTTTGCACTAGCCTTTACTTTTGAACCAATAGCACCATCTACAGCACTGAAAAAAAATCACGAGTGGCCTCATGAACCACTTGTGATTTTTTTTTTTTTAAATAAAGGAAATTGCAATAGAAAATGTAAAATTTCCACTACATCTTCAAACTAAGAGTGCCATCTAGAGGAAAAACAATATAGGACCTCATTGCGTAATCTTGTTCGTGGTGGAATACTGGTTAGGACGTCCACCTTACATGTAAAGTTTGTGGGTTCCCTTCCAGCTCATCGGTGGAGTTTGCATGTTTCCCCATGCCCATGTGGGTTTCTCCAAGGAGTCCAGCTTCCTCCCACATTCAAAAAACAAAACATGGATGAATTGGACTCTTTGAATTGTCCTTAGGGCTGTTTATGCATGCGAATGGTTGTTAGTCTTTGTGTGCCCTGTGATTGGCTGGCAACCAGCTCAGCTTGTACCCCGCCTGTTGCCCGAAGACAGCTGGGATAGGCTCCAGCACGCCGGTGACGCTCGGGAGGATTAGTGGTTTAGATAATGGATGGATGAGTTCATGAAGCCTCATTTTCCAATCACAGCTATTTTCCAGGAATCAACGATAACAAGCAACTGCTCCTCTCGTCATTGAGACAAAATAACCTCTTAATGTATTATTCCAGTAGTATTTTTTTTCTAAATCGTGTCTATTCATAATAATAAAAAAGACGAAGAGATAGCGAGAATAACAATAACAATACAAATACAATCTATTGTTAGGGCATCAAGTATCATGTGAAAAAATCTCAGAGGATATTCCAAACAACTAAATGCAATTCAAATGTAGCATTATAATGCAAGACAAATCTTTTCAAACAGCTTCCATGGCTTTCTGTCTAATAGGATCATTCCAAAAAAACACGATGTGTAATAATAATAATTTACAGTACTTTCAAATGCCAGGTTATGTGTAAAAAAAGATATTATGTAGTCATGTATTTATGTCTTCATATTTTTCTTAAACCGATAATCTTATAATTGGCGATGAATCAATGTTTACTTTGGGTCTGTGAGGCTTCTGCAATACAATTAACCTTTCTTGTTCTGCCATCTAGTGGATAAAAGCAGCATGACGCTGTATTACACAACAGTATGCATTCAAAATGCTTTGGAGATCCGGACGTTTGATTGTCGATTTTTTAATTAACCTTTTGCTAATTTGTGGCACTGCTGTTGTGGTTAGCCAATTCTTTCATCTCCTGTTACATCTCCAGGATAGTTGAGACGATAAGATATCAGAGATTCAACAATGAATATGTTTAGGTGATTGAAAGGTGAATTCTGGATTTTATAATAATTTGATCTCGTGTGTGTATGTTTTGATCAGGCATCTCTCAGCTGTTTACACTGCAAGAACTCAATGTGGTTTTCATTAGCATGTTGTCTTCCCTTTGAGAGCGCCATGTTGTCCGGAGGTCAAATTGTCATTTTATGCATGTCATATAAATGTGTTTCCTTTTCCAAAAATAACACATTCATGCATGGATGTTTACTTGCTCCCTGGACATGTAAAACGTCAGGTGTCTGATTTAAGATGACAGATTTGGTTCATTGCTTTTGACTTTTTTTTTTTTTTTTTTTTTTACTTTTTGTTTTTTTACCTGATCGTCGATTTCCTAACCATGCAGTCAAAAGTCACCTTGACTGAGAAAGTGTTCTGTTTGTTTTTGTTTTCGTCTCATTAAAAAAAAAAGACAAGCACACAAGCTGTGCTGACGATGCAGTTTTTTCCTCATCCTCAACTACGCAGAACACAACCAGCGGGTGGTGTCGTAAGGTAAGAATTAATTTTGTGAAAACACTGTCATTGCTCCAAAAAATCCGCTTTGGTATTAAAAAAAAAAAAAAAATGCATATTTCGTATTTGTTCCTTTAAAAAAAAAAAGCAGTGATTTTATTTGTAACCCCTGGGGGGGGTGGGGCTTTATTATGTATTTATGTGTGAATCACATAAAAGTATACCAAAAAAAATGGTAGGAGGGTAAAATATTGCATAGATTATCAAAACATGATGGTTTTCAATATGCCACGCTGCCGTTCCTTCCAAATCCTTGCAAACGAGAGCTCGAGCAATACACCCTATAGGTGTCAAATTTAGCCCATGTTGGGCTCATTTACTGCCATTCAAAATTGGAAATATTGTCAATTTTGGACAAATTGAAAACCCGATGTTTTATCATGCTTTTCCTCTGATTTTTGCATGAATCTTATCAACAGCAACTCGTGAACGTGGTGCAATGGAATTTTTGTGGTGACTCCCCAAAACCACCGGGTGGCGGTAGCAGCCAATTTATGACATTTGGAAGCCTTTCAATGACTTTCATGATTGGCTTAGCATGGACTAACAGAATGCAAAATTCTTTCAAACTCGTAATACTCTAATTATGACATAATATGTATTTTTATTTTTATTTCATAAATATATAAACATACCATATAGTTACTTTTGCTGTTATCACAATTTTTGTACATAAAGGGGGCATAGCTCCCACAATGTCATTGCTCCATAAACATAAGCATTACAATCAGTGTGGTGTTATGAATTAATGACCCATCAAAGGCCTTCATATAATCATCTGGATTATTTCACTTTTAAACTTGTTGAAAGGGAAAAAACATATTTTGTGTTTGGTCCTAGAAAAAAAAGCAGTTGCTCCTCAGACAAAAACAGCAGGAAACTTGCAATGTCAATCCATTTTGTTGGAAGGGAGATTTGCCTTTTTTTCCCAACTTTATTTTGTATCTTTAAATACATCCTGTAAATTCTGGAATGTAAAACATTTCAATCAGATTGCCATAAAGTGTATCCCTATTTCTACATGGAGTGGGTTCTACATAGAATCTAAAGCATCTCACGTCAAGCGATGGGCAAATATTTCCAACCCACAAGAGAAACTGATCCTGTTTTCCAGTCCTTTAAAAATGCCACTTTGGTATTTGTATTGCTTTCTTTAGTAGATTAACTTGGTATCAACTTTCCATACAAATGTCATAGTGGAGTGAAGATAAATAACACTGTCATTGGAACTATAACTATTCACACTTAGTTTGCCAAACAGTGGATGGCAAGCAGGACACTTGATGGTGTTGTCAGTCATAAACAACCTGAAGAAAATCAAGAGCAACCATACCGCTCACGAGGATTACTTTTACCAACTTGGCCACTGGGATAGATTTACACAAGCATGTGGCATAAAATTAGCATTTGTTTACTTTGTTGGAAAGTGCATAGCTTATCTAAGTGGTGTCAAAATCGGCAGGGTATCAAATTACGCTGAAAGAAATGTTGCTCGAAACCACTTCATGTTAAAATCATGCTAAAATCATGTTAATTTATCATCAATTTTTTTTATGCAAGTTTAAGCACTTAGACTGAAAAGATCTTATTTCGATATTTTTAAAATGGTAATTTACTTAACAAAGGATTGTTACTGATCACAGTCGTCACGTTTTTGAATGAGGGCTGCTCTAAAAAGAAGAAAAAAAGAACATTTGTTATGAAAATACTATGGCTGTCAATATAGAATAATTTGTCATTTATTTTTCTGTTCATAAATCATATGATCGGAAACTTTATTTTGAATAAAAAAAATGTATTTTTTTTCTCAAGAACAGTTTATTTACCAATTATTGATGTTTATTTTTTTATTGATTAGTAATTCAAGAACCAGCTAAACAATAATTGAAATATGAGAAAAGCGATTTAGTTTCTGATTCAGTCTTTTTTTTTCAAAGTAAAAGCAGATGCTTGCAAATGCCATATTTGCATGTTTAATCACACAACAAAAATAGTCTTTTTTATAGACTACAAAAAGTTAAATGCTTTATATGTACTGCATACAGAATCTTCAAAATAGTTGTCAATTAATTTGATAATTGATTAGTTGTCGATCTATGAATTAACACATTTTGACAAATATAGAATATACATTTCTATTTATTTCTATTTATTTCTATTTATCAAGTGTGGCCTCATTTCTTGATACTAAATGACAGAGCTATGCTGCAAATGTTACAACCTTAAACTTTTTTTTTTTTTTACCTCCTAGGTCACCAAAAGACTCAGCAATGTCCATAGAGGATCAAAGAGGCGTAAAATGTCCCAGATGTCCTGCATGCTCAACCAGAGCCCCATTTGTAAGCCCCAGTCCTTAACAGATATGTTAACATCACATGTAGCCTCGCTGATGGATCCCAATGCAGGATTAAGTCCGCTTTGCAGTTGAAGCTAAAATACATCACCAAAGTGGGAAGAAATGGAAGAAGGATTTCTAATAGATGCAATTAGTTGAGTCCATAAGTGGACATAAAAGCAGGCAGGTGGTTCATGGTCTTAGCCCTACATTTATATTGTAGCTTTTACTTTTTTTTCCATTTGCTTTTTTGTGATGGTGTTTAGCTTTGTTTTGTTTTTTTTAGTTGGTTGTTAAGAAATCAACAGCACCTCCAGGCCTCCATACGATGCGCCGTGTGGACTATATGCTCGCCTCAGGAATGATTCGAGAAAGGTCCCAGTTGTGGAGATTTTCCACAACAGACAGTGTGACATTATTAATAGTTCTCCCGCATGACAGCCAGCAGGCTTGAATGCCTTGTCGACTTCTGTGTGGAGCGTAGTGCAGCATTTGGGTAAAAGGGTGAGTGAGTGACTGAGTGAGTGGCGCCATGGCAACGTGATGCAAATTCAAGAATGCATACAGTACAACCTTGATCCTTTGTTTTCTCTTATTTAGTTGTGTTGTTGAGAGTGATGGCATGGCTGGTGTTCAAGAAATCATACATTATATATTGTTATCATTATGTATTTATTTTCTGTATAGGAATCCATCTATGCTGTCCTTGTCCGTCTCATCCCAATCCCTTAGTTGCAGAAAAGTGTGAACTGGACTTTCTCCCAGCTGTTGGATTAGCGCACCGGCGCCGGACTAGCTGCAGTTGGGCTTTTTGTTATGTCTTGTATTGTGTAATGCTTTGGTGAATAAAAAAAGCAAGTGGGGCATCTGAGCGCTGACAGCGCTGAAGCGAACACGAGAATTGGTTGTCCCTTGCCAGCAAGAAAAGTCAATCTTGGCTGGTCTGAGTTACTATTTGACAGTCTAGTCTGGGGTTGTCGTAGTCTTCTTTATAGATTTCTCTGACAGCTGGTTTAGCCATCTTTATGTAGTATTCATTCATTCAGTCCTTGATACCAGTTGACAAGATCGTGTCATTTAGATAATCTGAAATTAAAAGATGTTGTGATTAACTACTACATTAATGTACTCAAACAGAAAAGTAGAATAGAACTGAATGAATGAAAATTGTGGTGATATTCACATAGGTGGTGCTGTTGGTTTAAAAATGAAGGCTAGCACAGCGCTGTCAAACTCGTTTTTATCGTGGTTTCAGTCATAGTTTCTGTCAGAGGTCTTTAGGTGTGTTCGTCACACACGTTTTGAAATCAGAGGCTGGCAAAAACTGTTCAAAAGAGAAATTGGGAATTTGAAAAATGCTTTATTTTCCCTGCTAATTTTTCAAAAGTTGAAGAAACCTTGCAAGCTTGGTATTTTAGCTAAAAACTTTCCATAAGATAAGGGCCACATAAATTGATGTGGTGGGCCAGCTCTGGCCCCCGAGTCTTGAGTTTTACACCTGTGGGCTAGTGCAATGGAAATGCATTTGACTTTCCACTGCATCTTTAAACCAAGAGTGCCATCTAGAGGAGAAAAACATATCAAAAGTGGTTCACGAGCCTCTTTGCTTATGACTTCCTTCTGTTTGGGAGATGGCACACTCCTAATGTGTGTTGTAATATCTCAGATATTTAGAATTTATTCTCATAAAACATTCGCAAATACTATGAATATCAATTTTAACATTTTACTCCCATCACCTTTACCCTCCTCGTTATTATGAATTTAGTCAAAATATATATTTTGTGAATGATTCTTATCATGTTGAATTACATTTTTTCACCCCTGTAATATAAATTTAATATAAAAGCTTTAAGGTTCAGTTGTAATAGAGCCTTTTCTCACAATGTTATAGCTATATTATCAGAATGTAAATATTATCCCCATAACATCTAATTTATAATTATTTTATAATACTGGATGAGTCAGTAGCATACACACTTTTTACTTGGATTTTAAAAGGCTTCATCAGTGTTTGTTTGACAGGTTTGAATGCATAGTGAGGTCAAAGGGTGTATCTGTAAGAAAACTCTGTGATTGCACTGCACAGCATGTGTTGCCATTCGCCACGGGCCATCTGCAGCTAAATGCCAAGGAATTATTCAATAGCAGTTTGGGAAAATGAGATGAGAAGGGGATAAAGATGTAGAGTGACAGCCACACTAAAGTCATAGCGAGGTCAGTCATCTGGTCTATAGCTTCAAAGAGTTATATGATATCAGGCCAAGAGACTGGATGCGGGAATGCTAATTGGATGGATGGATTTGTGTAAATATTTGTTTCCATGCACCTGCTCTCACTGTGCAGCCATATAAAGTCTTGGATATACAGAGTTATGCCATTGGACACAAGCTTTGTCGGCAGCTGTTTCTTTATTTTTTTTTCTTCAGATAAAGGCATTATAAACTACTGTGTTGTATACAAGATCATTGACACTGTTCCCTCGTGTTTTTGATTAGGTTCGGTTAGGTTAGGTAAATGTGTACTTCTTTATGTTCGGATATGCTTTACAGATCAGTATTTTAAAAATCTGGACGATTCTGGATTTTTTATTTCACTATGAATTCATCAGTGCGCTATTTGTAACCATTTTTTTTTAAATAGGAAACTAGTAAACACTCCCTGATAATTCATCTTTGTTCCAGTTTGTGTTTGGCAATGCCCTAGTTTGTCCTTTAAAGCGTTTGTTAGGATTAAGTTCTGAAAAAGACATGCAGGAATACATAGATTTTTTTTCCTAAATGGCACGTGCGGAAATGAAGTCATTTCCTGATTTTAGTGCATGTACAAGCTTGATTGTGCGAGAGTGCCAATTTAGTAGACCGTCAGCTAAAGGGCAGTCATTCTGACAAAAGGACGTGTCTCTTAAATCGCACCTTATAGCTTGACAGTTTGGTGGCAGAAAGCAATTTGGTTACAGACGGAACGATTCTGATTAATGACTTAAAAATGACATCTTCAATTTTTACTTTCCACCCAGATTCAGACGTCCCTTCTTGGATGGACGCAAAAAAAAAAGAATAAATCAACCAATTTTTGCTAAGTGAGAAGTATCTTATTGTAAGCCTTCTTTTGGTACATTTAATGTTTGTTTTCCTAGAATTTGTCTTTGGGAATGCTTTCGGCAGTCACAATTCCAGCAAGAAAACAGTTTGAGAAGAGTTCATTTAAAATGGTCAAATCATCTGTAACATGAGGCTCATCGCCGAATCACGCGGTCGTACGCATTTATCACTGTACTCAAATTTATGCAAATAACATTCTAAGCCTACTCATTTCACGGAGGACATGTTGCGATGTGTTCACTTGATACAGTAAAAGATTTTCACTCGGCAGGGTGACCTTGGCGGCTACTCTATCACAACACACGTGAGCGCATGCAACGCTAGCACATTTCCTCATGCGCATCCCAAGCAAAGAGCGCAATACAGCGCTGTGCCAGGCTGTTGTTAAGTAAACACAAGACAGCAAACCAACGTTTGCATACTGCAAGGCTTTGCCTCTCTTATTTATTACACTTGGGATACATTTCTGCCTTGGCTTCCAGCCCTTCGTATGGCTGAGTTTAAAAGTGCACCGGTGCACTTTTAAATGGGCGGAACAAAACCTGGCGGAGCTTTTACGGAAATGTTTCACGTTAAATGAAAACATATATGGTGTAATACAAACAAGAACTGAACAGAAGTTAAACGAGGACCTCTACTAGTTTTAATGGATGGAACATAAATCCTCTGTCAATTTCAACCCAATTTGGGCCATTAATCTACAGTAGATACATCTAACAATTAAAAAAAAAAAAAAAAAAACACTAGGAGGTTGATGTAAGTCCACTGGTACAAAACGGGTGAAATGTAAAAGCCCATTCATCA
This sequence comes from Hippichthys cyanospilos, assembly GCF_059441005.1. Classification (NCBI taxonomy): domain Eukaryota; kingdom Metazoa; phylum Chordata; class Actinopteri; order Syngnathiformes; family Syngnathidae; genus Hippichthys; species Hippichthys cyanospilos. Next base: position 30,550,861 of record NC_142370.1, on the reverse strand, counting down.
TTATCAGATTGATTTGACATTTAATGACAAATATATACGTCTTTCTTTGTTTCCTGATCCATAGCAGCCATTTTAGACACACTTTCAGCCAACAACTTGGTACACGTTTAACCATAAACCAAAACATTGGAAAAAATAGTGATGAGTACCTGAAATTTAATATCTGTATTATTGAAAAACGTAAACGCATCTGTCAGGTATATCATAGATACCTCTATTTCCTGATCACAAAATGGTCGGTATCAGCCACTGTCACGAGGACCAATACGTACGGTATCTGCGGCGTATCGGCCCAAATCCGATACCTAGTATCGAAACTCCTTCTTTATCAACTCACGCAATATCAAGGACATATTTATATGTCCAGAAGTTCATTTCTAGAAACATTTTTTGGCATTTGGGTAAAAAAGGGTCTTGAAATGGCTAATATTGTTTCAGTTCATAGATTTGAAGATCAGGACATGGTTTCAATTGAAAATTGTGTCGTCAGGATTATTCTTTGTCTTTTTCTTCTGTCTTCTGCGGCTCCACCTCTTGTTCATTATTCAACCAGGCCTTCCCCACGTATTCTTTCACCACCCCCTCAGCGGACCTCTTTTCTGCATCCGTTGCCAGGAGCTTACTAAACAACTCCATGGCCTCTGGAGTGAACCGCTGCCACAACGGAGGATTTCCCTGTTTAATGTTGGGGTTCTCCGCAAATTTGGACCAGTCGGCAAACTCCTGGTAGCAGTCGTCCGAGTCCGTGCATCGCTCCCACGGAAAGTAGCCCGTTAGGATGCAGAATAAAAGCACGCCAAACGCCCATGTGTCTAGACTTGGTTCCACACTGAGTGGAGGAGCAGTGACTTCTTTCTGGCCCTCGAGGAGAGCAACGTTGCAAAGCTCAGGGGCCATGTAAGGCAAAGTGCCTTTGATGAAACTGATCAGAGTGCCCCTCTTCTGTGCCAGGCCAAAATCTGCCAGCTTGACCTGGCAGCAGTCATGATCCAACAGGAGGACGTTCTCAGGCTTGACATCTCGGTGGACCAGGCCCCGACTGTGGATGAACTCCAAAGCGCTGGAAATTTGGACGGCGCAACGTTTAGCGGCTGACTCGGGGATGCCCACCTGAAACGGACAAGGGAAGAAATGAAGGTATGGTAAAACGTTCTTTCGCTCGAATTTTACTGGAGCAAAATGAACCGGTCTCTCTCGCTGAAATTTTTCATGGGCGGCAGCCATACCTTCGGTTGAATGACAGCAAAGAGGTCCTTCCCAATGACAAGCTCCTGAGCGAAGCAGTAGTGCTCGCTGGACTGAAAGGCGATCCCGAACAGACCCACGATGCAGGGGTGGCACGACAGATGTAAGGAGATGCAGTATTCTCGCAAAAACCCTTGCAGCTTAGTCGACGTTTTCGGCATCACTTTCAACGCCATGGGAGTCCCTGCGCACCATCGGATTTGAAATATTTAATTTGTAGTAAGTGATAAACTTCAAAAAATACACTCATTCACATTCGTTAGTTAGTGCCACAAAAAAAAAAGAAACAACAGACTGGAGTGTTTAAATGGTTAGATATTGTAGTGTATCATGTCATATCATGTTATCATATCATGATATCATATACTACTACTACTACTACTACTACTACTAATAATAATAATAATAATAAAATGTACACATTGTCTACATAATGTAATTATGAAGAAACATGCGGAGATAAGGAGATAAGGAGATAAGGCAAATTTGGATGATTTTTACACTTGAACACGTCCTATAATTGAACTTTTTAAATGTCATGTCAATGTGGTTTTTTTTGTTTTTGTTTTTTTTTTTGTAGATGCCACCGGCTGCTAAAATATGGATGGTGGACCATTTATGCCCCCTGGGGTGTATTATGAATACCACTTGCCAACAACTATGTTCTAGCGTATTTGCAAGTATACTTAAAAGACTTTACCTAGCAGGAATTTGGCTCATTCCATATTGGCAGTTCTATGCTTCTGTACTATTTAAAATAAATTGTATAGAATTACTGGTAATTTATTTTATTCATTATTAATGCTGCCCCACATTGAGAATCTAAAGTAATTATGAGCTACAACAAAAATGCATTTAATTTTACTCTGGTGCATAGGTGATGGATTTTTTTCCCCCTTTTACTTCTTATAGACGGTTGTTTATTTATGCATTTGTTTGAAAGTTAGCTGTGACAGATTTTTTTTTTTTGTATTCTAAAATCTAGAACAGGTTCTCAATATTAAAAAACAATTCTTGGAATCATGTAAGGGATTACAAAAACATACCCCTGAAGCGATGGGTGACCAGCAGCACTTTGCCATATTTTCCTCGCCCGATCTCCTTGATGACGTTGAAGTGTTCTTGGATCTCCAATTGGCTGAGGCTCTGGGACGTTAACACCATCAACTCATCGATCAGGCTGCCGTCGGCGAGGCCCAACTCAATCATCTCAAGCTCACTCGTGATTTAAAAAAAAAAAGAAATTATGTTTTGTACAGTTTGTCATGGTTTTCTCTCTCTCTAAATATATATATATATATATATATATATATATATATATATATATATATATATATTTTTTTTTTTTTTTTTTTTTTTTTTTTTTTCAAGTATACCAAACTAACGATAATAAAACACACAAACTTTTACAGCTTATGAGACATTACAACTGAAGAAAGGACAATCACTCAAAGTGGCACTCAAATTAAATATCACATTTTCTTCATGTTTTTCGAGAAGTTTACAACTTACGCTCATATTGTTGTGTCAATTATTTTTGCATTTGTGTCATCCATAAACGATGTTATGAAGGCCTGAATAATTAACTTTAGTTTGAACATTGCATATTTTTTTCCTGCAGAATGGGCCATATGGCAGAGTGGTACATACCGCATTGGAACAATAACAATAAAAAGAAGTTACTTTGAATGAATGTGACCCATGCCCTTAATAAAAACAGTATTGAAGTCTTACCTCAAGACGGAAAACTCCAGACGCTGTTGAGGGTGCAGCGAAGCAGATGGTGTCAATACAGTATGTTGTTCACATCCACAGCGGCTGCTTGGATGAACATACCGAGGGGACCTGAGAGCTTTTCCCTGCCCAGCGCATAGCTCAACTCTCAGTGGCTACAATGAGCTCATTGCACCATTTGACAGCTGATTACAAAACGACTCTTAAAAAACTCTCTCTCACTCACTCACTCACTCACTCACTCACTCACTCACTCACTCACTCAGTCACAATTTTGTTTTTATGTATGTTCAATAGAAGACGCAGCTGATTTTTTTTTTTTTTAATCCTTCTTACCAACAAAGGACACAGGAAATGTGCTAACGTGTATCGACAAATAAAGGTTCTTATATGCCTATACAGCCTCATGCATGCATCCGGGGGATTAAGATTACAAATTAGTCTTTAATCTGCATAAAGCGACAAAAAGATGCATCTGGGGCAATTTCATTCATTCAGCATACACAACACACATATATGTATATTGTATTGTAAAAAAAATCATACTATAACCCCTATGGACCATAAATAGTTAAATGGAGAGTGTTCAACATATATATATATATATATATATATATATATATATATATATATATATATATGAGAGCCCTGACACCAATATATATATATATATATATATATATATATATATATATATATATATATATATATATATATATATATATATATATATATATATATATATATATATATATATATATATATATATATATATATCGCGTCATAACAATAAAAATGTGAAATGTTGACTGTATGTTCATTAGGGGTAGTACACTCGCAATATAGATTCCATGGGAATGTTCCCCTCATAACTCTGAACTGGAGGAATAAATGACCACCTACTGCGATAGCACTCATACAAAGCAAGCCCCCTGGGGTGCGCCTTACTATGCGGCCCCAGCCTAATGGGCATTCTTGTCGACTCTCGTGTGTGTGAGAGAGAGTGTGTGTAGCATTAAAGCCACTCAGCACCGTGACCCCTGAGTTCTATTCTCGGCACAAAGGCATCGACATGCGCGGGACTTGACGACAAAAAGAAACAGATACTGTGCGGCTGGGTTTTTTTTCCCCGTCTGGCTCTTGTATTAAGGGCAGACAAGATCGTGATGTAAGTCAGAATGCAGACAATTGGGAGAGCAGGATTTCACCACTCAGTGCGTTGCAATGCCTTTCATTTCTCGAAACACTACTCCTTTTGTCCATACGGTGTCGCCAGAATTAATCAAACCTGAAAGTACTGAATTGTCACTTTAAAGTCAATGAGGTTATTAAAGGTCACAATCGTATGATGGCCTTGAAGTGCAAATCACACAAAAAAAACTAAGAAAAAAACTAATTGCGTACAAAGAATAAAAACACCTTACAAGAGAGAAGCACACAGGAAAAAAAGACACAAAGAAAAAGATGCACGTGTCCTTTTTCTCATTTTGTTCACGTCATTTTTCTTGTTTGCATCTTTTTCTTGTTTGCATCTTTTTTCTTGTTTGCATCTTTTTTCTTATTTGCATCTTTTTTCCTGCGTGTTCTTTTGTAAGATGTTTTTGTTTCTTTTGACCTTTTTTGTTTTCTTTTCACTTGGTTTGCACTTCAGGGCCACGGTATGATGGTGACAGTTTCACTCTGGTTAACAGTTTATTTATGTTTCTATATCTACAAACAGCATCACGATAAAAGGTAGCAGAAATGTAATCGTTCCATTTAGACGTCGTCTGGAGAAAAATCTTTCTATTTAACTCCTTCACCGCTCTTGTTTAATTTTGTTTGAGAATAAAGAAAGATTAAAAGCAAATGTAATGCGTTATTTGACAATAAATGTTGAAGACATATGAAACCGCACTTCGTATGGCACTGCTAAGTGCTTTCTTCAGTTTTGGTACAGAACACATGTCCAAATGGGCGGCAAGGTGAAGGACATATGATATTTTGCACAGGGCTTGAACTTTAATACTGTGTCATCATCTCCAAAAGTGTCCAGCTTATCACACATCCAATTTGACAGCTGCACTAAATCCCTTCCTGGCTATTAGTTATTCGAGGTTGCACCCCGTGTGTATACTAATTGTCTCCGCATGATGTTTTGACATTTTGTCTAGTTCGCAGACACTTTGGTTTGATGTTCTTCGGAGTGTGCGTTTAGTGTGTGTGAGCGGTTTCAGCCGCTGTACAAAGGTGAAATTATTCACACGGTAAAATGGGGACACGTTCAGGCACACTTAGAAAAACGCAGCTGCTGCGGAAGTTTCATTTAGCACCAGCGATGATTCTCAGAATAAAGTACTTGGACCTGAACAACTGACTTTTCATGCATTTAGCCCTGGCCAAATAAAATTTCCCCTTTCAGACACAGACACATTGTTGCATGCTTTGTATCCCTTGTGCGGTATTTTGACCATTTTTGGCTCAAGGTAAAAGCTTTTGGTAAAAGCGTTCAGAATGACTCTTGCTAATATCAAATTACGTGTCCTCGCTTGGTCAATCAATAATTAAGACCTATATATTTATGACTTGAAAGGTGATATATTATGAAACAAAAGTGTCATTTTAAATGCCCATACACTCTAAAAAATATTCGAGACATCTTTCTGTGTTGTTTTGCACACAAACCCCCCTAAAACACATTATTAGGCCACCCCATTTTTTATAACTTTTTTTTTTTTTTTTAAGTTGAGTCCAATTTACCTAAAAATTGAGTTATTTTTACTTGCAGGCTTGGTATGGCAGATATGTTCCGTTTTCAAGCAACACCCAAACTATTGTATAAAACATTATTTCAACACCAAAATGTCTTCTGGGGTTTCAATGGTGGAATTAGGACAAAAACACAGTCCAAGAGGCAAAAGGAAGTCATGCAGCCCAATTAACCAACAAGGACTAGGGAAAAAAAAACAAAAAAACAAAACCCAGGTAACTGAACGCACGTTAATCTTAATAATAATAATGCAATACCTGGACAAAAAAAAACACTTGGCCAGTAAAAGCAGAGGAGTTAAGCAATAAAGGAATTAATGACTGTGCTTTTATATTGGCATGTTAAATAGCTCCATTAAAGGGGTTCACATCATATCATACATATCGTCGCACTTGCTATATTCCCAGCGGGACTCAAACTGTGAAGTGTACACACACTAAGATGCATCACCATGACGACATGTCTCAACACAGCTGAACTGAAGCGATAATTACGGTTGTAAGCTATGATAAACAGTAAACTGAGCTCACTAGGTGTTATGTATGACAGGATGCCTCTAATGAAATATATACGAGCAGCACCAAACAAGACGGGCATTAAAGTGGAAGCTACAAAGGAAGGCGTGACATTTACACCAGCGTAAGTGTTGATGGGAGTTTTTGAGGACTGGCTGCCAGATGTGGGGTAACACTGAGTTCTTATTTAGTGACAGCTTTCATTTGAATAGAGTTGTACCCCTCAAGTCAAATTATTTCCTCCACAAAGTAGTGTCTATTTCTGCTGGGATATTATTTATAATATCATTTTATGAGGCTGATCTTCAAAGTAGAAGTGGTACGGGACTGAAAGTCCTTTTCACTTGGTTCTTATGGGATAGAATTTAAAAAAAACAAAAAAAAAAACATTTGATTTTAATTGTAAACTATTGAATTAAAACATTGCGACAATTTATTATGGTATTATTAAGATTAAAAATGAAAAACAATGTACCTTGGCCTTGCCCATGTATTTAGTTCATACATGAAACAAATCTTTTTTAGCATAATTATCCCACTCGTTTAACACGTTGGAAAGGCAACATGGTGAAATGCTGCCATCTAGCGGATTAGACAATCAATCGTCAACACAATTTCTATAAAATAGTTGCAAAGCTACCTTTAGATTCCCTTGATGATTGATTGATGGATGGATGGATGGATGGATGGATGGATGGATGGATGGATGGATGGATGGATGGATGGATGGATGGATGGATGGATGGATGGATGGATGGATGGATGGATGGATGGATGGATGGATGGATGGATGGATGGATGGATGGATGGATGGATGGATGGATGGATGGATCTTGCAAACGAAAGGTGGTGAGCAGAAGAACCCAAAAAACTTTAGCAGGAATGTGGTAATATGTTCTTTCCTCCTGTGTATTTAGTCACATGATTTACACAAAAGAAAAAAACACTATGAGTCACTGGTTGTTGTTTTTTTTTGGTCCAAAACATGAATGTGTGATGAGAGGGCATTATCAGTTTGTAATCTTGTTTGCGCTTATATTTGTAGATCAAAGAATTGCCGTCAAAACAGGAAGTGGGTTATTTGAGACGTGAGGCATGACAACTTTTGACTTCCAGGAAAGAAGAAGTTTGCTGACCCAGAATAAAGTTAAAACCACTTTCCCACGTTTCTTCCTCTTTCTTCATATTGTGATTAATTCTCCTCGTTGTTTTTGTTCTTGTGTACAGAAGTTCTGCTCTGTATAACTTTACATCCTTGTAATCATTCAAGAACGCGGAACTAAAGAAACACATTGTCATCTTCCTATAAAAAAGCTAACTTTTTTTTAAAAAAAGATATGAAGTGCATGAATTTAACTGAAATTCAAACAAATATTAAATCCCTATTTCAGTGATCATCAGCAAGATCGGCAGAAGCCTGATAGCGATTCTGATTATTCAAATTGGCTGAGGAGACAAAAAAACAAAACAAAAACAAAACTGGAAAACTCGGCCCTCGAGGACCGAGTTTGGACACGCCTGCTCAACGGTTTCTGCGCTCTGAGTGACAATGAGAGCGCCACTGCCATCTATTTATCATATAAGTAATTATATAATTATTATATGATATAATTAATCACATACTTTACCAATTTGACAGAGCAAAGTCGTAAAGCAAAAATAAAATAAAAACTGACTTCCTTCCTGCCTTGCATTTAATACATACAAAAAGTATTTTTACTCTACTCTATATCGCATTTTAATTATTGATCATGATCAAGTGGTACACGATGTGAAAACGCAATGTTTAAATCTGATGATATTTTAACCAGCGTGTGGCGCTCCAACACAACTAAAAATCCCTTGCCGTTTGCCAGTGACAGATGGTAGGCGTTTTCTCACCGATTTTAAAGATACTATAGTATTGAGATCATATCTATAATGCTTTAGCTACCAAATTCTCTCAAAGGGATCATGGGGGTGAAAAAAAACGAGACAGAACAGCGTTTGACATTCGCATCTAGAAGAGTTTCGCTATCTAATCATGTGGCTGCCTACTTCCTATTTCTCGTAAACGAAATAGTCTTTTCCGTATGTCTCACCACAGATCACACAATTCTCACCGCGGTGAAACGGCAACTTGCATGTGTGTGCGTGTGCGCGCGTTTGTGCGTGCGTGTGTTTATTTATGCCATTTATATGACGGTAAACCCATTGTAGCTTCCTCCCACAATAATGTTAAAAGGTGGCTCACACACAGTGTGAATACTCTGTGAAGAAGAAGAAAAAAGAAGCGCCGGTTCAACATCAGTCAAAGTAAACGGAGAGGAGGTCAAAGGGCAAGTTAGGAAAAACAATTACAATCATGTAAGTCATTGTATAGGTATGTGTTGTAACAGAGGCTTTCCTTGACATTTTCCAGCTCCTCATTCCAAATGGACAAGTCATTGATAAGAAGGGGAAGGTTGCTTCTCTGGAATCTCCAGAATGGAACTTCTGGAGTGTCTCAGGCTCCACCCACACTTTTGGGGAATTTGGCCTCGGCCTGGTGCCTGTTTTGATACTTTTCAAGGTTCCGAAACCTCATTAAAAGTCTTTAATAAACTCTCTGGCATCACAGTGAAAAGCCAATGGATTTTTAATGGCTGTGAATTACATTATTGAGGCGCAATTATTGTATTTTATCGAATACATTGGCGGGTCGTGCGTTTCAACCTTGGGCCTTCAGTGGCATCATATTTATTCCTAATTAAATTAAAAAGCCTCATAATAACATCGATGTGTTATCATACCCGGTCTTGAGTATCCAAAGTTATACATTATATCACCTTTAAAACTTGCGCAGTATTTTGACCATTTTTGGGTCATTTTTTTCCGCGTTATTCTTGCAGTATTTTAGCTGATGGATGGCGCACTTCTGGTAGTGTGATCACTAAGTGGCCGTGCCATGTTGAACTTTGACATATTGTCACCATTTGGGTGAAATTTCAGCTGCCTAATTTCTTCTTTCAATGCTTTACTTTTCATGTGATATGTTTTTGATGTATAAATCAAAGGATTTGACAAAACATATTTTTTTATGACATTTTTTGGACATTGCAGCTTTTTTTTGTGTTTCATTGAAGATAAAGCATTGGAAAAAAAACAAGACAGAGCTGAAATTTCTGTCGGAATGTCAAAAGAGGCCAAAATTCCAAAGGGCACCAAGATCTAGTCTCTTAACTGTTTCAGATTGGAGCTCAGAAAATGATACCCTGGAACGTGATTTCAATCATTTTTTTTGTTCCATTGACGCCCATTATAAGTAGCCATTTTCCATATATTGTAAACCTGTTATTTTAGCATGCATTTCTCATGATGACTGCATGAATCCCTTCAATGGGCCCATAACTGTCGATCAAAAAAGAACTTCATGCGTTAAAACATTTAACACGACTAATCCAGTAGGGTGGCGCCAGAGCATACTTGGTGAAATTTCTTTACAAACTCTCGCTGCAACGCGGGAGTATATTATTTAATAAACACAATATGGATTGCAAGTGGAATATGTATGTGTTTTTTGCATCGGTGCTTGAAGGCATTTTTTTTTTTTTAATTTCCCTGCAGCCTTAGCTAGCTCACACTGAGGACGCAATTCCACAGCATGATTGGTCCTAGTGCTGTAAACTGAACATGCTGTGCTCATTCACTTCCAGTGGGCAGGGCCTTGACTTTTCATTCTGGAGGCACATTTTTTCATGGAACGGGACAACACTTGCTGAAATATTTTTTTTACAACTTTTTAAAAGGAAAATTAGTCTAATATACAGCACTGGAAGCACAGCAAAAATGTCATACCGAGTAAGGACCATGGATGTTAATCTTATCTCATCTAATTCTTCTGAGTATGTTTAGGCCAGCAGAAAGGGCTTTGCTGGCCTTGAGGGCCCACCGCTGATCTAAAAAAAATGAGTTAGTTATTAATTATAATACATATAGAAATCAATTCATTAAAAACTATTATTATCATCGCAACCAGAACATACTGCGTGAGCTGTCACATTTCACTCAACACATGTTTTAGGGAGCTGTTTTCTTCTGCAGTGTGTGGTCAGCTTTAGATGGTGATTTTTTTTCTTTTGTCTTGCTGTCATTGCTAGTGCTCACTCACGTGGGATTCAGTTGCTTTCTTTTATGTGTGAAGGTTGCCCTGCTACTGTAGATCTGCTCCATAGCGTATAGTATCTTGAGACTAACCAGTGTTTTAAAATGTTTCTATGTCAATAAAATTGACTTGCCTTCATAAATGATGCACTGTACGTCAGTGGACCTCAACCACACGTCTGTGGAGCATATATGTTCTGATCGGGGATATGCTGCATTTTTTTTCTAGCGCTGTGCATATACAGCTTTTTGATCTCATATTTGTTACTTTTTATGCACTAAACAATTCTTACCTCAAAGCATAGTTATTTGGAAATTCGAGCACAAATGAGGTCATTTAAAAAAAATAAATAAACAAATAAATAAATAAAATCTAAATTATCTGGGTGAAATGAATGTAACTGTTTTAATGGAAGAAATAAACCCAAAAAAGATGGACCGTTTAGTTTACCCATTTTAGCATTAAAACGTTAATATTTTGTCAATAATTAATTTAATAAATTCTTATTGGGCTAAATTATTCCAATCATGGACAATTAATACTTAAACAAATTTTCTACTTGCTGCCGACCTCACATGACATCACCTGTGCCTGCGGCTCAGGTAATGACCAGTCATTACTCCCCTGTTGGTCATGTGACATTCATAAGCTGAACCATGATTGATTGGTTGTTTTCTCCCTCAGGCGGCTTGGTCTTTTATTCAGATACTTTGATGCACTTGTTTTTTTTGTTGTTGTTTTTTTTTTTCAGTTTTAGAGTAAGCTGTAACCTGTATAACTGCTGTAAAAAAAAAAAAAAAGAATAGTTGTTGAAAGTTGATTTATATTGCTTTTTTTCTTTTGTTAATGTTAATGAGGATACAGGTTTAGGTAACCCTTACATTAACCTTATACGAATACAATTTGTATAGATAATATTCTTACTTATAGTCAGCATGTCAAGTGTGTGTAGGGGGGGGGGGGAGGGGGTGTAACGTTTTTTCTTTGCTAGGGGGCTATGCAAAATATAATTGAGAAGCACTGGTCTAAAGAAGTGTCTTGAAATAGCTGCAACAAAAAAAGTTAACTACAGACAAAATATTAACTTTTTTCTGTCAAAATGACTAAACAAGTAGACCTAAATGACACAATAAGGTAATTCTCACTGATTGTAACCGTGTCTTGTAAATGACCCATCCAGCATTCTGCAACTTTTGCAAAATCTGTCAGGATTTAGCTCATTTTCACATCTTCGATATTTAAAACAACGTATTAATTTGCGCCAAAATGCAACATGGGGTTTATTCGACACACTTGGACCGTGTGCCCGGATGCCTACCTCAAAAATGACCTTCTAAAACCAATCCTGTTTGAGCACTCTTTGTATTTTTTGAAAGCATCATGTGATTTATACACTTTTTTAGTCTTCTCCACTAAGTACACACAGGAGGGCACACATCTTTGAATACATTCTGTACATGTGATACCACAGGGTTCACTCTGAGGCTCCTTATTCTTCCTGTGGCTATCGTGTTCGAGGAGGAGGGTGTGGAGGCAGAGGAGGATAACATATGCTAAAAAGGGCCGACGTGGTCAAACGCACGTGCAAAATGAGGCCTCAAGTTTTACTATTGGTGGCCCCCCACTTAGACAAGAGAGGTCTGAGAGAAGCCCCAACACGTGCATGAATGTACAGTACTCATGCGTATGCGTGAGTACATGCCACGTGCATTCTCAATAACAAATAAATAGCGTTTATGAGTTTATTCAACAGGTTCTCCAGAATTTCAAAGAATTTGCTAAAACATATACTGTACTGTATATTATGGCTGTAAGCGCTTTTAAAATATGGTCACAAGTAGAGTTTCCAGCTAAGACAGTCAAAACACATGTAGATTTTTTTGTGACATAATATCCTGTTTTACTTTAATCAATGTAGTCGCATGTATTTGTTATTGTTTTAGGAGAAGATGAATTTAAAGCAGTTTGCTACAATTTATATGTTCAAAAAGAGGAGCAAGAAGGAACAAAACTTATCTAGTCCTATCTCCTTGTTCTCTATATAAAAAACACAAAAAACAGGTAATCTACTAAATGCACAAGTGAATTATTCATATAGTATATAGCCCAAAAATAAAGAAATAAAAATTCTACCATTAATGAAAAATGAAGTATGAATGAATGAAGGATTAAAGATTTTGCGCAAATTCCACAGGTTTTCAATTAATTTATATGTCTTTTGTAGCATTACATTTTCAAGCTTTTTTTAAACACAACAAGGGCTTTACATACAGTCTGAAAAAAATAGTCTGAGCGTCCTTACATCGCCAGGTTCATGGCTAAATAAATTGCACAAGCCATTGTTCTATTATAACATCCAACAAATATAAACTAACATCAAGTAAAACTACTCACTCTTTAAAAAATGCCTCGCAAATAAGTAATGGAAATGGAAGGGAAATAACCTTGCTGCAATTTAAACCACACAATTGAAAAAAATTCTTCAAGAAAACAAAGAAAAAGCAAAAAACAAATTAAAAAAATAAAATTAAAATAAAACCCTCTTTGACCAAGTGCTTAATATCTTCAACAGCCCCCATTTCAAGATGACCCCTGCCCCCTCTTTCCCCCAACACATGGCTGCAGTGTCCTTGAGCAAGTCACTGATTCCCCAGGCGCTTAACTAGTCCCCTCCTCCAGTGTGCCCCTAACACTGTTTGCTGTAATGGCTCACATGCAGAGGTCAAACTTTGTGTCAATGAGCAAAAACGATGATTCTTCTTCTTTGTCTTCTTTTTCTCTTGAGGCTGCTTACGGAAATCCCACAAATTTGCATGTTGTCTATGATGGAGGGCAGGTTTGAATTTCAAGACAGTTTCCCAGAACATTTTGGTATGACACAAAATGATTGTATTCTCAGGGTTTGGCAGATTTTGTCAGTTTGACGGCAGTCTAGTTGAATCAAAATTTCGGAATTCCTTGTTGTATTTCATACTAAATTTGTTTCAGGGAGTTCAGAAAATTGATGATTCATCATGGTGTTATCAAAAGTCAAGATTTCAATTTTTTTTTAACTTTTTAGTGTGCATGAAGGATCAGGGAGGTCTTTATTTCAACCCTTCGGGACCTAAGCAGCATGCTGGAGGACATGACATATTTGCCTGTCTAAACCAATAAATACGCTGAATTTTGATGTCGCCACTTCTGGGTGATAACAGGAAAAAGCTTTATACCAATCCTAATCGAATTATTAAGCTTGGTATGTCCTCTGTACATTTTACAAGATGGCTCTCAAAACGTGAATTCAAAAGAAGCAAACTTAAATCAAAAACACATTTTTATGCTCATGCTAGTCAAATAATCAAATTATAAATTATAATTTAATAATTAAAAAACAAATCTAGCTTGTGATTATTTTAGAGGATTTTTTCAAAGTGTATTGTGCCTCACAGTGGACATTCATGGAAGCGCAGTGCAGTTTGGTGATGCGGTGCACTAGTGCTTGCAGAGTTGACTCAAAAAGCCACAGCTGAGAAAATAATCAGATGGCAACAATTATTTTGTTTTTTTAAACTTCCATGCCATGTATGGAGGATAAGGAGAGGCTCTTGAATTCATATAAAAGTCATTTTAGCCACAGAATGTCTATTTGGAGGGAAAATGCCCAAACATAGTTTAAAGATGATAAAACGCGATGGTGCAAACCAATCCCTCTTTTTCCAACTCCTTTGCATCTCTCGCACTTCTCTCAAACCATTCACTTTTCACTGTCTAAATGGAGTCACGCTACTTCTTCAAAGTTGTATTTTATTGCGAGTTATCCTCTGTGGGCTCTTTTGAGATAGCAGTCTAACCCGTTAAAGACTCCAAATCAATCTTCAAAAGATTCTGTTTGCGCTCCTAAATTTGAGATGCCATCACAATTGAGAGACAAAGGTCTGAAGCCAACAGCCCTCATCACAAGGCTCTAAATTCACTTTGACCCCAATTTCATCATGCCCTTCCAGCTCTCTTTGGGACTCCTGCATCGGCTGTAATGGGACATGACGGATGTTTGAGGGCAGCGCTGTGAGAAAACGCGAGCCGGTGTGGTCCAGCGTCCGGACACTCCATGGGAAGGAGAGCCTAGTCCGGCCTACAAGCCTCCCCTCTCCCTCTGGGGCTCCTTCAGATTGTTGTATAGCTCGTCTTCCCATTACCTTCCCTTGTTTGACATCCTTCTTCCAGAGCGTGTCCTCCCTCTCCTACTATGACCCATAATCTCTCCATCTTCTCCCTCCTTTCCTTTGAGTCCCTTGCCTTTGTTTCTCAGATCTGTCTGAGTGTGAAGCATGGAATGCTGCTGGCAGCCCCCATACTCCCTCCTCCTTTGGAATTCCCATGCTGGGTCATTGTGGGTGGGATTGAGTGATCGGAGGTCAGAACCAAGGAAGTGAACTAGGAAGTTTTCCCAAGAGTTTGGCTTTCCCACTTAGGGCTTGCGGTAAAATTAATACAGTCAGATCAGATGGACTATTCGCACATAAATCGCAAATGTGATATTCTAACAAAACAATAATAAATTACAACAGGACCCCAATACATGCAAACCCCAATACAATGACAGCAGATCGAATTAAAGTTGTATTTTTGGGGATGTCATTAGGATTCTCAAAGGGGAAATTTTAAATGGACAACCTGCTGTATATTTTCCTTCCAGGCCACACTGCAGGCATGCGAGGGGAGATGTCAATGTATTGGACGTGCACCGTTTTAGCTGAGACTAGCGGGACTAAAAACTCTCAACAAGTTGTTTGGTTCTTTGGTGAGTTAAAACTATAAGCAGCCTAGGAAAGCAGCTTAGCACCACATGTAAGTGGAATGCAAGCTAATAGATGCTAGTAATATTAGCTTGCTAGATATTAGCTCCAAAACATCACCTAGCTTAGCAGCTAGACCACATGCCCAAAACTATGCAAGGTAGCTTTATCATGGATTCATCAACATGGCGTGGGCCAACTAAAGTAATTGAGTTTTTTTATACTCTTTTTGGAGCCATACTTTATCATTTCTAAATGCAAACAAAAATGTAGTCTTACCAGTCAAGTGAAAAAGCAGCTGGCCAAGGCAACATCGAGAAAAATGATCCAAACACATGGGAGTTAACAACACAAACAACAATAGAAAAACAGTACGGGTTCCATCGCAGAAAATCAACACTTTCCAGACGTCAATTTTTGTTATATTGCAATATCTTAGCTGACATTTTCATTTGTGTGTGGGGAGTGACTTCAAATGAAATAATTGTGGTCATCTAAACTCCCAAACCGATCGTGATGCTCCATGTTGTTATGATTTCCGATATTTTGTCTGAGAAGCGGAACCCCCGACCCCTTCCCTCCTCCAGTCATGCGATCACCAACGCTACCATCACGATCAAGTAATCGACTAAAAATGTAACTAAAAATGTATTTTTGTTGGGGAAGGATCATGTGACTCGACATGGCACGGCATTCTCGTTTGGGCATTACTTCTGCAACATTGCGATGCCCCCGACGAGCGATCAAGCGAAGCGAGACGAATGGCCGACCGCTCTTGAAAGCTAGTTGCGGATTCCAGCAAATAGCGCCGCAGTTCAGTCGAGTTCAGCCACGTCACACACTGTGCGGTGGGCCTTCATCTAAAATTTCTCACAGCGCATTGTGTGCATGTTGAAAAAAAAAAAAAAAATCATTCCAGACTTTTTGTTGGCTTCCAAGTGATGATTGGCATCCAAGTAGCAAGTGTCTTCTTTGAAGTACAAAAACAAAGAACGTTCAGCCTTACTTTCCCTCCTCTTGCCACTCCCTTTGTCCCTCGGTGAACTTGCTCTTCTTGGAAGAGACACAAAGGATACAGAGGAAAAGAAAGGCCACAGAATGGCAGCGACTACCACAGACAAATCTTTTCACCAACGCTGACCGTTGGAGGCACCGGCCCATTGCTCACTAATGTGTGTGATGTGTACTGGGTGTCTGTGCACCCCCACCACGTGTCGTTTCTGTTTCTTTCCACATTCAAAAAAGAAAAGGAATGCGACCACCGGATTAGTACGAAAAGAACGTGAAATGAGGTGACGATAAACAATAACAATTTCATTCAGTTCACATGATTCCATCACGGATTGTTGTAATAATGAATGTGAAAGCAGTAACACAAGTATGGACTGTTTTTCCTGTCTTTGTCCTGTCAACACTAATGCGCTTCGTCGTCCAACTTCAAAATAAACAAACAATGCACGGACGTCAATGCGATAGCCTTATTGAGCTCTTATTTCAAAGTTTTTTTTTCCTCAAATTTTTATCACCACATTAAATAGCGACAAGCCGACGTTGAAAAATCATATTCGATCGCTGACTGAGAAAGCACTTGTGAGTTATGATATCATTGTATGATTAGGGAAGAGGCGGATGGTGCATTCAAATGCAGTCGGCCATTTCAGAGCCAGACAGTTTAAGTTTTGTACTTCTTCCTACTCCTTTTTTGAACTTATGGGAAGATCAATGCTCATATTGCTATTGTTGTTTTTTTGTTAGCTTTTTGTTACATTATTATTATTATTTATCCATGAAAAAAGGCATTGTATATTTTTTTAAGTTGTTTTGTTTTGCGTGATTTTAAGTAAAAAACAAAGAAGGCCATTGATGCATTAAAGGGGTAGTGCGCAAAATGTAGACAGTTTTTCATGATGGGCAACAGGAGGAGTTGCAGGTGCTGCTTTTACCAACGTCTGTAGCTATAACAAACATGGCCGCCTCCAGAGAAGTGCTGCTTTTACCATTGTCTGTAGCTATAACAAACATGGCCGCCTCCAGAGAAGTGCCACCCACCATGTAATACAATTTCATGATAACTAGACCTGTGATTGTATGTAAAATATACTGTTGGTCATTAAGAGCACAATCATTTGCAAGTTTTTGAAATTTACAATCATTTAATGTATTCCTTTTGAATGAAAACGATCTAAATCTTACACACTGTCCCTTTAAACATTGTTTAATCAATCAATCAAATTTTATTTGTATATCACCGAGGTCTCAAAGGGCTTCACAGATGAAAAGAGGTCATGTGGAGACCTCTTTCGAAAAAAGAAGTCGTACATTGTTGACTATAATAACAATAATAAAAAAAATACTTTTAATAATGTCATGATATTATTGTTTAATAATATTTTTAGAAAATGCTTTTGTCTCTGGAATCAACATGCAACAAAAAGCTACACAAAATTAGAAGCTTGGACCACAATTTAACTTAATGATTCACAAAACTGCTCTGCAAAAAAAAAAAAGAAAGTATTTTGCACCTTGGTTAAGAATGATATGTAATTAACATTTTTAGAGTAAATTAACATTTTTAGAGTAAAACGTATGTACAGTTAACATATTACTGTGTAATAATAAGGACTATGAATTTTTTTTAGCACACATGGACATGGTACTGGCACGCAAGTTGAAAAAAAATACCCTCAGTGGTCAGCAGCATAGGTGAAGAGGTCAAAAAAGAGAGTCACAGATCATGAAGGTGACCACATTAATTTGCAACAATGTGTGCATGAAGTGCCTGACCCAGATGACCCTCCCCTCCCCCACCTTCCCCTTTCCGCCTTTTTTGGTATTTGAGGAGTAAAAAGAACAAGCGGCACAACAATCAGTCAAGGGCTTAGCAAAAGCGAAAGAGACAAGATGAGAAGAGGAGATGAGAGGGGAGAGTGAGGTGAATGAAACAAGGCCGCCAGCATGGGCTTGTGTGCGTACATCATCTTGAGGTGAACTAATGGAGACAGAAGAGAAGGAAGAGAAAACAAAAGGATGAGAAGAAGTGAAGATTAAGCCCCCCAAAAAAGTGTAGAAGCAGACACTGCAGGGGGCAAAAGGGGGACGATGACCTGAGGGATGACCTCCATTTTCAGGGTGCCGAAACCTCCTCACATTGGATAGATAATACATAAGACTCATTTTCAATTACCGTATTTTCCGCACTATAAGGCGCACCTAAAAGCCTTAATTTTTTTTAAAGCTGATGGTGCGCCTTATAATCAGGTGTGCCTTATAAATGGATCAATATTGAGATTGGGATTCGTAGATGGGGAATGAAGTGATAAAGTAAGCTTAACCTGTTTCTTTTGTGTGTTTACGGTTGAACAAGGTTGCTCATATGGACATTAGGTTATTATGCTATTGAGAGTTTAGAGTTATTATTGTTATTATTTTGAGTATTACGGTATTGTGATTGAAAAAGTTTTCAAATATGTCATTAATTGAGGGTGCACCTTATAATCCGGTGCGCCTTATATATGGAAAAAGTTTTAAAATATGACATTAACTGAGGGTGCGCCTTATAATCGCGTGCGCCTTAAAGTGCGGAAAATACGGTAGTAATACGTTTTTATTTCTGTTAAAATTAATGCAATCCTCAAAAAAGAAACCCCCAAAAATGACAAAGACGTCTTTCCGTCATTATCACTATGTGTATAATCGTGGTCTGGCACTAGCATCATTTTGTTTTATTCAATTTAAGCCTCCTAATAGTGTTATTACTTAGAACAAAGTCTTACAAGCTCCAAAATTGTATTACATTCTATAAACAATACATCCCATTTGCCGTCACAGTAGGCACCTTCCATCTTGGGCCGCATTATATGTGAACAATTTCCATTTAGTGATTGAGTAAAAAAAAAAAAAAATGGCATCTGATTTGCATACCAAAGAAGCTTTAGTTTTCTTCCTAGTGAAGATTGTTTTATCTACCCGATTCTTCTCAATTATTCCAACATTCATTTCTAAGAAACTGCCATGCTGACAGGGTAAGCCCAGCCCAGCCCCCATCAAATTTACAATAAATCCAATTATGCTATCTTAACTCATGTAAGATAACATGTTTGAAATTCAGCGGAAGATTAATTTCTTGTTGCCAGCCTCATTGATTTTTTTTTTATTTACCCATGTATTAATTTATGACGCTGTAATTGGGTGGGTTGCTGCTACGCGTTAATGCATGTGAAATGCAAATCTATAGGATTTAACTGAAGTGCTTGTGTTTGTTTCGCATGAGTGGCATGCTAATGATGGTGGTGCCTCTGTGCGCCAAATGGCCAAGAGCTGAGGGAGTGGCTAATGAAATCTGTGGCGATCCCATCTCAAATGATGGCGAGTCTTTTCATAGGCTCTTGGGTAAAAATCTAATATTGCTTTTACTAGATTTTAATCCGAAAGTTTTAAATCTTGAGCAGTATTTTGACCGTTTTGGTCCAATTTTCTTCCGTATTTTTGTCATTGTATTTTAGCCAAGGGATAGCAAATTCCTGGTAGTGAACGTTGGCATGTTGTCAGCATCAGGGTGAAATTTCCGCTCCCAAGTGTCTTCTTTCAAAGATTTTGGTGTAAAGATCAAAGGATTGGACAAAATGCCAAATATGTTGGACGTTTTACAACATCCACAGCAAAAAATTAGTCCACAAGGAAGATTTTGGTTGAATTTCCGATATCTTCACGTTTTGTAATTTGGGTAGTATTTTCTACTTTCGAAAACTGTTGAGGCTCGGGTACGTCAATCCGATGTGGGCCAAATGTGAGCATCGCCTACCCCATGTAGCGTCGACCCCCCAAAAAATAAATAAAAAAATCAAGCAGAAAGTTCCTTGTAGGAGCAGGATATAAAAACTTCCTATGTCTTTTCATAGTATAGCTTTCTTCATTTTGTCCACATACCTTTACGGTGATATCACAAAATTCACATTTTTTCTGCACAATAGTGACAAAGTCATCTTCTCATTCTCATTCAGACGTTGTAGGTCAAACTTCAGAGGATGACCACGTGCAAATTGAGGAAAATTGTCAATGCTTTCCTTTGCTGTTTATGCGTGTTGGTCACTTTTTGTTTTTTTTTCCATGTGCTAATTCACTAGCAAACTGTGATTTCTGGCAACCAAATTGATGGTAAATTACTATAAAAACAGCATTTTGTTTTTTAACAGTGTAGTTCTTTTGGATTTCGTATTTTTTTTTTACTTTTCAAGTGTTACTAAGGCCATTTAAGCCAACAATGATGGAATTTATTGATGCTTATGGCCGGAAACAAAGGCACAATTCCATTATTAATAATACGAGTGTTTCTTATCTCAGGGAAGCTTTCTCGATTGTTTTATCTATGCGTATGTACACTTCAGTGGCAAGTTCGACGATGGGAAATGGAATGAGTGCACGGCGAGAAGGAAACATTGTGATGAGGCTTTAAGAGATGCCCACTTTTTGGACTGATAACCTCCCCCAAAAAAGCCTGAGAGATGAACGCACCCACAAACACACACAAAAACATTTTTTTTTTTTTAACGGCATGACTGATGCTTGTTAACTCTTGGACAGCATCGAAGCTTTCCAGGGATGCGGTTGCTGACCAAGTGATACACAAACACACATGGGGGGACCAATCCATTCTGCAGCGCTGCTCTAATAGACCCACCATTTGCCCCCTCCGGGGTGAACAGTCTTCCCCGCTCGGGCCACATGGTCCCCAAAGTGTTCACATCAATCCCTCCCGTGTAGCGCCCCCCCCCCCCCCCCCCCCCGCTTTCAAACGCCCTCATTGAACTCGCGAGTGTGCGTGCACGGCCCGCTTGGATGACCGCCACAATGTCTGCGGATCACCCAAGGCTTTTAATGCTGGGGGTGTCTTTCTTTGTGTTTGTGTGTGGGTGTGTGCGCGTGCGGGCGGGTGTGTGTCTGGGCGCATTTGGATGAATGAAAGATACACACACAATGACTATTTAATAGCAAGAGCATAATAAATGTCACCATTGCACTTTGTAAAGTAATGCCGCCTTATTTGGTAAGCAAATTGGAATTTCACCATGGTGCCTGGTGGCCCCATATCCAATCATATTCATCCCAGCAAATTTAAAATGAAAAGAAAGTAATGATATTTGGCATATAATGGCATGTTTATAATCACATAATAACAATTTATTCAGGTAGAAATATTCAAGTAATTAATCTACATTCTTAACACGTTCAAACACATTTTTTAAGTAATTGATTACTTTCATACTTAAGTAGCGATTACTTTAGATAGTTTAGATCACGGGTGTCAAAACCAAGACGCATGATTTTATGTGGACCGCGAAATGCTGAATTGACTTGAAGTCTCTGGCTAAAAAAAACAAACTTGCAAGTTGTCTTTGACTTTCAAAAGATTTGGGGGAAAATAACTTTTTTTTTGCTTTAGTTTTTAAAGCATTTTTACCTCTGATTTCAAAACAAGCTAAGTGTTCGAAGAACTCGAAAATGTATTTAGCTTTGCAGATATTTCGGCCCTCTGAAAGAAACTATAACAACAATCTGGCCCACAGTAAAAATGAGTTTCACACCCCTGCTTTAGGTAGTTTAAATCTAAGAAATTGATTTCCTCCACCAATCAAGTTGATTAGGTTAAGTACTATATTTTCTGTACTATAAAGCCCACCAAAAAGCTTTGAATGTTCTCAAAAGCAGACAGCGCGCCTTATAATCGGGTGCGCCTTAAACAGCACATTATCGCCCCCGTTTTCATTTTTAGGGGATGAAAAAATAAAATAACTTAATCGCCATGAAAGTCCTTCAGTTTTTCCCTCTGCATTTCAGTTATTAATGTATTTTTTACAGTTAAAATTTTGATAACACCCAGTTTGAAATTTTGATATGATACGTATGCTTCAATTTTGAAGCAAAATTTATGGGGGCAAGGCGCAAAAAAAGCATGATTTTTTTTGTAAAAGAAAGGATGATTTTATAAAGTAAATCCAGAACAGTTTTTAAATAAAAAAAAAACAATATACTGATGATTGTTTTGTTGCCATTCCCTTTAACACAGCTCCATCTAATGGCTACATAACGCAACCCCAGCCACTACTGTAGCTTCTATTCTATGTGCTTTATAATGCAGTTCGCCTTATATAAGAAAACGGTTTAAAAATAATTCATGAATTGGAGGAGCGCCTTATAATCAGGTGTGCCTTATAGTGCGGAAAATACGGTACCAAAATGCTAAAATAATTGCTTAATTTAGTACTGTTGCTTGATGTGTAAATGATGTCTCAACTGAATGAGCAAATAAGTCTAAATCTACTTTAGGACCTAAAGGAATCAAAGAATAACTTGTAGTAATTAATTTAGGACTAAATACCTCAACTATATTCATACCATTTATACGATAACATTTAATCTGAACAGGTATGTGTTTCCATTTCAAAGTGAGCACAAACATATTTTTTGATTCTATTTTTGGATGAGTCCGTGAAGAAAACTAAGTCCCTGAAAAGGCTTAGCCATTGACCACATGTGATGGGAGCTCCAGGCTAACACTAGCGCTCTTTACAAACATTCATACTGTGTTAATGAAGTTGTAATCATGTGTGCACTGCGGCACTAACACACAATTCTCATCCTATCCAAATACCTAGAAGAGGCCGCATTTAGCCTTGGGCCGTTCTGGTCATTTTGCTCACAAAGGTATTTTTTGTGAGTTGACGTTTGTAATCCAAATGTCAAGTTGTGCACTCGTGCTGGCCCGGAAGGCCGCAATTCTGCTCACAGCATCTTCATTGGGCCTTGTGATGAGTGGACATTCCATCTCCACCACCTCACATTTTTTTGCTCGATATTTTGCACAGGTCTACTGTATGTATGAATATAATGTTGTGACACAAAGTGAGGAGTTTATGAATTCACAGGTATTATTATTACTATCATTTTTAAATCAATCAATACTGACTGTATTCAGGTGTATTTTGCTAAATTCGTTTATAGCTCATTTTATGAAGATAAGAACAGAAGGCGATAAAAATGACTTTGTGATGAATGGCATGTAATCATTGCAATAATGCAAATAAAATATCGTTTAAATGGCAAATGGCAGCAGTGGGAGTGAGAGTCAGCAGATTACCGAAAAAGCAATTAATTAATCCATGTCAAACACAATTAACACTGAGCAAAGTTTACACTGCGATTTTTATCTTCCAAGGACAAATGGAACATACATGTTTATTTATGGTATACAGGACATGTCGTATTGTTTGCAATACACACGCACACACAAGCGTGCACACACTCGCGTATTCATACACAAATGATGGCTGGTTCATTTTCAATTTTCTTCCTAATCTGTTTGCCTACTCAAGACACATCACAACTGACATGTTAATAGAATAATCAGGTAACCACGGAGATGGTACATATTGTAGGTGTGTGTGTATGTGCACACTTATTGAAATCTGTCATTATTTCCAAGAATAAATGTTATTTTCATTTATTGTTTTTGTTTTGTTTTGAATGATTGAGCACGGCGCTTTGTGCGAATGTGTGAAGCAAGTATGCTTGAACCTATTAATGTCTTATTTACATCCGCATGTGAGGTGGATGTGCATTTACGGTCATATTTAAAACATTATGTTTTATAATTATGGTTTTTGTTCTCAAACTTCATGCTTTCTGTATGATGATTAGATTAAAACAACGGTCAATTCCGCTTGGAAGTGGAACTCAAGTTCAGCCTACCACATAAATGCAAAGCACTGTACTGCGATTGTAGCCACAGCTAATGATGGCAAAAAAATGGCATAGCAGAATCCTTTGCCAAACTTAACTCACATACACCTGCCATTGAGCAATTCTGTACTGAACAAGATGATCAGTGTTTATTTTGATATTAATTTCTAATTATTTGGTGATTGACAAAAAGTAAATAGAAACATTATAAAAAAGATATAGACCAAACACAAATGTCCACTACAAACAAATGGGTCTCAGGAGGATATATGAGCATACCACCAATGAAGTTTTCCTTTATTTACCCTTATTCGGTAATTGGACAATTTTGGCTCATTTTCTTCCACATCATTCTGGCACAGTTTGGTACTGTGATTGCTACGTGGTCCTGTCATGTTGAAACATGACATGTTGTCACCATCTTGTAGAAATTTCAGTTCCCTTGTGTCCTTTTTCAATGCTTTCCCTTTGATGTGAAATGCCTTTGATGTGAAGATCAAGGATTGGACAAAACATCGCACAGAGGTTCATCAAAGACAAAGGATAAAAATGGCAAAAATTACACATTCACTCACATGTGTTCGTGCGAACAATCACTCGTGCGCTTCCAAAAAAAGGCCGAGACAGATCAGCTGATCATTTTCCGTAGGTTGCGCTGTAACCTAATTGAGTGGATATGATGATCTGGCATGGATTCCGAGGCAAAATGTCAAACATGATCTGATCAGAGCTGACGCCTTCCGCGTGGGTCTCATCGTACTTCTCATACCTCACGCCGGTGACATTTGTGGCTTGTGGCTGCCGTGGGCTTCGGACACTTTATGGCACCGTGCCAAGAAGGCCCGCTCACCACCAAACGAGCATCGTGCATGTCTTGTGACTGAGCTGCTGACGCTGAGACCTTTACAAGATATGTTTGCTTGCATGCTAGAGAAGGTGGTCTCAAAATGTTGAGGCCTTTTTGACGGAGGGGTCATTGTGACATTGATGTCATACGTGACCGCTGGGCATGAGATAACGCTGTGATTCCACGGAGCCTCCTTGTCCATATAAGGATGGCTCCCCTCCATTCATTGGGTTATTATTAGCAAGACTGCACAACAGCTGGCTCTCCAGTGCGGGAAAAGCCAATTGCAAAATTTCTCATCGTTGCTGGGTTTTGCCATAACAAGGCATTTAAAAAAGCAGCACATTTTTTGTCGTCTTGAATGAACTCTGCGAGATAAGCATATTGACTGTTCATTATATGATAAGAACATCTCTGCCAGGGGGGCACCAACTTCGGGCCTCTAGGGCAGGGGTCTCGAAACTTTTTATTATCACGAACAAATCCTATCGTCGAAGGGAACTGTAAAATGCACATAAAATGTGAACTCGCGGGAAACTAACGGGAGCTCTCGGATTGTTTCTCTCTTCACACAGAAATGATTTGAGGAGTCTCGGACATATTTTTTAGGCTGCCGTCGTTTTGCACAGACGTTCTAGATTCACCTGGTTTGGTAACAAATAGAGAATCTATTCCTTGTCAGTTTATGGGTACTTTTTGGCTGGGAGGCAGCGCTCAAAGTCCTTACCGTGAGAAATCATTATTCCTGTTATTTCTTGTTAAACACTTTGAGTTTGAAATTGTCACCTGTCTCTTGACTGGGTCTTTTCCCCTCCTCAAAGAAATCTGTTTCTTACTCATTTGACTTCTTTGCGCGTGAAATTTTGGCGCTCAAGTGAGCAAAACAAAATCCAAGAGAATACAGGCAGTTTTCAAGATGAAAGGTTTTTTTGAAAATAAAACATCTTTCGGTTAATACATAAAACGGAAATAGTTCATGATTTTAAGAGCAGCTCATATGGCTCGGTAACAATTGATCCACAGACGGGTATCGGGCTGCGGACTGTTGGTTGTGGACCCCTGCACTAGGGGACCTATCCAGCATGTTTTTGGTGCGACCATCTTCCGTGGAACTTTATTCAAATGATCAGCTCAACAGGAAGTTCTGCAGAAGCATGATAATTATCCTGACCCTTCGAATCAGGTGTGTCGGAGGAGAACATGCTGGATGGGTGTTCTCAAGGACTGGAGTTGGTGACCCCTGATCTCTGTCAGTGCTCGTAACCAATACAAATTGCAAGAGAGTTCTGTTTAAAGTCTGAATTTCAGTGCAACGCAAATGCAGAAAAAAAATAAAATTGTGTTATGCAACAGGGGGATTTTTTTTGTTGTATGAGGAAGAAAAAGGAAAAGGCTTCAATGCATGGATTGATGATGATGGGACAATGATGGGATTTTTTTTGCACATGCAGGTTTTGTTGTAGAGGAGTTTTACTGCACATAAAAAATGACCTTGAAAGTATTTGAATGTGCCCTTAAAAGGTGTATTAAACCTGATAATAAAGTGCAGTGGGTCAACTGCTGAGTGTCAGCATATCTTCGCTGTGACAATCAGATGAGTGACATTCAACATTGTTATTTGATTATAAGCGCCGGACACTTTCATCCCCTGCACATTAGTATCATTCTAAATGGCTGAGATTGGATAAAAAAAAGAAAGGTTAACATGCCTCCGTCCTTATAACCTTCAGATAGAACACTCACACACACACACGTGCCATATGATCACAACAGGGGTGTCTCCCTGATAAGCTCCTCTTGATCCACTGGGGGCTCCCTCCTGCCAGTTTTGGTGCCGGCAAACTCGTACCTCATCTGTGGTGAAACCTGACCAACGTGCGCACTCGACAGCTGCACAGCAGTGCGGCTCCTCTTACTCCATGAAAGCATCACTATGCGGAGCAAAACCTGAGACATACCAATTAAAACACACACGCCACTTGGGATCCCCTCTTGGCAGCAGTCACATGCAAACACGCAAAGTTACAATGAGGTGACCGGCCGGAGCTCACGTTGAGATCTCTTTTGGGTCTGTGGTACGCGTCGCAAAAGATTGTTGTCGAAAAAAAGAAAGATAGGGCTTTCCTGCCTATGTACGCGTCGGAGGGTGTGTAAGTAGTGCTTAACAGGGGAACCCCCCCCCCGCCAACCCCCACCACCCATTCCCTTTCGCTCTGCCTCTGCAGTGAGCCTCACCCATTTGCTAGCCAATCAGCTTGCAGCTACACGAGAGGCGAAGAATGATGGGGGAAGCCATGCTGTGGATAGTGACAGCCTGCGGCGATGGGCGTAGGCGTACGTACCGTGCCGTATGTGAGCGTTTGTGTTTTCCTGCAGAAGAATATTTCATACTTCGGTACGTTGAATGTTCATTTATAGTCTTGCGGCTCCAGTCTTCTCGGACCATTATACGTCAAATGAAATACCATGATGTATTTCCAGGTCTATGAAAACGACAACGATGATAATAAAGAAAATAGGACGGTAGTGTATGATTAAGTGTAGTGTTGTCAAGAGGTAAAATGTTGAGATTAATACACTGCAATCTGTAAATGATCATTTTAATCTCAACAAATGATCAACCACTTTTTTTTAAATATAAATATCTATTGTATTATTGTGGTAGGTCAATATTTATATACAAAACCAAAAGCATCTTCAGTCATGTATTTTCTTGAAGGCTTTTGGGGTATTCATTCTTTGACGGTTACATCAAAGGCATTTCATATCAAGGGAAAGTATTGAAAGAAGGCACTAGAGAGCTGAAATTTCATCCAGATGATGACTGTATTCTAGACAAGTCCAACCTTTAGTTTGAACCATCGAGAAGAATTGTAAAGTTGTTTTTTGTGTATTACCAAATAATTAGAAAAACGATCATAACGGTCTTGTTCAGATGCGGACGTTCTCAAGTTTATTTTGACATTAGCGTCTTTGTTGCTAAAAGTAGCTGTGGCTGGAATCCAGCAAGGTGCTTAACATTTATGTAGTAAGCTGAACTTGAGCTGCTTCTGTGGTAAGAAAATGCTTCTAAAAAGGAAGGCATATCACTATGTTTTGAGGGCATTTTTTAAAGTTTAAAGTTAAATTTGCCATTCAACACATACATGATTTTCCATTTGAACATCTTCCTCCCACCCACAGGAGGAGCCTATCCAGTTAGGCCAAATATTATGAACGTCAATCAGTATCCACTTCAGGTGTGATTGACCTTTTTTTCCAATCCTCAACCGTTTAATTGATCAAAAAAATAATCTGTTAATCTGACACCCTTAGTCAATGATATTACAGAATTAGTGACACCAATGACCCTCAGATTAGATCTTTTTTTTTTTAAACTCAAATAGTTAGCTACACCATTGCAAATGGTAGCAAACTATCAATGGTGTTAATCCCAAGCAAAACACTGTCAAGTCATTCTTGACAAAATAAATACATCTAGATTTGTCCATCTTTCACAAGTTGGATGTTTAGCCCTCATAACATCTAGTCGCGTCACAATATAACATATTTTAGGAGGTGCTCCAGCAAGAACAAAGATCTCACATAATATTCAGGTAACCCAAAATGACAACAATTGACGGGAAGACTGCTCCCTCGTTAGCTAAATTAACAGGTTGAATAAGTATCCGATTCTGTTGTACCTGTGAGTTGGGTTTTTATTGGGAGCGAAGGGGGGCTTGAGCATGATGCATCATGATTTGGGAATTTGGTTCATTTCTGAGCCAAAATATGATGGCAGTTAATGGCAGTGAATGACTGTCAAAATTACATTGCATTTCGGTATTAGTCCGGTCTTGAAAATGTTAGCATGGAAAACATTGTCGAACCAGAAGCCCTCATGGGAAATCTGGAGGTAATCAGTGAATTCCAGAGCTGCTTGGCTCTGCCTTTCTTAACACCGGTCTCCTGGGACCGGGAATCGTCAGTACGTATGTCCACGTGTGTAAGATACAGGTCGTTAAGAAAGAGGTCGGCGCACAATTAAAGCCTCATTATCTCCCTCATACCCAAATTAAGAAAATGACTCATGTGACCTATGAGGGGAGATGAGCATGTCTATGGGCAGTTGAGGACCAAGGTTCGAGATCCGGTGTCATGGGTCTCTCTCAAGACAAGAAGAAAATACAGTTGTCGTTAGGTGCACTTTGTGCGCGACACCTGAGGAGCTGTCCACTTCGCCAAATAGGACCGCTAATTTGACAAAACATTTAGAGTGGTGGCATAGTCACGGAAAATTTGGAAGAGCTCGCTCTCTCGCTTAGGGGTTTACCGCTTCGACCTCAAACGGTTAGGAGATTCATGGCGGACTATGTCGTACATAGAAGATAAGATGCTTCTTCCCGGCATTTGGAAACCTTGTCAGCAAGAGACCTTGTTTTGAAACCTTGTTGCAACTAGCAATAATGGCAGGGTAAGCTAACGCTAATTTTCACTGTACAATTGCTATTAATAATAGTCAATCAATAGGTCTGGTCAATATATATCAAGATGACGCACACAAAACTGATGGTAAACAGTACGTTAAACACAGTAACAACGATGTAGGCTAGCTGCTAACGTTAGCCCCTTCCAAAACATTGATTGATTGATTGAAGATGAAGCACACAAAACTGATGGTAAACAGTACGTTAAACACAGTAACAACGATGTAGGCTAGCTGCTAGCGTTAGCCCCTTCCAAAACATTGATTGATTGATTGAAGATGAAGCACACAAAACTGATGGTAAACAGTACGTTAAACACAGTAACAACGATGTAGGCTAGCTGCTAGTGTTAGCCCCTTCCAAAACATTGATTGATTGATTGAAGATGAAGCACACAAAACTGATGGTAAACAGTACGTTAAACAGAGTAACAACGATGTAGGCTAGCTGCTAACGTTAGCCCCACCTAAAACATCTATTTTTGAAACGTTTGTCCCTAACCTAGCCAAATAAACTTGAATTTGAATATTAACCTTGAAATTGTAAAATGCATTAACTGTTTTTGCCTACAGCATAAACAATGCATCACCATGCTGTGAAGCTAAGTGATAAAGGGATTAAAATACAAAAACAAAAAAAGTTTACAATACAATACAGTTTAGGCTTATGCCAACCTTTCACTGGGTATGTAATGAGCATAGCAAGCTACATTTAGAATGCTCATAAATGTTACATTTATCTTAATTTAATGAGTGTTGTGTCTAGTGACGTGCTGCTCTGACATCTAATTTTATTAAAGAGCTGCAAATTTGATCTAGATTTTGTTCATTGACTAAGCAATGTTTTCATTTTCTTTTACTTTGTAGTGGTGGAGCAGCTGTTTGAAAAAAAAAAAAAAACCTCATTAGTTTATCGATTTTGACTTTTCACTGTTGGATTCCAAACTCCTGTTGCTCGTTGTATCGAGCAAATTGATTCACGTTACATGCACACTAAAGCCCGATTAGCTAATTTGGTTGTCAAATTTTATCTTGGAACTGGAAGGTTACCAGCTTCAAAATAATAATTGATACTCAACCAAGACAAGACCGGTTGTTTTGAGAATAATAAGAAGTTTGAGAAATTTAAATTAGAGAACACTACTTTGTTCCTGTGCCTTAAACACAGGATGCCAAAGAACGATATATTAAACTGTCTGTGTTTAGTCTGTTTTTCTGTTGCTGTCATTCTCTGAAACAACATTTACTGTAGCCAACAGTCATGTAAATTCAGGTTTGAGTAACCCTAAACCTAACCTTTACCCTAATTCTCCTTCACCGTTTGTGTATCTTATTCCAGCAGATGCATCCGCAGTGCATTTGTCTTAGTTTCCTATTATACGATTTTGAAGTGGATAAATGACTGCCCCAAACTGGGGGAATAAAATTGAGACCAGAATGTTTTAGGAAAAATAGCATGTATGATATTCAACTGATTTGTTGGGCACAGATACATCAGTTGGGTAAGCGTTGGCTCATCTTATATTGATCAAGAGACCATGTTAATTTTCAAAGCATAAATAATAACAGGTTGACTTGGTTTGACTCACTGAATATTTTGTGTATTTTATAGTTGAAAATTACTAAGTATAGTGATAAAATGGAATGTCTAATTGAAGTATTTGAATTGAAATAACGGAACCATTTTTACTTACTGTAAACATCATAATAATGCAAATAAAATGTGAATTATTAAGAGTAAATGAAACAAATTGTGCAGTGTGTATGTCTGTAAATAAAAAAACGTTTTTTTTCTTTTGTCATTGTCTTATTTGTTGCTTTGAACGCAAAACTGCAATCTTGTCGACACATTTTCATTTCTTCCTAATGTATTGCATAGATTCACATTTTGCTGGGGGCAAAATTTTGCGTTTCGGAGCAATTTTCCAAGAAAGATGTCAAAGAAACACCAGATAAGTTATTAAAATGTTTTAAAAGGCAAAATGACAGCGCTTGTGCAAGAAGAATCTTGCTCTCAGGTTTCACAGTCATAAAACATTTAGATAACTCAGAGCAATACTGTACATTTGCATAGGCTTGAGCAAAATTGTGGAGCACAAAACCATAACTCGGGATATGGAAAAAGTTTCACACTGACCATATAGTCGTCGACAATGTGTTTTTATTTTGGAAAGCTATAAAAGTCAAAACTAGGGACTTTGTGAAAGGCTAATATTAAACGAAGAAAAGTGCATTCAAGGTGTTTCGCAAGTCTGCTTACGTTGCATGACTGGAGAAATATTTATCTTCACATCTTTGGGGATTTGTGTTGCAGATAAAAGAAATACCAAAACAGGAAAGAAAAAGTAAAAACAATTTAACCTTTCATGCTCACGGCACTGCGGTCGCATCCAACAATCTTGTCTCAAAGGTTTTGTGTGACTTGAGGATTTGGTTCATTTACATGACCTCCGGAATGTTGTAAATCCATGATTTGTGCAAATTTCCTCCATCATATGCTAATTCCCTTGTCCAGAGCTAAATGCAAATTATAATAACAAAATAAGAGAGCTTTGTATGGAATGTGTTTGATAGTTTATTTTATCTAAGCCTTACATAACCACCGCGAGCAAGGCATGCATATGATAGCCTTGGGTGAATGGAAGTGGGTTAGCGGGCCTTGTCGTCCCTGGGCTCCTCCCCACCCTAATTCTTCCTCGGCTGCCACTGTAAATGCCTGCGGTTGCGGGGATAGAGAGGCAGTGTGCAAGAAGAGCAGGGCGGGGTTCCTGACACCGGGCCATATCTACTAGGAGGGGCGGACAAACTCTATGACCTCTATTGTGGCTGGCATACGCTGGGATGAATTTATTAACGACACCATTATTACTTGTCACAAATCTAGTACATTGGACCCCCGGGTTACAGCATTTTTGTTTTTTTCATGTTGCGGTGTGGTATACTGAGTTTTTCGTCTCCCCTTTACGGTATTTTCCCGACTTTGCGACAAAACAACTGTCACGACCCTAGGGAGTTGGCTGTATTTGGGTTGTTTTGTCTACATCTGCAGGGGTTTTTAGGTGATTGCACTTAATATCTGTTGCCGTCACATGACTGAGAGGCTGATCTGCTATTGGTCGGCCTCAATCGTTTCAAAATGGCAGAATGGTAAAGCTTTGTTCTATCGCGAGTGGTTACAAAACCGTATTTATAGTGCATTTTACTGCTTAATTCAAACTTGAAAGGGTTAGCCACGGGTCCCAAGATTGATTGTGATGTTAAAGAGAGAAGTAAGAAGGATATGGAAACGAAGCTGGAGATAATCAAAAAATACGAAGAAGGCTAGCCTAATCTACCTTTACTAGGGAATATGGGCATAACAAGCGGCACTCAAGGGTAAATAAATCCTTTCTATATTTTTCATTTATGATGTTTTCTGATTGTATACGTAGCACTTACTATACTATTTTGATCCCATTTTTTAATACGTATGACCAATTTTATGTTTTTACCTGGGGTTCTTAGGTTACGCATTAGGTTTGGATTGCTCGCCATACGGTGAATTCGCCTTACGAGCCCAACCGCGGAACGGATTAATCTCGTAACAGGGGGGGCCCACTGTACTAGAAAGGGATCATCAGTCAGTGTCAGAAAGATTGGAATTGATGGATAACATCCTATCTATGTTGGCAGGGAGTTCAGAATCAGTTTGACAAAAGAAAAAAAAAAGAAAAAATTCCGTCTTTGAATCGCACCCATAAATACAGCTACCTATGCTTAGGTCAGTATGCTCTTTTAAGGAGACAGCCTTACTCCCCAGTGGCTCTTTGTCACACACGAGAAGAGCTTTAGATCTGAATGACAAGCACGCTCAGCATGAACTGACAATTGTGCTGATGATGATGCTTGGAAGCGGACGCAAGGGCGGTATGAGAGTTCAGCAGGACTTTGCGTCATTGCAGCCAGCTCACATCTCCACTTTTGTATCGCCCTCGTCATCCTATCTCGGACATCTTTGCAGATGATTCACTTTCCCGCAGCCTGGCATCACGATTCACCATCACACGGAATGAATGGACGCTCCTGGGAGGAGCCGCTCAGCATCGCACACGCACTTTCTGACGTCAAGAGTCGTGTCCCTCGTGCTAAACTCTGCAGACTTTCTTTCTCTCTCATACACACGCAGAAGCACTCCTATCGGCGTCATCTTCCTCTGCCGAGAGCGCTGAACCAGTAGCGATATTGATCTGCTGCTAGTTTTGTTTCGTAACACTTGTGTGAATGCAGCACGTGGCAATGCTGGATGCATGTCCGCAAGCGAGACAAGTGAGACAAGATGTGTCATTATCTTAATATACAGTAAACATATACGAGATATATATATATATATATATATATATATATATATATATATATATATATATATATATATATATATATATATATATATTGCTTCCTGAAATATTGGCTGTTTATCTGCTGTATTGCTGCATCTTTATCGTAAAATTTGCAATCGGCCTGCAGTCAATATGATAAGTAGTCGCGGTATCACCAAGCAGTGGAGGAAATATGTTCAGTTTAATGAATAAACTGGATTGGTTAAATTCACTACTTGTCGTGGAGCTAAAACACAGCCAATTTTACCAGTGATTTATTTGTATTTGCTTCCTGTGTTTGTACTGGTTTCAGGTTTCTTGCTGATAAGAGCATTCTGGGATGTGTCTCAATAACCAATGAATGCAGACCAAATTTGCATTCTTCCTCTGATTTGCTCTTGGCCAGGAAACACAAGATAGTTTTTTTTTTTTTTTTTAATTCCCTAATTAAAGACGCTTTTCAGTAAACTCAACCCCAATAATATCTTTGTTTCACTTGTAGTGTATGTAACAAGAAATTTAGAAGGATTTTAATGAAACCGTCTTCTATAGTTGTAGGGCAGGCAGTTATGAGAACCGACATCCAGCATTTGAGAGTGATGTAAAGCATCATAATGCCATCCAGTGGACATTGAGATTAAAACTAAATTTGTTAACTGCACTCTCGTCCCCTGTATTAAACATGATGGTGTATTATAGCCTAGGATTAAACCTCTCAGCTAGTTTTGTTTTTGTGTTACGCTTATATTCATGTGTTGTGTTTCAAATGCAGTTTAACTGGGGAACCACAGACATGGAGTTAACTTTAAGTACTAAAATAGAAAAAAAGAATTGGTATGAGTGCAGACAGAAGTAGACCAGCGCCTGATGATTGACGGACCAAGCATAAATAAAAGTGCCAAATACTGCTCTCTAGTGGTGGCGGAAGGTTGGGCAAAAATACAGTGACGGACTGACGAATGGACGATTACAATTACGTTGACGGAAAAGGGGCGTGACTCAGACGAATGTTGGACCAGGAAATAAATTGTAAGTTGCCCACGCTAACCCTTTGTATTCTGTTTTCATATCCAACTTAATTTGATACACCTGGATTTAACACAGACAAGCCTCGTTGCTTCCCTTGCTTGTAGCTATCTGAGGAGAAGCGGTTAGATGATTAACCATCCTACTTACACGCCAAATAGATTTTCATTCTTCAATTATGAATAATAATCAATGTCATGAGATAAATTACGATTATGATGATCACATCTGCTGATGACTCTCATCTCCTCTGCGCCCGGCACATGCGCCGCTCCATCCGTGTAACCTTGACTTTGAGAATTTGAAAGCATTGATTGTAACGTGTATGCGCGTGTTTAAGAAAGCAGCTCAGAGGTTAAAAAAAAAAAAAAAAATCACTGCAACTCTGGTCATGCACGCAAGATGTTCCCAACATATCCCTAGAGGCTACAGAGGTCATAAGACAGTTCTCTGTCCTTCTGTTCCCTTTGAATAAATAATGAACAGGGTCAATATGAATTGTATAGCAACGTATGGAGAAGACTTATTAACCTAAGTGTATTTATGTATATGTGCTTGACTGGCAGATGGCAAGGCCTCAAAGAAGAAAAACTGCAATTAGGCAAATACATCGTATATTTTTCTCAATGGCACAGTAATATTTTAATTCATTCTCTTTTTCATTAGCTGCCCCTCCCAATAAATGACTGTTTGTGCACGTGAGCTGCATGCACTTCCTGGCTCGTATGATGTATGGGAACGACTGAGGAAATCCATGTGACTCAAGCAAGCTTCCGCCTGAAGGTCATCGCACATTTTTTTCAGGCCACATCTGCATGGGCTGCAAAGAGGACAGGAAGGAAAGGGGAAAGAGGATGTTTCCCGGTCCGTTCAAAAAAACAAAAATCCATCCCGTCTGAATTAGGGCTGAAAACTGGGATGATTGTCAAATGTGTCATTGGCAAAAAAAAAAAAAAAAAAAAGCCTAGTGTTATTTTTGCTTGCATTTCTTAAAGCAGTTTGACAGGACGTCTCTTCACAATAAGGTGAGACTTAATAAACAAACTCTAGCAGCCATCTGTGGTGCCCCCACCCGAAGCCCATTCAAAATCAATTTCAATAGAATCAACTCTTGTTTTTTTTTTTCTTATGTTACAGCCAAACAGCAAATAACATGCTGAAACCACAGAACACATGCTTGGTAGTTTGTGGCTTGCAATGAGGATACTGTACCACATGTTGAATAATTCATTCAAGTATATATAGGAATCAGTGTTGCCATGCCATTCTATTGTGAACAGACTTCTACAATTTATATATTTATTTTTTCATGTATTCATTTGTTATTTGCTTTATTTAGCAATGTTTTTGTTCTTCAGAAATTTCAAATACATTTACAGTTGATCTTATTTGTTGACAGTTTTACTGTAGGTTTATGTTTTTTTTATTAATAATACGTTTCCTATAAAAAAAAATACCGTATGAATTAATTACATTTCAATTAAAATTTTATATACAGTGCGTCTACATATTTCACACAAATATCCCGTGTGGATTTAATAGACGTTTTATACAAACACAATAACTACTGTTTGTGGAAATCATTTTGATTTTGGTCGACGTATTTTGTGATAATAGTGTATGCCATAATTGTGGCCTCTCAAACTAAGTGTTCTAAAACATGCAGCATTATTGGCGCTAAATGCACTGTATTTTCTGCACTATAAGGCAACGAAAAGCCTTCATTTTTCTCAAAAGCGGACAGTGCGCCTTACAATCCTGTGTGCCTTTTACATCGCATAAACCGCAAGTTTTCATTTTTGGGTCGCCGCGAGTTTTCATTTTGAATCGGATTGTACTTTCCACAAATCATCTTTGGTCTTAATTTCTGATAGGCTGTTTCTTTTTGACTGACTTCTCCCATGATTTGCAGCTCCACCTAGTGGATGCATAGCACAACTCCAGTCACTACCCTAGCTTCTATTCTGTGCGTCTTATCATACGGCGCACATTATTTATATTAAAACACAGGTTTGAAATGGGACATTCATTGAAGATGCCTTATAATTCGGTGCGTTTTATAGTGCGGAAATTACGATACTTTTTTATTGTAGCATAATGTGTGCATCAAATGGTCTTGAACATGGTCACAAGTACTATGTGTGGAACCCACAGCCTTCAGGTTGGGAGATGACTATACCACTTGAAATATGTCAACTTATTCTGATTTTCTGATTGAATTTGTCAAGATTATGCTCAACTGTCAGTTTTTCCGACATATCTGACTTAGGTCAGTACAGTTTAAAGCTACTGGATATCTTTAGATCGAAGCTAGAACTTTTTTTTTTTTTAATTAACTGAAAATAAGCATCACAACAAAAGCGCCAATTTCCTAGGCAGACTTATCTTGATGTTTTTCTTTTTACATTCATTCAGATAGGAAGCCGTACAAAAAGCGTAAACTAACACAACACTTAAAAGTGTGTTTTTTGAGCCGCGGAGCATCTTAAATGACACAGTTTGAAAGTGTTGTGATCAAAGAGAGATTATAGTTTTGTTTCATTCTTTTTTGAAGTCTTTGTTGTTTATGAAGTATGAAGGACTGAAGGATAGTGTGACACGTGTGTGACGGACAGCAAAGGGATTAGTGCTGGCTGGATGGCGGTGACTGGGGCTGGATAATGCCACGGGGCCTCTCCTCCGCCTCTTGTCCGTTTCTTATCCCTCATGTCTTGAAAGCCTATCCCACTTCAGTGGCTTCGAGGGGTCCTCTCATTTCAACAAAGTCCGCCCTGTACACGACTAGTGGTCGCTGCTTGCGATAAACGCAGCATGCTCTCACTGATTAGACCTTCATGTGAGAGGTCATTGTAAATTGGCAGATTACAAAAACACTATTTGTCATCTACTATACCATAAGCCATCCAAGGCTCAGCGCACGCATTTGAGAAATACGCCTTTTTCTTTGTTTAAAAAAAATCAATTCGTCAGTGCACCGTAATATTGATCTACACGCCTGTTGTTCTTGCTTTTGTATTTTACTGACAAGCTGATATGATATCTGGGAACAGCTGGGCCCTGAGAGAGTATGCTGGAGATCAGATGAAAAAAGAGGGCCAGAGGAAATAAGGAAGACTGCTTTGAACCTCCACCTCAAAGTGCAGAGGTTGCAGTTTGATTCCAGCTACCTATATGGAGTTTGCATGTTCTCCCCGTGCCTGCATAGATTTTCTCTAGGTATTCCTTTCCTCCCACATTAACAAAAACATGCCTTACAGGCATGGAAATAAGAAAAACTGGTTTGCACCTCCATCTCACAGTGCGGAGGTTGCAGGTTCGATTCCAGCTTGCTACATGGAGTTTGCATGTTCTCCCCGTGCCTGCGTAGATTTTCTCTAGGTACTCCTGTCCTCCCACATTCACAAAAACATGCAATGTAGGCATGATATTATCGATAGTGATGGGAAAAAGGGAAAACAAACAGCTCAATAAGGAGAATATTCTTCCCTTTTTGCTGAAGTCGATATCTTACATGCCTTTCTTGCGCATTTTCAAAGTGTGAAGAATCCCGCCTAGGCTTCTGATACACCGAGCATTCGCAACCGGTTAAAACTGGTGCAGCTACAAACGTGTGATCCATTGAATTCTGAGGATGCCTGCAAGTCTCGGATGGTGGACTTGATGGTGGACCCGACGACGGGCCGTAGTGGTCCCCTGAAGTGACGGCCTATTACTTACGCAGATCGGCTTAGAAAAACGGCCATGAACATACTGCAGTGACGCCAACTACTACGTACCTTCTGCGTAGTCGTTTGATGTAGTATTTTTCTGTGCCATAGGTGGCGATAGTTAGTATTCCTACCGTGTGGTGTACATTTCGTGAAATGCCTGACGTCACGGCCGTAGTTTTATTTTAGATAAATAGACTGCTATTATTTTTACTTCTGATGGATCATCTAGCACTCTTCTGTGCAGGACGGCATTTCGAGAGAAATGATGCTGCTGTTCTTGATAAAGTTCCGCATTATAAAGACTTTCGCGTCGTTTGTTTTGTCCGCCCCTCACTTCCAGTGTTTGTCTTTTACGCTAATTCGCTAGCTAAACAGCCACTCCCCGAATGAAGATTGTTGAGACAGCAGCGACTAAATTGAACATGCTGAATTGGCGAAAACCCCTTTTTTGATATCTTGTGACTAAACGCCGACGTTCCGATGGAGTTTCGCTACGCCAAGCTGATAGCGCACGACAAGTTCCGACCGCTGACTTTGGGTCGGTGTATAGAGGATCAAACGCATGTGAATTCCATAAACATCCAGTGGGAAAATAATTCACGCTTTATATATGCAATTTACGTGCGTATGTATCCAGACGTATTGTCCCCAGTGATGTGCAGGGCTCATCTAACAGGTTGTTTTGAAAGAACGTACAGTATAA
Organism: Hippichthys cyanospilos; assembly: GCF_059441005.1. Classification (NCBI taxonomy): domain Eukaryota; kingdom Metazoa; phylum Chordata; class Actinopteri; order Syngnathiformes; family Syngnathidae; genus Hippichthys; species Hippichthys cyanospilos. The sequence goes on along the minus strand of NC_142370.1, from coordinate 30,511,875 downwards.
TTTCAGTCTAAAATATGCGGTAATTTAGTCAGCGGACTGTGCTCGTGAAAGGATGCATATTCAGAGCTGTTCCATTAATAGAAAAGCGAATGACCTGGCCATTGTTTAAGCGTTGTCTAGCAACACGTCTCGCCGCGGATGTGACGAAGACGTCTTGTCTATGGATTTCATCAGAAATAAAATCATTCAAAAGCTCTCGGTTGTCAGGATGACAATTTACAACAGTTTTTTCGAGCAGTGGTTCTCAAAAGGGGGTACGGGTACCCCTGGGGGTACTTGGAGGAACTCCAAGGGGGTACTCCAGATTTTAAATAAAACAATCATTCAAAAATCATTTAAAAACTATTATTGAAGTAATTGAATGTTTCAGGAAAATACAGGTTCATAAAACAAACTTTATGTTCGGTAGGTTATTCAATATAATTATTTTAAAAAGATAGATTCTCCCCCAACTTGCCACCTCTCGTTATCTGACAAGTTAGTGATTTATTTTTGTGAACCAATCTTTAGTATAATCTCAAAAGAGGATACTTCTCTGTGGACAAATATTTATTTATGATTACTGTATTTCTTTCTGAGAACGGATCTGACACTTTATATTGATTATTTTTTGTGGACAAATATTTCTTAATAATTAAGTCAATGATTTATTTTTCTGAACAGGAATCCCTAAAAAGCTCTTTAATATTTCTCTGTGGACAAATATTTATAATTAGATGATGAGAACAGGACTGACACTTTATGTTGATTATTTTTGTGGACAAATTTTTATTAATAATTAAGTTGATTATTTTTATGAACAGATCTCTACTATGATCTCAAAACAGAGCACTTTATGTTTAATATTTTTCTGTGGACAAGTAATTATTTATAAATATTTATTTATGATGATTTTTTTGAGAACAGGCCTGACAATCAAAACGTTCAACAGTGTTTCGCCTTCAAGTAGTGCTAGAATGTTCAGTCTCCGGATCATGAGAAAAAAATACAGTGCATAAGTATCCTGGAGAATAAGCGCATCACTAGAATTGAAGATTCAAGACTCAAGCGATTTATTCTCATATATAATGGCACCATGCGATGAAATTCTTATTCTGTTCACTTCCCCCGAGCAGCAGACTACATTCCATAATTGAGCAATAAACACATGGCAATAAATAGCAATAAACAAAAAAACAGAGACAAAGGTGCTAGTAACTGTAGTGCAGACTATCGTGTAGTGTAAAAGAAAAAAAAAATGTGCAAGATATTGTTTATGCGGCAGTAGGAGGCAGATTAGTTTGTGAGGGATTTGTTGAGAATCTAGATAGCTTTTGATAAGAAACTGTTTTCCAGTCTAGCAGTCCTGGCCCTCAGGCTCCTGGAGCATCTGCCTGATGGCAGCATTTCAAACAGGTTGCTTTGTGGGTGTGTCCTGTCCTTGATGATGTTGCCTTCTTTTAATGGTTTCCCCTCAAAGTGAAATGCCTTTGATGCAAAGAATAAAGGATTGGACAAAATACCGCACAAGAGGTAATGTTAATGTTTCAAATAATTCACCAAAAGTTCACCAAATAATGTACTAAACAGTAATGATGGGAAAACGAAGCTTCAGGAAGCACTTGCAATTTGTAGCCAAGTTTTGGTGATTTACTAAATTCAACATTCCCAAACAGCAATTTTCCATTTTGCCAGTTGTTTTTCCAGATGACCCATTTGGTCATCTGAGCGTTAGAGAACTCTAAGCAGAAATTGACCGCTTAGCATTTAGCTTAGCAATAGCGAGGCTCGTCATCTCAGCTTTCGTTTCCTTCCATTTTCTCAGCCTACGACAGGACAACGTGTAGAGCTTTCTTCTTTGTGTGTTCTGCTTACTGCAAACAGGCGCAATATCGCCACCTGGTTTTTAGCGCAGACACTGCAATTGACTCACATATTTGTCATCTACTCATATGCACCGAACCGTAACTGTTTGGGATGAATACAAAAAGCATCACACCCTAATTCTTATTTCTCTTTTGGGAGTAATTCCACATGTTTTGACAATAAATCACCTCTACCTTGGCCTTCCTACCCAATGCCAAACATCAAAGCACCAAAACAGCCAGGTGCAAAGCAAAAAGGTGTGACTCTGTTCCCACTGCCATTTGCTACCCAAACCATAACTAAAAAGACAACAGACGCTAATAGAGAATAAATCAATACCGGTAGTGTCATTACAGTACTTTCTAAAGTACTACCAACCAAAGATTCCTTTCTTCTTCTTGAGTGAGCACTGCTCTCAGTTCACATGCCAGTATGTCTTTTGGCTTGCATGAGGGTGTGTGACTGTGTATTGATTTTGGAGGAAGCATTAGTTCTCTGCTTATTAATAGCCTGAGGAGGGAAGCCTAATGGGAGCTCTACTTCCTCTGGTTTATTCATAGCAGGATCATTACTACCATAATTGACCTCCTTCCTGCTCATCTCTTGGACTGTGAATCCCACTGTGTGTGCGTGTGCTCTTTGCAAAGTGGCCCTCTCCCTTTCTATCTCTCACACACAAATGCACAGTGATGCTCCAAACAGACATTAAATTTATTGCACTCTCACAAACAGATTTAGTGGAAAGGGACAAAAGCACATTTTATGGTCACAACTTTAACTAATAAGAAATTTTGCATACGTTTTGTATGGCGCGTACCTAACTTTAATTCCAGTTTAAGTTTATGAGCGGATTGATCTTGTGCTTTCTTCTATGTTCGTTATGTAACGGCGTCTTCTTCTGCTGCTTTCCAATATTGTATTCCACATTGCAATGACCGCCTCCTCCCTCCTCTATAAAGCCCCTCGAGGCAACAAATTATTCATAAAATGTTTCCTGTCTTGAAAGATATGCTTTCAAAGAGCGTTTCCGTGTCCATCATTTGAGAAGCATAAATGGGAAAGTAACTGTAGATGAACAAAAGCTACATGAAAAGGGTAAGAAGATATCCCACTTTTGAGCCATACGTGTGTTTTGTCCGTCCCATCATTTTGTCTTTCTTGTTGGTAGGTAGCGTCTTGCCGTGCTATTGTCAATCATACAGTTGTCAGAGCAATTCATCCAGTTAAAAGGGGATTTAAACTGTTTGCTTTCACGGGATACCGGAATTGGAAGAGCTTTCTGCTTCCGTGTCAAAGAATCATGGGAAATATTGTCGGATCACAGCGCAAACTTGACTTGCAGCTCATCTGCAAGGGGCTGCATTGGGAAACATGGGCCAAAATGAAAATCTCTCAACCTTTGATGAAACAAACTGTTTTGAATCCAAAATATTGGGAGATCCATTGGAAAAATAAAATTTTGTGTTTGTAACCGTGTGCATGTCTGTTTTGAAAAACCACAGCAAATATTCCTTTCATAAATACATTTTTCCATTTTTCCCCCACATTTGCCTGTTTACACATTATGATGAAAACAATGAGAATCTGTTTGTGTGTTTATGTGTGTGTGTTTCGATATTTGCGTATTTTCTGTTTTCTTGCCATAATTGGAATCAAATAATAATCCAAAATTAATGTATATTCATCAGTTTATATTAGGGAGTTGTTTTACATACCTAACAAGTAGGAGTGGGATGAGACTCAAATTGCACAAGAAGAGATGTCTCATTGATGAGTCCATGAAAACTAGACGAGATTAGATTTTTGCAAAATTTGTAATACACTGCAAAATAATGACATTTCAATGTTGTTTTGCTTTTCATCACCCAAAGAAAACTAATAGGCTAGCTTGCAAACGTCAAAATAATCCCGCGTTCAAGTGTCAACATAAGAGGAGGCAAAGTGTCTTTGTCTAATCTGTCAGTATTTTTCCATCATTTTCTTCAACGGCAAAAGCAAAATATCACCACATAAGAAATAGCATCCTGTTTTTCACCTGTAGAGCTGAAGCTATTGTGTATTTTGGTATTTATTGTTCACAGTTAATGTTTGCTTTAATGCCCCCATTATAACACTTATAGTTTGTGTTTTGAAATATTTCCAGAACTGGGCAAGACACATAGTATGCATATTTCCCCGCACGCTGCAAAAAATTGGATTGATTGATTTTCTTTTCTTTAATCCATGTGTGTATCAAGAATTTCACATCCCTCTTGTACTTATGTAATCGCTACACGGATATTGAATGGGAAAACCGGCAAACAGGAATTGTTTTTGTCATAGTTCTCAGCTTTGATTTCCTTATGCTGTTATTCTGCACTTGGCTAAGAACTAACAAACCAAATTAGAAACAAAACAAACAACGCGCGTACACATCCGTGCGCACTAATGAACAGGTGAGCATACACTCACACAAACAGCCTCACACACACAGATGTTCAATCTCAAACGAATGCATACACACAAACACACACGCGTCAGCATCCCTTCCTTCCGACTAAGTCAACAACTCGGAGGGGATTTTTGTGTTGAAAGTAAAAAAAAAGACTGGAAAATACACTAGTAATTTCCCCCTCAACTTCCACTCACACAGGATGTTTCAGCGATAGAGTGTTTCCTGTGGATACACAAAGACAATGTCAGCATGAGGAGCCATTAACCTCTGAGTCCCATTCATGTAAAGGACAGCAGCTTCACTTCCATAACATGTTTATCCAGCATCGCAAGCAGGAACAGGAAGGATTTTACAGCTAGCACACTGCACATTCTGCCGTCTTTAAGTTTTGTGAGGTTATTGAGGTTGAGATATTTGGATGTGTTTTCTTTTATTTAATTTGACTGACCCTGTTCAGGATCATGGAGGAATTGGAGCCTCTTCCAGCAGATTTTGGACAAGAGTTGTCAGTCAATCATAGGGCACGTGGAAAAATACATTTTTGTGCGCGCATTTACACCTATGCTACAGCGGTGTTGCTCAACCATTTTTGTGTCACGGACACGCATATTCCATTTGTGGACCTGCAATTGCAGCAGGGCTGACTTACTAACACAGTGACTTACTAAAAATGGAACCCTCAGGAATAATGGATACGGAGAGTCCTCCGGTTACGAATGTGTTCCGTTCCCACGCTGGCGACGTAAATCGAATTTCTAAATCGGGATTAACCCTTAATACCCCCTAAATGTGTAAATAACGATCCAAATAGAAGTCAGCGTCTCGCCTTTCTCTGACCTTTTGATGATATTTAGTTTAGTTTTCATCGTAATGGCTTTCCTCGCTAGAAGGTTCCGCTCCCTTTTTTGTTATGAAAAAGCAGGGTAAAACGTCGATGTATACCGAGAAAATTACGGAGCACAGACACTCTACACAGGTGGGCTTCTACAGACAAAACGGCGGACGAGACCCAGGCCTCGTAAAATCGAAACAGCGTGGGTTGAGTACCACGTAACCCAAGGACTGCCTGTATCCCTTAAAATGTGAATGTAAAAAAATAATCAGACGACCCGCTAGAGCGACTGTAATAAGCATGCACAGCACGCGGTAACGCAAACAAATTGGAAAGTTGGAAGCATAATTGTACCTTGTGCTTGATTTGTGACTGTTTTAGAATATGTTTGACAATAAAGAGACACATGTTGGCGTTAAGGGTCAGATGATAGAAGATTGAATGGAGGAACGAACACAGTTTTTCAGTTGTATCAAGCGGAAACCTCCAGTGTTTGCGTAACTGCGGGAGTCAGAATTGCGTCCAGATATCGGAAGTTCCATTGCAAGTTAATGTAGTATAGTCGTAAAAAATTAATGCATACGTTTTTCTGGGTTGGGGAATTTCCATTTGACAGAGGTCTGTAGATGGGAATACTTACTGTATTTCCGTCATTGATTCAGCAAGACGTGCTGACGGTCGGTCACATTTGGCCAACGTTGGATTGGCATATCTAGGCCTTAACGCTCCACTGAAGACCCTGGTTTCAACTTCTCTGTAATGTTTTACAAAGTCGCGTTCCCAACTGAAAACATAAATGAGAAAAAGGGTCAGAATTCTAACTGTACTTATTACATACCTGAATTGAATTCAAATAAAATACTGAATGGGGCGGCACAGCCTGGTTGGCATCGTTCCTTCAAAGTATGAAAGTCACGCTTTCGATTCTGGCTCTGGCCTCTCTGTGCAGTTTGCATCTTCTCCCTGTGCCCGCGTGGGTTTTCTCTGGGTACTCCGGTTTCCTCCCACAATCCCCATATCATGCACAGTAGGTAAATTGAACACTCCAAATTGTCCGTGTGTGTTTGTGAGTGTGAAGTGTTGTTTGTCTCTGTGGGCCCTGCCGATTGACTGGGAACCAGCTCAGGGTGTACCCCAGCGAGCCCGCAACCCGAGTGGGGATACGCGTATAAATACCTGGATGGATGGATGGATGTTATTTTATGGATAAAACATTACGTAGTTTTTTAAGGGTTTATGCTAGTATCACAGCCAAAGATAAACATTTAGCTCAGAGCAAAATTCAGTCAAGACACTAATGCATCCCTAAGAGCCACGATGGAGAAAACCCTGTCACAAATTATTAAAATTGTATGACTGCTCAGGCCTCTTTGATTCACAATTTAAATGCTTTAATAGAAAAAAAATGTTTCCCGAGATGACGTGTCCTTTGTGCTTTGCGGAGTGTTTACACACCAAGAGCAGGCCTCCAGGATAACTTGCACTTCCTTTCAGGGCAGGTGCACTCCTTTGCCAAATGTAGCGTGAAACTGATTTTAACCTTTTCACTCCTGCTGTCATAACTGAAAGGGGGGGGTCGGTTAAGGAGAGAGTGAGGGGTGCTAAAATTTACAGCAACTGTCAAGAGAAGTGTGTGGGTGCATGCTGTGTGTGTGTTTGAGGGCGACCCAGTGCGAAAGCATGGAGCAGAGCTATTTTTAACTCACTTCGGCAGCCTAATAGGGCACGGCTATATTTAGTGAGGTGAAGCTGGCTCGGGTGACGTGGATGGTGTGTGTGAGTGCGTGTGTGTCAGTGTATGCGTGATACAGCCCAGCTGGAAGTAGGATGCTGTTGGATGCCACACACTCACCGCTAATGGTCATGCCAATGGTCACCACATGATCCTAGTTAATCCCTTCATTCAGCGCTTGGACACAAAAGTCTCATGTTTCTTTTTCTTGGCCTAACAACACAAAAGTTTAATAGAATGTTGCAATCGTCACGTATAAACATACTATCTCGTTTATATCGCATACGATGTGGGATTGGACAATTTCATCAGATTATATTGATCTAAAATCAAATGCTTGAATATCAACCTTGAAAAAACAGGAGCATGTGATCAGTTCTTAGTGAGAACAGAAGATACTGAAAAATGTTACTTAAATGATTTAACTCACAGCAAGAGTTTTGAATTTTAGGAAGTAGCTAAGCTTTATGTAATCACTGTTTTTGTTTCGGAATCAAATGTCCTTCATGAATTACATATGCGTTCAAATGTAATTTCATGAGATTTTATTTTTTTCTAATTACAAAAAGTCACGGTTTAACAAATATTCTACGTTTTTACCCACAAAATCACATTCATTTCCTATGACACAATCGAAATTAATTCAAATCACTTTTATTTTCTCATCAGTTCAAACTGATTCAACTATAAACGCATTAGTTCAATACCATTTGTTTTTTGTTCGCTCGAATTTCCACATTTTTTGACCTATTAAAAATGTTCCACATGACAATTGTGTCCTCAAATTTCTACATTAAAGCAGAAAAAAGACACTTTTTCTTTGCTTTTACCTGTAATTTCATGGGGTTTTTTTCAAATGTAAGTTTTTCAGCTCATTTTAACATTAGATTTTTCTTATTTTCAACATGCATTCTTACCTTCCTTTGTTTGTTTTTAATGTTTTCAAAATTCCACGAGAAGCCAAATCGTTACATGTTCCATTTGAAAAAAAATAATCTTTTTTCAAACTATTCATCTTATTCCTACCACAATTATCTTCCCTAAATTTCTCAAAGGAAGTAAAAAACACTCATTTTTGTCACATTTGTTTCAACATTTGCGCACATTGCCTCGCACTTGTCCCGTTTCCGCCTCACCCCATATTCACAAAAGTATGTTATTCAATATACAATGAAGAAATGCATCTAAAAGTAGTGCAATTTGATCATTTTAATAACACGCACCGTGTGTGGGGGCCGACTTAATTATAAGCGAGGTCAACTTGTACTTGTAGAAATGCGGTAATTCAAAAACATTCTATTATATTCCACGATTCCAAAGCATTCCACTTCATAATTTTTCATTCTGTTTTTAGCATCCACACACGCAATTACTACAGGTGTTGCTTTATCTAGTTTAGCAGTTGCTGTTGTAATCACTGTGTTTTGTCCGTCCGCGTCCTGTGTTACGCAACTCAAAATCGGAGTGGCAGTTAAAAGTCCCGGTTTACTACTGCTGAGTAAAGCAATTCCCGACAAGAGTTTCTCCTCCCTGCTTCAGCATATTTCGGCAGTAAGTCATGTTATCGTATTCGGCGGGGGGTCTTTTTTGCCGTAACATCTCACTGGATTCAGATCATTCCGGCGTAAAGCAGCAGATTGTCACTGGCAGCAAGCAGTTTGCTCTTCCTTCTGCATTGTGCTGTGCATGTGATAGGGTGCTTTCCAGCCGAGTGGCCAAAGAGATAAGCCTCGCTCGCACACATGCGCACGCACACTCTCATGTGTGGACATACAGTACATAGGGATAGAAAGAGACGGAAGCTTGAATCTGTGCAAGGTAGATAAGGCCACTACTGAACAGGAGCCACTTGCACACACTGCCATCTCTTGCCTTGGTTTCACTTTTAAACACACATGCATTAACAAACGCCATACCCTCAGCCTTTCCCCGAGAACTTGCGCATAAACCCCCACTGTAATTTCCACCTCCATCTATCTCAATCACACCGAAGTCCCATGCTATTTTGTCTTCATAGGGCATCTTTGAACATTAAAGGGGCTCTAACATGAAAAGTCAACTTTTTGGAGTTTCTAACCATGTTCCAATGTTAATTTTTCACTGTAAACACTTCCAAAGTGTTTTTCTTTCCTTCACTGGTGCATTTATTAGCATTTCTTGCTTATTCTGCACTCTCGCACCAGCCCCGCCCATGCAGATGAAAACGGCTTGAGGTGTGCTTATGACAACCGCAGCACAACAGGAGCAATTCGTACATACCATCCCTCCACCTGCCCGCGCAAGAGAAAATACACGGCCACCATATCCACTTCTTTTAGTTTCGTTTTGATTCCGGATCTGAGGGGAAGAGATTTTGCACTGAGTCGGCCGAGTAAACAGCAACGTGTCATTTATTAGCTAAAACGTTTTATTGTAGAAACGCCAAAGTGGCCAAAATGTGTGTTTGGAAGCAAACACCCGGACAATTAATGTCAGTAGTAAATAATTCACCTGCGGATCTATTGCTAGTGAGAGCGGTGTATTGACAACATTGTGCATTTTAATGTCAGTAAAACGCCTGTGTTTGGCCCCGTATTCCCGCTTTTGGAATAGTCTACAATCAGCCGTGGCCCACCGCCATTGAGCTACGTCATGAAAGGGGCAAGGCAGCCACACGGTAAGAGGTGTGGTTTCTGCTAGCATGGCGTATTACTTTGTTTAGAAATATCTGTACTGTAAAACTCATAATCAGAAATAAAATCGCCAGTGTGCCAAATGTACTGCACGTTACTTTCAAACATGGCTTTGTGACTTTCCTGCTTAAAATTGTAAAACATTGAGACACTAACAAAAGTGTCACTACTGTGAGCGTCCACAGGTGCTGGGTGATTTTTCATGTTCTCTTCTCAATTGTTACAAATGGTTTAATTATATTAAAGCACTGCATTTCTATTTGTCGCCTTATGTGTGACTCTCAAAATGAAATGCTTACGCACTGGCGTACGATATTTATTATTTTCTATACGTTCGCCATTCTCAAATGGATTTAGATTGTCAAGTTGCTGCAGAAAAAAGTGTGAGGAATTTCCACGTCAGGATGTAGTAGGTAACGAAAAAGGGGCACACAATCAGGGCGCCCTAGAAAGAGAAATATCATTAAAGTGAGGGAAATGCAAATGACTTTGCAGCGACTTCATCTGTTCTTGTTATTTGTACTTTAAACAGAAGAAATCAATCACAGCAGAAAACCGGCAGATGTTAATGTTAAAAGTCCCCTTTCGAGCAGTAGAGCATTGCTTACGTAAACCTGCTGATTTATGACTGCATGGCGCAAAGCTTCCAGTGGCGCTTGCATTGTTTTTATTTTAATTAATTTGAACTGGCAGGTGTTGCTGGTGGGGCTGTTTATGGATAATGTGATGTTCTACAGTGAAACGGGGAAGCTAAAATGTTCATTGTCCATTCTAAAAACCCCTTCAGATTGAGTGCTTGTTTTAATAAACCTGAGCATTTGCATAGGCAAACAGCCTTAGAACAAAAAGCATCTTTATGTGTCAGAGATGTTATTCTCATTCGGGGGCCCAGCAGCCCCCTCAGCCATCGCAATGAATCACTCGAAACACAACTGTCACACTAGGGAATTTTCACGGTGTGTGCGTGTTTGTGTGTATTCATTTGAACATACACATTTTTAATTTGTGTGAGCATCTGGGTGGATCTGAAAACCCCCTACCGCTCATTTCCAGTAACGTCGCTGCTTGTGGTCTCTGGTGGCCACGGAGGGGAAAAAAATATTCTAGAATATTTGAGTCGAGATGATGGGGAATCACCAACCATCTCCTCCTACCTTGTTTTTGTTTTCAGAAGCTACAACTCATCAAAGGTCATATATTTGTCAGATCTACATGGTCGATATGACGCATGGAGGAATATCCCAAGCTGTAATGTTTACGCACGTTGCCCCACAACGTCAAAAGGCGGAGTTCGGAACACTTCCTCATTTTGGTTTTTATATTAATGTTTGTAAGACAAGTACTGCAATGTAGGATGTGGTTTGTTTACGCTTATAAAATAATGAACGGTCCCAACCCAGGCTTTAGTTATATTCAAAACAGGACCTATTTAACTGGCCAAAGAATTGTAAATGTGTGAGTTATAAAAGTGTGCAATAACGGCAGTCTTACTTCAGAACAAATCTCTAATGACTCATTTTATCATGATAATGTTATGATCATTGTTGACCTTTAAAACAATACGGAGCACAAAAACATTTCAAACTGATGTTGCCTGTAATCACATTCATGCTTTGCTATCATGAAATAATGATGATGAAATTAACAGAAAAATTGCATTGTTTCCTGAAAACATAAATAATACATTTACAGCAATAGGGTAAGTAAAGAAATGCAAGTTCTAAGACGTATATGGGTCATGTTGGAGAGTGTTCTGAATTTGGAATGGGGATGCCTTATTATACAGGGGTGCACATAATTTTTTTGCATGGGTTACTCACATGAGTACCAGGACGTAATGTTTGATACTCACCCTTTCTTTCATTCAAAAGCCTTCCTCAATGTCACTCTGGGTGTGGCTTCCACATTAAGCGTCCGTGCGCACACAGCGGTTTTCTTGTATTCAAACCTGTGTCCTCAAAAATGTTCATGAGTCCATCAGTTTTGTAGTTTGTAGAAATACAACAGAAACTACCATTGCGAACATACTGTATTAACGAATGATGTAAAATGACTCCAGCAGGATAGACACATTTACAAAAGAGTAAGGAATTGGGTTGGGATGAAATCAGATTTTTTTTTTTAAGCTTAATTAGCTAAGTGCAATAAAATACACGGGTCGAATGCTCTGCTTTTCAATCTACTCCATTAAAGTAAAACAGCCAAATTCTGTGAGAAGCCCGGTCAATGCTTCAAAATAAAGCACCATAACAAGCAATGTATAATAAGAACAGCCTTGGTATGCTTTTATTTTGACGTTCCTCCTGGAACCACGGTTGCAACAACAATCTATTTGATAATCGTTTGCTCCAAAAGAGCAATATACTGTGAACACAGTTTTTCTGTTTGTTTTTATCATAAGGTGGGATGTTATACAGTTGACTAACACTATGTCAGTTTATATATATATATTATATATATATATATATATATATATATATATATATATAAACAGTGTATATATATATATATATAAAATATATATACAGTATATATATATATATATATATATATATATATATATATATATATATATATATATATATATATACAGTACTTTTTCTCCCGTTCTTTATGTATTTACCGTCAAGTTGCAATATTTGAGGGGACGTGCAAATACTGTGATTAAAATAAAAAACTGAAAGGTTAAAAGGCAAGCTACGCAATGAGAGGCAGAAGAATAGGGGGGGTTGAAAGAGAATATGATGGAGGGATGTGAAGGTGAAAGGTGGCGAAGAGAGAATGGAGAAGGAAAGACCAGTAAGCCAGGGGGGAAGGGTGCGAGTGGTACAACAGCTGCTGCTTAGTTGTAATTGCCTCAATTAGCTGATACAGTTACCATGGCAACAGTGTTTGAGTGGTTGCCATAGTGCAGTTGCGGCGTCTTCCCCACTGGGGATTCAGAGGTGGGGGGAGCTAATGATGATGATGATGGCGATGATGGTTAAAGAAGGCACAGAGTGGAAGTGCAAGAGGCGAGAGATTAAAGGAGTGATGATGAGGAGGATGAACATAGTGGCTTCTTGCGGAGGAAGAACAGGGGAACATGAAAGAGAATCAGAGAGCGACGCTGCTGCCGTACGGTTGGATAAAAAAAAGTGGTTTGTCAATCAGGAATAGGAGAAAATGAATACAAATATACATAGGTGAAAGACACTCATAAATATGGAGCAGAGAATGCTTTGATGACCAAAAAAACTAAATTGTATACAGCAACAACCACTTATGTACCAAATATATAGAAGAGAATAAATATAAAAATATATTTTTTATCAATTCTTTAATATTTGCCATCATGTTAGAGCTAATTTTGGTCAGGGCAGATGTTTGTGCAGCTGCTTGTTGCTAAACAGGATCCACAGCGCACAATTGAATATGAATTTGTATAATACACAAAAACAAATACAGCAGGAACCTCCAAAACCTTCTACTTTAATAATTGTCAATTAAATTATGGGACTCAAGCAGGAGAATGGCGGGAAGGCACGAAGCTTCAGTAGAGATAATCAAAAACCTTCTCCATGCGAACTAATAAGTGCCATTTGAAGAGGTTGGGGAATCAAAAGTTGGTCATGTAGGTAAAGTATAGAGAGGAAAATATGTGGGTGGAGAAAGAGGTGAAAGGAAAACGAGACGTGGAAAGTGAAGTGTGAGGTGGGTGCAGAGATAGAAAAGCTGATGGATGATGCAGATCACTGATTGTTGCAGTATATCTCCTCTTTTTCGTCTGTGTGAAAGGCGCACAGGAACAATAGAAATCCCTTACCATGGAAAACCGCTTTGACACTTGTCTATAATGCACTGTGATAGTCGGACCCATTAAGCCCAAGTGAATATTATGAAAGACATAAATATTTTCGCAAAGAAAATTGCGACATTGGCCAGGATGGGCTCAGACAAAAGTATTTATTATTATTAGTAGTAGTAGTAGTATATTTCAACAAGTATTTGACCAATTTTAAGGGCTTAGTCCTGATTCAAGAGTTTTACTGTCATATGCATAGTAACATCACACAATGAAATTCTTACTCTGTTAACTTCCCCGAACCGACAACGTTCCATAATCGAGCAAATAATAAGGTAGGCAATAAAACAAAAACAAAACAACAGTAATAGAGCAATAAGGGCAGTAATAATGAACCGCTAATAAATGAAGAGACTAGAGTATATGAGTATATCACGGAGTCGTGAAAAGAATGCATACATATGAGGAAGATGCAAAATATTATGTAGTGCAAAACATGATGTATTTAGCAGCTTTCCTGCACTGTGCAGGGTTGTAAGGTGCATTTACGCCTGCGGTAAAATGACTGATGATGACTATATGGATAATTAAATGTTAATGAAAAAGAAGTCATAACTATAAGGCATTATAGTGTTATGGACAGCGGACTAATAGGTTTGGTCCTATTAGTTTTTTAAAATGCTTTCCAGAATCATTTTGCGAGCTGGATTACACTTCCTCGCCGTCAGATCTATCTGTAAAACACCCCTAGTCTCGGTTGTGTCCTCTATGTTAAACACTAGTTCATTGAAAATAGATGTTGTACGCAACCACAGTTAATTATTAGAAACACTGTTCAAATGTCAAACTTGTTTCATGTTTACGTGTTTTGGGAGAGAAGTGAGGACTCCACCGTTCGCTACATTGCATACTGTGATTTTCTACCGAGTAAAAAAACACTTACTGTCTGTTTGCGTGAGGCGAGCTTAAAAAATATCTGCAGAAAGCATCGGATGGAGGGAACTGAAGGGTAAAAGGTTGCATGCGGAGGTCTATAGGGGTTGCTGATGAGGCTCCACTCCATCTGTGATTGGTCAACTTGAGAAACTATGACCAGCGGCCCGAGGAGCGATGTGTCGCCATGTCTAATCTGTTGGAAGATGGATGATGGTGACTGGACAGCAGCTGGAATGTGACTTCCAACTGGTGCATTGATGTGTGGCCGCTACACATTGCTCTCCAACCATACATGTGTGTGTCAATGTGTGTGTGTGCTCAGGAACATCATCACCATCTTCGATCTGCTCCTCAAGTGCCACCATTAGAACTTAGAACTGCTATCCAAAAAACAAACAAAACTCAAATGTTAGCGTTACATATATATATATATATATAACGCCACTGATTTATATAGGTTTAAAATGTAGAATTAGGCTTGTAATGAATGGACTTTAAATGTTTGAATTTGTTACCATAGAAATGTGCATTTTTCCTTGCCTTAATGGTCATTCCGGTGCCTTGGTCACATACATTTTTCATGATTATTAATGAAAGGCCATCATTCTACTTGGGGGGCTCTTTCACTGTGTAAGTTGTGCGATTTATCATAACACCATGCCCGAAGGTTTTAGAAATGAGGACAGGACTGAATGTGGGGCAATTGCTCAGCAGGCGTGCGCTCAGTTTGTTCACTGATAGTTGCTCAGAGCTTTATTGCACCTTTATTATTTTATTTTGATAATTATGATCTCATTTAGGTATAATCATCTCTGTTGCTTGGAATTCTACTTTCAAATTGAATGTGCTATATACTCTACTTCTACACATAATTCTATTTAAAATGACATCATATGTACATGGTAGAAGCTCAAAATTTGACAAAGTTACACAACTTACACAAGTTTTGGCACATTCACCTTTTAAATGTCTATAGCAACCAGTACCTTAGAACAGGGGTTCTCAAATGGGGGTACGGGTACCCCAGGGGATAACTGAAGAAATTATTTAAGTGATTAAATGTTTTTTTGTGTACCAATACAAATTAAGTTCGAAGGTTTCTAAAGTTTAATAAATCAGACCTTCAGATTTTTTAACCTAAAAATGCTTTGCACTGGTTAAGGGGTACTTGGCATATTTCACTTAGTCTTACAATTAACTTGTGAGGCATCAGCTTTCTCCTACTTGCCATACTGTGCCAAAAAAATGACCCCCTTTCAGTAAGCCTAGTAAAACCCACATTTTCCTGACATAATCTCCTTATTCTCATCCTATAACTACAAAATGGAAGAATGCCAAAAGACATGCAAACACGTTTGTGGTGCTCTTGTAAACACCTGTCTCGCACAGTTTCTTGACGCAAAGCTCGTCTAAATTCAGCTTGTACTTCCAGTAACCTGCGCTGATTCTTTAGAGATTTATATCTGGTTATTATAACTATAAACAAAATTGAAGACAATGTGAAACGGGTCAAAAGACAACAGCTTCTTTTTTTTTTCCTTGTCCAGCTGCAACAGAAAACAATGTCTTTTTTTTTCCAAATCCTGAATACAAAACGCTGTTACATGTAATCCATTAATCCCCAAGCCTGTTTAAAACAGTGCCTCTATAGTTAAGAGGATAAAAAAACAAACAAAAAAAAATTTAGTTAATTCAATCACCTCCTGAGTGGGGTTTGATTTTTTTTTTGTTTTGTTTTAATTGAGGGATTCCACTGAAATGAACACAACCTGCTCTGATAATCATGAAGATAAACCATAACAAAAGCATCCGATCAACATTAATAAATCCATTTTTAAAAAATGAGGACTGATGAAATCAATTTGGTTTCACATATTGCTCATTCCTCACAATGAATTCTTTCGCATAAAGTGTGAAGGAGCTTCTGCCACGCAAATAACATTTCTCAATGTATAGTTGGACCGCGGCTTATTATTTGCATAGCTTTAAATGCAAAACATCTGCCCGTGAATTCCTTTTGTATTCTATTAATTATCATCACGAGCGCCTGGCTGCCTATTTAATGGTAGCACAAACCCAGTAACCATTTCTACTACTGATCAGCCCAACCCCCTCAGTTACACGCCACCCATCCCCCCCATTGGTACTTACATCACGGCATATCACATCCAGCCGTGCACTTCATACGGTCACACCCACACTCCTATTCTGCTCCCACATAGATACCTTCTTCACCCCCCCCCCCTTTTCAATTGAATATCATCACTCTCAGCCTCATTGTTACATCTCCAAACCTGCACACCCACCCTTCCCTCCTTCTTTTCATCCCTCCATCATAACTAAAACTGACAACTCCGACAGGATTTCCAGCGACTTGTCCAACACGATGAGAGTGAAAGCATAAGGATCATTCGAAAACGCTGACTGAAAAAAGAAATCAAAAGGCTCCCTATTCCCAGACAGGTTGAAATATTCGTGTTCATCTGCCTACTACTGTAAAATTATATTCCTAGGCTATCATTTTTAAGACATGATCTCCTGAATGATCTGCTCCAGCGCCTTGTGGAGGATTACAAAAGGAAAGAAGAAAAAGCATAAATGAGGTGAATGTGCTTTTGGAGACATTTCATCAGTTAAAAAAAAAAAAAAAAAGGAAAATCCCATGTCAGCAAACTGCAAATACTGCCAAGCCAACGTGCATGATGGATGAACACACCAGTTCTCGACACCCTGACAATTTCACCATTCTGCCAACAGTGCAATAAAATATCGGATTGCATGAATCAATTACGTAATTATAAACAAATGTATAGTGTCCGTACATGTGCGGGCATTAAAAAAAGAAAACAGCAAAGTCTATCCATTCTGGGGTCAAAATCCATATTTTGTTTTACGCGACAAAACCAAACCACCTGCATCTTATGAAGTGCAATTGCAGCCAATAAGAATCTGGAGGAAGTAACACCTTTTTTCTCATTATGATGAATCAGATAAATGCATACAAATCTTTAAAAATCCCATCTTTGAAAGTAGCATTTTGTAAAACTGAAAATTCATTTAAGGACATAGAAATCTACTGTACTGTTAAAGATATTCAGAGCATGTAGAAGTTTGAGAAAACTAATAATACTAAATTATATTAATGTTATAATCATTATTTATACTAATTATTTACTACTACTTCCACTTATAATAATAATATATATTTTTATTTTTAAAGGAAAAATGTGTAACATTTTGGTCATTTTTTCTGTAAAAAAGAATACAGGAAATGATTATAAATTTAAAAAACTTGCAAATAAATGTGTTCTTCGCGACCAACAGTATGTTTTAAATATAATTGTAGGTCTAGTTATTAAATTATATTAGATGGGGGGTGGCACCCCTCTGGAGGCTGCCATGTCTGTTATCGCTACAGACAACGGTAAATGCAGCACCTCCTGCTGTCCCTAATGAAAAACAGTCTAAATCTTTCACATTGTCCCTTCTTTGGTTATTTTATTGTGTTTTAGACGGAGCTGTAACCTGTATAACCGCTTTACAAAATCATTAATAGTTGTTGAAATTTTAATAATATTGCTTGTCTTCATTCGTTCATGTTAAAATGGATGCAGTTTTTGGTATACTCAAAGTTATACATGGGGAGGGGTGCATAAAGCACTGCTGTAAATACAATGAGCGTGTGTAAATACACAACGAGCGTGTGAACGATACAAATGAGCATGCAAAAAAATGAACATTACTGTATGGCGTGCTTAGAAGCGTGACAATGGTCAAGTGCACTAGGAATTAGCAGGTGGCTGACAGAGAAAAAGACCAAGTACGCTCTTTGAAACTCAATGGCCGCCAGCGACTGTGCAATGTGACCATGCCCCCCCTCCCCTTTCAAACCCACACACCCAATCTGCTTTCTCTCCAGCGTTTACCCTCCGCCCCTTGCGCACACACATCGTCGGAAAAACCTCGATCCACACGTACTGTACATGCTCCCAAAAGCTTATGCTAAGCGTGCAGCCATTGAACT
The DNA here is from genome assembly GCF_059441005.1 of Hippichthys cyanospilos. Lineage (NCBI taxonomy): Eukaryota > Metazoa > Chordata > Actinopteri > Syngnathiformes > Syngnathidae > Hippichthys > Hippichthys cyanospilos. The sequence continues at coordinate 30,493,616 of NC_142370.1, read as the reverse complement.
ATAAAAAAAGATATAAAAGTCTCTTTTGCCAGTTGTTCATCAGGTATTCCATGCAGCAGAAAAAGGTGTGCCCTGAGGCTTCGTTCCGTCAGTCCAGTCGTATTCTGCTCCTCTAGCAAATGAAAGCATGTGTTGATATGTGTTGGATGTGCGCGTGCATGCCCTATAGGTTACAGCTCTCTATTGAGAACATTCTATGAACATGTGTTTGAGGAACGTGAGCGTGTTTCTCATTAGTGCCATTAATGCCTCCCATTTATTAATGTGCTGCAGAGGTCAAATAGCAAGCTAAAGGAGATCAGCGAAAAAAAAAGGGAAGAAGAGCAGGTGGATTAGTCTATTTTTCTCAAGGACAGACAAGTTCTTATTTATAGCACTTTCATGCACCAAGTCAATTCGATGTTCTTTATATATAAACTCTGAATCGTAACCCTTGTGAAGTATTTTCACCATTTTTGCAACATTTTCTTCCACGTCATTCTGTCAGTATTTTTGCTAAGGGATAGCACACTCACATACCGTTTGGGTGAAATTTCAGCTCCCTAGTTTCCTCTTTCAATGCTTTCAATGCTACCAGTTTATGTGACGCCAATCATGTTAATGATTTTTTACAATAATTACGGAGCAGCTGTAGTAAATATCTAAATCAAGTGTAATGTAAATGTCACGTATATTTTTTTTGTAAAATTCATAGAAAATCACCAATGTTCTATCTTTTGTAAGATAGTATTTGCAGAACTGGCCAGCGAGCTACTCATGTGATCTTTGGGGGCTAACTGGTGCCCAAGAGTACTACTTTGGTGACCCCTGAACTAGACACTAGCCCCGATCGTACGCCCATATGTTGACAACCCCCCAATCCATAGCTGAGCCATGTACAAGGGGAAACGGTAAATTACAAATAGAATTCATCTCCACAATAATCCAAAGAGTTTCATACTTTTGTCATATTCATGAGTGAAATAGAATGACATCCAGCACACATGTCCAAGGAACTAAAAATCTGTCCATCTGCACCTTGCTCAAGTCCACCAACATGACATTTACACCACCTTTGCTATACCTTAGGCCTCCTTTTAGCTACTCTAAAGATTAGCCTACTTTCTGCCACCAAATTGTCAGGTGCACTGGAAGCACGCAAAAGAAAAATGCATGTAAAAAAATGGGAATGCTGCATCTTCTGACTCAAAGTTGAAGAACACATTAAATCAAACTGTGAGAAGTTACGAGCAACTGCATTGATCACCTAAAATATGGTGTGCTGAATCAACTCGATTTTATTTCATCATCATGTTTACTTAATAATCTCAGGACTGTATATCCTGCTATAGTTTTTAAGATTATGTTCTATTTCAAAATGTACCTGGATTCTGATGTTTTTATCCGAAATTGAGTCAATTAAATACAGCACTTTTTTTCCGTTGACTAAACAACCTGGATTGTTAAATTTATAATCATTCCGATTCCCGGTAGTCGTACAGATTGTTATTGTGTGCAGTGAAAGAAGCACTTACAGATTGGCCTCAGGTACAAATTCTGCTTGGCACCCAAGACATATTTTATGTATGGACTCAAAAGGAATGGGAGCGTATAGAGATTATGTAAGTATTGAGGAATGATCATGTGGCAGCACGCACACTCCACCCCTCTACCAAAGCACCCCCCCCCCCACCCACCCCTTCTATAGATGAAGCTTGTGTGTTGGACCAGCAGATCAAGGCAAATAACCCTGCAGTGAGTAAATTGATTTACATACACTAGCTGTCAGAGGGATTTGTTTCCCTCGAGCGGGAGGTGTCTTTTTCCTTCTTCTGCTGCTGCTGCTTCTCCCTGTGATTCTTTTCTCATCATTACTGTTATTTCTTTCTATGGTTGGGGGTTCTGTATGCCTCATAGGGAGTCAGTTAAGTGCAAGGATTACTAGAGGGAAGAAACTTTCCGCTGAGAGACAGTTTCGGTCAAAGCTCTGCATATCCTATTCAGTTATCCACATTTGTACTTCATTTGTCATCCGTGGATCATCCATCCATCCTTATGTTTGTCCTAGTTAGGTTTCAAAGTTGACTTTCAGCAATAGTGTGGAACACCGTGAACCGGTCACTCACATTCACTAGAGGCACACAGGTTTAACTCATCCAATCCCAAAGACATATTTTGACGGTTTATTAGAGTCCAGACATGCAATCCCAGGTATTTTACCAGTACCGCTTTTTCATGTTGTTTTTTTCAAGTGTTAAAGGGACAATGTGCAAGAATTAGATCATTTTTCATTAAAAAGGCGCAAACGTTTTCAGCAGGTGGTATCTACATGTCGACTGATGGGGGTTCCTCTTGGTGCTTTTCCGACCAGAGCTGGAGTCTGGTTTCCCCCTCCAGGATTGTGTTAGGGGTTAGCTATGGTTGAGAAAGCTCCTTTTTGACTTCAGTTGTGTTGAGGGTTTATTTCCGTATAGATTGTGGCAGTCGCCTGTTGAGACCTTTTGTCTTCTCAACTGTCAATTGATACCCAGGAGTCACTTACGTATTCTACCAAACACTTCAAAACTGAGGCACTGAGACAAAAGACAAGATATGTCCAGGTCTGAAGTGCAAGTATTTGGCGAGGATAGCATTTTGTGCCTAATAGAGGTACACACTAAAAGACGTGAGTTGCAAAACAGGCTTTGCATTGATTTTTTTTTAGAAACATAGGGTACTTTCCACAGTGCTGGAGAACATGAAAAATGTCACACAAGTCAATATTGGCATAGAGTGCCAAGTTTACAAATTTCCTCACTAAGGGACAAATAAAGTTATCTTATCTAAAAGTGGATTTTGCAAGTATGTCACAGCATAGTAACATAAGACAGACCTTCAATTGCACCCATTCACCTTTTCGTATAGTTGTATAAAATCGAAGTAATTTTTATAATGCTTAATTGATATGCAACCAACATAAAGTTTTTTTTTACTGTATACAGTTTACATACTGTGCTTTACAACAATACTCAACAATATTTCAAATTTCATGTAGATATTAAAAACATGTCACTCCAAGTGAATGAAGGCGTCTTTTTACATATCTACCTTTTTGTTTTTATCATAGCCCTCGATGTCCTCTTTCTGTGTTCCTTGACTGACATTGTGCAGCAGCCCTAAAAAACAAAGTGTGGATCACCCTCATTCACTTGAATGGGCCCAGTTGAGGTCTGTGCCATGAAATACTGTATGTTGCCACAAGCTTCATATTCCATATTTACAATTTCATATGTACCATTGAAAGAAAGAATTCATTATACTACATATGGGATTATAAATATGGTTATTTATTACTGGAAAACAATATATTTGTATATAACTTGTCAGCTGCCCCCTTCTTGCTTAAAACAAGGAAATGGCGTGTACCGTAAAGCTTCATGTTGTTGGCCAATCAGATGGACAATCACAGACCTCCTTTGCCTGCATTTTGGAAACAGATTGGAAGGTCTGAGAAATGGTTCCATTGAAACCTCAAAAAAGTTTATCGGAAAGATGGTAACCAGTTTCTTTCAAGGTAGCGCTCCAATACGTCACAAACAGCACATAATTCAGGTGCACAACCTTTGAATTTGGTTTTTTCTTTCTATATTTTTGTGAGAACAGGCTTCATCAGTTGCCTTGACCAATTCATTCTGTTACATGAATGAATCACGATCTTTAAGTCTTACAGATGTATTGAGTCAGATTTGCGCAGAATGAAAAGATGAATTTTCCCACACTTCAGAAGCGCACTTTGATTTTATCTACAGGAGACTTAAAAGATGTCAAGTGCGTACTGAAAAGACCTTTGAAGCACTTCACAGAGAATTGAGAGAACCAGGACATTGCCAACAAACAAATGTCTGTGTTAATTCAATTACAAAGGCCTATTTTAATGACTTAAACAACATTGCATTACAAATACGTGTGGTATAGTTGTTGATTTTATTGTATTCTTTAAACATGACATATCTTCCATTGATAAACTTAAACACTGGAAAAAACAAGTCACTAATGACCCTGACAAGGCAAGAAGCAATTTTATCATTTTAAGTTTTTTAAAAAAACGTTTTCATCATCTGCAGTTAAAATCTCTATTAGTTAGCGGGATTAAAAAGGGCTACCAATATCGACACACCGTTATCTAAAAAAACAAAACAAAAAAAAAGCAATCAATTACTGATTAAGGATGCCAAGAAATCGCGAGTCAATTATGCTGACATTGTATGACAGCAAGTCCCCAGCGCTAGCGCAAGCCGCTAACTGGGTGGGGCATTCAAATGCGGTCAACATTTCAAACAAAAACAAACAAACCAACCAACCAAAACACCCACCTATGCATTCAACGTTAATAACTGCAAAGATCTAAACAATATGGGCTTTCTATTTTTCCATAAATCTATAAAAGCTGACAAATTGCAAGAAAAATGATGTGTCTGAACCCGTTCCTCAAGAATCCAACATTTTTTCTAGGTTTCTTTCCCCCACACGCACACGCACACACAGACACCCTTTCACCATGAAGTGTTTTCCTCGAAGAGCATTTTAGTATAGTAAACACATGGCTTGGCTTTGCGCGAGTTGTAGGCGGTGAAAGTGAGATGTTGGCGCGAAACTCTGTTTCCTGTCTCACCAGGGACCACCTCCAAGTTGTGAAATGCCCAATTATGGTTAGTTGCACGCGGACCATTTTATTACCACCTACTCAGTTTCTCATCTTGTTTGACAATTCAAACCAAGCATCCAAGGCAAGCTTGTCCATTTTGCCTGTCCCATCCTCCAGCGCTGTCTCGGAACCGTCCCATTTTGCCCACGCTTGCTTGAAACGGGCCGCTGTGCCCACAGTAGTGCAAGAATAGATTTTCTCTTATGTAGTGCTGCAGAAGGAGGAACAAATGCATTGTATCATTCATTCATTCATCCTACAATGTTTTATGCAGAAAATCCATGAACATGCGCATCTTGCAGAGGCACTGTCCTTCACTTACTGCAGTGTGTGTGTGTGTGTGTGTGTGTGTGTGTGTGTGTGTGTGTGTGTGTGTGTGTGTCTATGTATACATGCACATCCGCATTCATTTGTTCCTGTATAAGTATGATCCAACATGCTATCTGCATTCATCTGGATAAAGGAAATGCAGGCAATAGAATAGACATTATCCCGTGACATCATCGTAGAACTACCTTCAAACATTAAGGCACCCTTCCAGTGTAAAAAAAAAAAAGATAATAAAAATGTGAAACACTTATGATGGTGTTTTTTTTTAAGTGCATTCAATTTTTCGAATTGTTTTCTCTTCATTTTTAAGGTCAGACGATGAAAGGATGATGAAAAGTCAAAGGCTAAACAAGCTAACATGGCTGGTATTGATTTTCCAGCAATTGATGACATTCGGAGCATTCTGTATGAGTGTGACAAATGTGCAAGTAATTATGTTACAAAAGAAATCAATACATCTTGCAGTTTGGTGTGGGGTGTGAGTTTTTTGTTGTAGTTTTTTTTCCCCACATTCTGCTGTGAAGAATATTTTGTTTTACTAAAACACTGTTCAAACATGCCAATTTTTTTGTTTTAAAAACTTTCACTCAGTCTCCCTGTGAAATATGATTTCATCCAAGTACCTCTTAACCAGTGCAAAGCATTTTGGGGTAAAAAAAAAAATTAAAAAATTAAAAACTACTTTAAAAATGTCATCCGTGTCTGATTTATTAAATGTTAGACCTTTTCAAACTTCATTTGTATTGGTCCACAAAAAATAATCAGCCTAAGGTGCCTTCTTTTGGATCAATATACATACAGTATATATCAAAATACATACAGTATATATTTATCCACAGAAAAATATTCAACATAAAGTGTCAGACCTGTTCTCAAAAAGAAACACTTATCCACAGAAAAATATTCAACTTCTGGGATCAGAGTCAAGATAAATAAAAACTAGGTGTAGGTACGACTCCCTCTCTTTGACACACATCTTCCACAACCGGATTTAAACGCATTCATGCTCGGATTGTTGGCTGTGCATCATCCCAAGGCATCGCAAAGTGCCCTAATCTATCTCTGTTTAAGCAAAATTGCAAAAAAAAAAAAAAAAAAACATCCATGCGCAGTTGCACTCGTCTCAGCGTGAAAACAGCGCTCAATGAGTGGAGCGTTCAAGGGAATCTTTCAAAGTCAGCAACACTCATTCTGTTGTCATTATTCCTCGTTAATTATTTGTGCAAAGGGAATTGTATTCACAGGGCAGCATAATGAGCACAAGGAAAGAGCAGAGTGGGATGTTAGTATGCAAGAGTATAAGCGCACACCCTGCTGTGGGCTTGCACTTATATAGCAGTCCATTATATACAGAAGCAAATATTGCTGCTGAGATTTCATTATTCACAACGTAAACACAAAGAAATTATGATGCAGCGGCTCAGCTTTTGATGTAGAAAATATACATTGACGTATATGCTCATTGAGTATGGGCGTGCGTGTGTGACCATGTGAAATGAGTCATTCAGCTGTGATTTCACAGTACGCATCCATAACGTGGCCCCGTGCGTGTGCATGCATGTGTCAATCCACATGCATGTATGATGAGCCCATCAAACATAGCCGTTAAAAATGTAAATTCACTTTTGCCTTCATATTCCCTGTCACACTGTCTCATTAGTCGTGCATCGTAAAGCAGTAGGCAGATGATTACTATAGGCCTGAAGTATTCCTAAGGAATTGCAGGCGTGCGTATGGTACAAGGATTGCGCGGTATATTATTGCTGGTGTAAACCACACCTTGAAATATTGATCATTATGCATCATTAGACGCGATCAGACACACTTATATATTTATGTCTAACAGTGTATGGCAAAGAAGGCTTCATGAAATATATTACCTGTTGTTTAAGTAGATATTTTAGCATCTAAGTGCAAATTTAATCTTTCGGGGATTAATGAGTGCCAGAATCAAAGCTATTAATAGTGAGAAATATCAAGTAATTCTTAATGAAGTGTTAATGCATTGCAGACATGTCATTTTTTTTTAGTTGCGAGGTCTGCTTTTGACCAGCAGGTCTAATGTGCGAGTGCAAAGAAAAAAAAAAATACTCAACACAAAGAGGTTGTCAGCGACATGATAAAAAGCAGGTAATCAATGTGGCCACTTTGATTTTCCCCAGCATACATTAAGCCTGCCGTGCAAACCTTGAATTCGCATATTCAGGAATCACATTAACCAAAGAGAAACACATCGAGTCGATTTATCAAGATTTGATGAGGAAGTGACTCGTGTGATCAATTTAGAGCCATGTTTCGTTTTATTTTTCCCTGCAGTGTCTTCTGACTATCTTTAACCAGTCTCCTGGGAACTCCCCCGCTACTTCATCTTTGTGTTTGATTACATTATTACCTGTTATGTTAGGAATTGATTGCCAGCTAGTTATTTACACCTCGTGGTATATTGCGGGTCAAATTGATCCATCCAAAAATATTAAAGGGCCCATATTATGAGGTCTTAAACTTTTTCGTTAAATACATGTATAAAAATTAAAATCTTACTTTACCTGCATTGGAAATTCAATTTCTTATGAAATGCAGTAGAACTCCTCAAGAATGAAATCATATTTGCAGTCAGAACTTTTTTCACAACAGAGAACTTTTCACTATAGCAAATTTGTCTTGGACCTAAACATAGAAAATGTTTTGTGCAATCTTATTGAAGTTGAAAACGAAACAATTCAACATTTAAAAAAAAACAAACAAACAAACAAGAAGAAGAAAGTAGCAAATTTACATTTAGCATTCATTTTTATACTTACATTAATTTATTGCATGTCTTTCACTTTGCTTCATCCACCTTTCATCTTTAGTACTTTTATCCTGTTTTCAAGCGTTGCTTGTTAGCTTGACGCGTCCGCAAGTCCACGCAAAACTTCTTTACGAACGAAAAACATGGCTGACGAATTATTGCTTATGGAACTTCGCCGTTACAAACACCTTTATGATTCGTCTGAAAAGGAATACCGTGATTTGAATACCAAAACAACTTATGGCGAGCACCATGTTGGGGAGAGATGCGGAGTCTGTTCAAAAACGCTTGGATGAATTTAAATCGTTTGAATCTACTGGGATTCTCTATGCTCTATGCTCTCTCTGTTATGCAGTAGTGCTGTTTGTATGCTGTATACTCTAATTACTGCCACCTAGAGTGTGGGAGAATATCGCCTGACTGCGGGGGAAGCCGAGTGTAAAGTGCTGCAAAACGCGTGCCTGCCTACATGTCATGTCTAAAAACCAAGATAGACTTTTCCTGCAGGCTTGTTTTTGCCATAGTGAATTTCAGTAATACAAATGCAGACAAACATTTCGTATTATTCAACAGGGGTGTTTTTTGTTGTATGGGGAACTAAGAAAGAGGGAAAGGCGTCAATTCATTGTTTTTTTTCACTTGCAGATTTCTTCATTGAGGAGTTTTACTGTATGAGGTTTTGTTTTGTTTTTTTGTTTTTTGGCGATTGGATTCCTGAAGTGAAACAGCTCCTTCGAACCGCACAGGACAGATTCAGAATTGTAGCCAGTGAATAAATCGCTGTACTATCTATTAACTTTGTCGCGAGTTATATTTTGTAAAGGGGTTCTAGAAGTGTCAAGAAAAACCTTTTAATTTTTCCCCGGCCTTTAAAAAGTCTAAAACCGAGTGCCTTCAACACCTATAAATTTACTGAAACACTATATTATCACATTCGTCTGTAAATATTGCCGCTTTAACTAGATAGGTAAAGCTTTCCATGGTAACAGTGCAACAGCACTAACAAGATCAAGGTTTAGCGCAATGAATGTCACCGTCTGGCTCGGACAGGATTACCCAGGATTAACCCAGACTATCTGTCAGCTAATGAGGGTTAGAGGTTCCCTCTCATGGCCCAGTCTTTGGTTCCAGTGTGAGTGTACATAGCATTAAACCTGAAAGCCAAATCCATGTTACATACAAACAAGTCTAATCCATGTTTCATTGATCATCAATACATGCATGCTGCCGACTCCTAAAACTGCAACTTTGGAGCATTTCAAATCCAAAATTGGAGCTCATTTTTAAAATAGTTTTCCACAGAAAACATTCTGTTACTGCTTTTATCATGAAAGGCTTTAATGAAAAGATGTTCATGACGGAAATATGGGGTGTTGTTTTCTCTAATTGTTAGGCATGCGCGAGTAAACGTCAACTCATACCAGTCAAGTCTGGTTTGACTTTAACACGTCTCGTGAGAGTCAAATCACTGTATACAATTAGAGCAATAATTAGAGACAAATGAAACCCTAACCCTAAGGAATGTGAACCAACTAGGTATTGGATATTTTTCTGTCTGTCACGAGTAATTTATTTTGTTGTCGTATTTGGGTACGGGCCAATTGGAGGGGATCATTTGGTGAAAAGGCACATTTTATACGGGATTGAGAATGGATGAAGTCTTAGAAGCCATGTCTTAGACAGTGGTGTTGTTTCATTTTTCACATTATTTTCTTTAAAATGAATTGTTTTTAAATATAAAATACAAAATGAAACTGAAAATTGCCATGTGAACGTTTGTTTTCAGTTTTTCTCAATATGGGTGTTCCCAGAGCTAGAAGAAAAACAAACCCCGAATGAAACTACCGATTTACGGCACATTGTTTTTCTATGTACATCGAACAAAAAGAGCGCAAAAAAACAAAAATGTAACATTTTTAAAATTTTACTCAGTGGCCCATATCCAATTATGAATGAAATAAGACATCAACTAAACATCAGCAGAATGAATGTTCTGCTTGGACCTGGATCAAACTTTTAACTAATCTAAAGTCTTATCTCCAGTCTCTCACCAAATTGTAAGATGTGTGTCATGTCAAAGAAAACACTTTCTGCCAGCACGCCCAACATGGTAAATTCCCAAGAACGGTGATCTCGACTTGCCCTGGCATGAAAATGAAGTTGTGCTGGTTTTAACACCAAGCGCACGTGCACCTGTGTACAAAACAAAAGAGCCTGTATTTATGGTGCTACTCTTCTTTTTTTTTTCTTTTTTTTTTTACTGTAATTATCTCTAAAGATAATTTAGAGTGTCCAATATGGATGTTTTTTTAATGTGGGAGGAGAAAACTCACACAGGCACGGGGAGGACATGCAAACACCACACAGACGTGCCAGGATAGAACCCAGGACATCTAAACTTTGAGGTGGAATGAATGTATTTTTTTACAATTAGCAGGGTATCCTAGTGGTTAGCATGTTTACCTTACAGTTTTTGGTTCACAGTTTTTTTTTTCTACAGTAGCCCTTCTTCCACGTTCCAAACAGGAGTGTCAAAATTTGTTTGTATACACTGTATCCCTGGCCAAAGGCAGCCGGGATCAGCTCCAGGTCATCCACAACTCTAATGGAGAGACACACCATCGAAAATAAATTGAATGAATGGATGTTGCTAACAGAGCTTTCGTTTGTTTACACACTGGACCAAAATGGAGAATAACAAGTTGCACAGCTGTTTGGAGTCACTCCCACTTTGACATATTTCCCAAGCACATGCATTGTCACTTTGTGCCGTGCCATTGTTGGCAGAATTTTTGTGGTTTACACACCAGTCACAACACATTATTCCCTCACTGCTGGTGGTTTTCAAGTCTGTCCGGAAAACCACGTCTGGCCTTGTGTGTCACATCATCATCATCCTGACCTATATCCGTGACTCCTCTGGTTCCCCTTTTCTCCTCATTCTTCCCGTCTGTAAGTGTTTTCATGCAAGGAATGATTTCATCCCCTAACCACGAGACAATACCTCACCCTTCCTCTGAATCACAGCCTGGAAGGAGGTGGAAAACATCTCTATCTGCTTTAGGCTAATGGGTCCAAAACAAGCAGCTGTGGCCGCGTGAGTGTAAACAGTGCTCGTGCATGTCTTGCGTGGCCGGCTGTTTTCTGCAGGTAGAGACTGGCACAAATCGGCCCAGGGGTCTCTGGGGCCTCGCTGGATAAATGGTTGGCTGGCGCTAGCGAGCTGACTGGCAAGTTGAGCATTTGGCAATTTGGTTTACACTTGACCAGTTCGAAGGCTAACTGCTTGTCATCATGGGAGCCCGGACCACATGACAAAAAGCGCTCGCTGGCTCTACTTAATGATTTAAACATGGGTATTTCCTGCCTTATGAAACTACTTCATATTGATTTAAATGCAAAACACTTGTGTGCTCTTATAAGGGCATTCCCAAATTGTTTTAAGCCATGCACTCACTTCAGCAAGTCATCAAAGGTGGTGTTATTGGTGTAGCTTTACTTTTCAGAAACGTGCCCACCCAATAAATGGACAAAACAAACAAGGTAGTACTTTGACCATTTTTTGGTCATTTTTTTTCACATTATTCCCGCAATATTTTAGCCAAAAGGTGGAAGGCTACTAGTAGTGTAATAACAAATTAGTCATGCAAACTCTGTTGTCGCCATCTGGGTGAAATTTCAGCTCCCTGGTGTCTTCTTTCGATGCCCTCCCTGTGATGGGAATTCCCTTTGATGTAAAGATGAAAGGATTGGACAAATTACAAGGGTAAATCATATATATATATATATATATATATATATATATATATATATATATATATATATATATATATATATATATATATATATATATATATATATATATATATATAATCATATAAAAATGCAAAACCGTGATAAAAATACAATAGTAGATTGCAGTGATAACAAGTGGCATTCTCGTTGTATTGTGGCTGTTATATAACAGAGTGAGTTTTACCTTTTAGATTTCTTGCACATTCATTTGTAAATGTGTTGCTTCATTATAAACACTGAAACTTGAGTTCTAAGTTTATTAATGATTATGAAGCATTGGTTCACACTGTTTTGCTCGACATGCAAACAAATCGTTATAAATTCAATACAATACATTCACTTTTTGATTTATTCTGAACAGGAAATGTTCACTCATTGCGTCATTTGTGAGCGGCAATAGCATGGCATTTGCCATATATCCAAGTGGATTAAGTAGGTTACGTAATGTCCGTACCCTGCTTGACGCTGGCTGTTGATTGGTCATGAAGGAGGGAAGAACGAACCACTTCAGGAAGATACGCGTTCACTCAAAAGATTTGTTCTTTTTTGAACGCCTCCAAATGTTTTTCTTTTTTATTTGGTGAATTTCAAACAGATCTAATCGCTAATTATTTTTCAAAAAACTGGCAGATTTCTCATTTAACTAAAGAGATCATGTGATATGGTGAAGACCATGGTTTCCCGTTTCCTTGTATAAATCAATGGGAATAGCTCACATAAAGTTAAAACCCGTTTTATTTCCCAGAGGGGCAGCGCACTGCAGCAAATGCTCCTCAAACAAGAGGAAATGATAAAATGTAAGGATGGCAGAGTGGAGCAGGTGTGGGAGGCTGAGCAGGAAAGACAAATGAGGAGCGTAAGAAATGTGAACGGACAGAGTATTGGATATTATTCCTTTCGGAGTGATAATTTTCTCAAAACAGCTATGAGCCTCAGTGTGGATGCACTGGGAGGATGTTTGGCTGCTGAGGCTTTGAAGTTGACCTCCAGGAAACCGATTGGGACTGGATTTGAGACATACTAGCTCATTATATATGATAATTTCTCTGTTTCTCTCCTTTCTTTAGCTTTTGTCTCGGTTTGAAAGGAAATCTGCAGGGTAATCACTCAGTTATCAAAGCCTACAGTATGTTGGCACATATACAGTAAGCAATGTTGGGGAAGGATCCAAGCTAAAAAAAAAAAAAAAGCTGAAAACTGTAGATAGACTACATATGATTGCGAATTTGAATAAATCATAATTCACATAATAACTGAGCTCAATAACAAACAGAAATGGCACCAAATAAACGAAAAACCAAGGAGGAATAAGAAAGACAATGGGTGATAAATTCATTGCATTGCCTTGTAGTTGTGTCATGTGCAATGACAAAGTGGAATATAATTTAAAGAAAAAAAAAAAAAGAGTTGCACCATAAATTAGAAGCCCAAAAAGAAATGACTTAAATCAATCATCAAAATGGTAGAGCACAGACCTCAGCCAAAGATGAACTGTTTACAAACGTGATTTAGAATGTAAATGGATGCATTTGTTCGTCCCTTTTTTTGTTGGTAATCTCCTTCCTGTTTTAATTGATGAGGATTCTGTAATGTTCTGTTCAATGCACACCAAACAGTGAAAGAAGAAGGGGACAATATCCTATAGATTATACATTTCTTAGGACCATGAATGGAAAATCAAATATCTCATTTGAGGATCAAAATATTGAGTCCAGTTTTGAGATTTTTGACCATTTCTGCCAGCATATTTTGTGTTTGGAGATGCAGACGTGAGCTAATCTACAAGAATTAATATTACCTATAAGCGGCCATTTGAAATTTGTTTGCAGCTAGTAATATATATTATTTTTTAACGCTAATGTTTTTGTGCCTCCATTGCGATTGCTGCAATTTCCTGCAATCAAGTCATGTTTGGCACGATGCACAATTCCCAAAAGGCCTAAAGTATTTAAAATGTACAATATTTGGGATGAAGAAAATAATAAATGTCCCATCACTTAAATAATTACAGTTTAACATGAATTTTGATGTATAAATAATCCCAGTATTTATTCTGAATACAACACTTGTATTCTTTTTTGTGAACTGTTAGTAAATGAACGGCTCTCTTTGTGCCAAAAGTCCCAACACTGTTTAAACTGGCTGCAACTTGCATCCAAAATATACTGTACATATTTGTACAAGTAACTGCCACATTATGAAAGATGAAAAAGAAAGGGAACCCCACGAATTCCTTCAATAAATCATAAATTCCTTAACCAATCATGAGCGGAAAATAATACACATGCTTTAGAGGGAACCTTCTGGCCTTCTATGACTGGCATTCAATTGTGACTATCTTCCAGGCTTCTCCTAAGTCAAGGTTTTGCAGTGGTGTAAATTCAAAAGTATTTACTTCTAATAACTAGAAATGAGCCAAGCTCCGTCTTCCACGGTATTGCTGGCACCCAGAGGAGCGCTAAATCTGTTCAAGGGAATCTGCTGCTGAGATTCCCGAATCCGAGTTGGCTTCGGTCCTACTACTTTCCTGCTCGTCTTCCAGGAGGCAGCTGGGAGATATTGGGCACCATAGCAACGCTTGGGCCTCATCGCCACTCTTTGGCTTGGTTTTTAATAGTCACGCCTCACAATTCTGTGATTTCAGCAGTTTTTGTCAGCGCATGAGACAAGAAATGTGTTGTGGCATATTTGTGTGTGCTTACAACCACAAAGTCGGTTATAATCACAGGGCCCCAAAGCACAAAGCTCATTTGATAAGTCAAGATTCATTACATGTAAAACGCTGCAGCTGCAGTGTGGTCACTTTCTGCAAAAGCATAAACTTTTGGGTGTCATTTTGTGGCACATAATAACAAAGATGTGGACACATACTGTGGTCTGTTGTGCTTGTTTACAGTGCAGGTGCAGGTACCACTGCCTGGGTGCATGTATGCATGGGTTCTGCATGGGTTCCTGTGTGGTTTCACAAAGACTTTCTCACAAACAGCGTTTGTGTTTGCATTGCACTAGTAAACCAGAATAGCTCTTCTTCCCAAAGCAGAGCGATAGCAATTCAAAGCAGCTGCAAATTGCACCACCGTACACATCATCAACAAAGGATATGACAATTTTATTGAAATCAAGGCATCGTTTATTTAGAATGAATCCCATCTTCAGGGGCATCTTCAGGAAAAATAGCTTACAATGTTATGAAATGGCACGTCTGGGTCCACAAAACGTGTATGGTTGTGGATATTTTATAGCTTTAGTCCTTACATTATTGTCAAACTGTCTGCTAAATTATAAAGCCTCCTGCATATGTAAAACTTGTTTGCACTAAAGAGATTCATGCATTCCTTAAACCATCAACGGAAATACAAAATCATGGAATTGCAAATATAATTCCATGATCCTTATTGAATAAAATGTAATTGACAGTTACACTTGTGAATAGCAGTCAAAAAACAAACAAAAAAATGTCAAAACTCTAAAAAAAAAAAGCAAAGTTCTGAAAAGACAAAAATAAAAAGCAAAAACAAAATACCAGGAAACAAAACATGCCACTACAAAGAACATAATAGCAACATGATCTGACAAGAAGCGAAAGAAACCAACAAAGTAAGACCCAGTCTACACTTAGCCGGGTTTCAATTGTCTGCATTCTGCCTGTCTGCCATGTGCTTTGGGTTTTCTTTATTATTAAAAACGTAGGTGTCCAAAAACTCTTGCCAAATTGTCCAGAGCGGCATTTCCATACAACAGTCATAAAGAGACTTTTATGGCATGTCTCTATCAACGTCACTCACACACATACCTCAAGCAAGCAGCTTTTTTCACAGCGGGTCTGCATTGGATGCAAAATCACACAGCTTGATTTTGGACGAAATTGTGGTTGAAATGGAGAAGAATAATCCGCTCCTGCTTCCTTGATCCATTGCCGGCCTTTGGTTCTTGTTTGTTTGTTTGTTTGTTTTTAATGCTTTGAGTTGTCATTGGCTTTGCTTATTTCTTGCAAAATGTGACTCTGCTTACTATTGTGAGTTGCATTTCCCTTAAAATAAAGTAGTACAAAAAGCCTTTTCTATTGCTGCCAAGTGGCTTGGCATGCTTGTAAATGAATTTAAAGAGCTCTTATGTGTCAAACAAACAAGGCTGTATAAAGGGAAATTTTTTTACCCATGGAGAACAATGATGCGGGTTTGGATATGTCTTGACAAGGCCTAAAAACAAGCCAAGTGATGAGACAAGAGGAACCTCAGACATGATTGGGTGAGGTAGCTGATTGGAAGACAGAAAGAACAGGGTTGACAAGCACAGGTGAAGAAAAAGACATAACGAGCAAGAAAGGATGCAAGATATTAAAACACAAAAAGAAACAAACCTTAATATAATCTGCAAATAGGCATTTTGGCTATGTTTCTTCCAGCTTTTAACAGATAGCAAAATGAACTACATTTCCACAATTCTTTTGACTTTAAGTGTCATTAAATTAATGATAAATAATAAACGTGGATGACCCCAGGGAAAAGGCTGTGTTTTTGCCATGTTAAGTGTAATTGCAACAAAAATAAAGGATTGGCATCTTTTTTTTTCAAGCACTTTGATGAACTTGGCTATTTTTTTCATTTTAGACTAACCTGTAACCTGTATGATGGCTGTAAAAAAAGTGGCAACAATGCTTAAAAGGATACAGGTTTAGATATACTTTTACATATTTTTATAGAAAGTCCATCAGCTGGGATAGGCACCAGCACGCCTGTGACCCTTGTGAGGTTAAGCGGCTATAGAAAATGAAAGGACGGAGGATGATACAGTTGGCCCCCGGTTTACGAGATTAATCCGTTCCGCGGTTGGGATCGTAACTCGAATTCAATCCAAACCTATGTTAATGAGCTAATGTGTGTAAAACCCCAGGTAAAAACATCAAAATTCTACATACATATTAAAAATTGGTATCAAAAGTTTACTCCTTTCTACTTATATACAATATACATGTATACAATTAAATGATATCACAAATAAAAAATATATAAAGGATTTATTTACCTTTGAGTGACATGACGAGCTGACCATATTCCCTAGTGAGGGTAGCCTAGCCTAGGCTAGGCTATCTTAGCCTTCTTCATATTTCTAGATTATCTCCAGCTTCGTTTCCATATAAATCATCTTCTTACTTCCCTCTTTAACGTCACTAGCAATCTTGGGAATCATGGCTCTCCAATTCTAGTTTGAATTAATCAAGGACGAAAATGCACAAAACACACAATATTGTAATCACTCACACGAGAACAAAGCTTTACCATTCCGCCATATTGAAACGAGTGACCAATTGCAGACCATTCCAGGACACCGACCAATAGTGGACCAGCAAAAGGTTTTCTCTTTCAAGGGGGAGCTTTGCAAGATATAATTTAAAAGCGGTGACTTAATGGGAGATACAAAATCAATATATTCCAAATACATGTGAATAAAGTTTGATATATTTTGTCAGTTCACTCAGTGGAGGTTTCAATCAAAAACGCTTTTGGAATCTCTTTGCATCAAAAGGTGAAGAAATGCATGGGCGCGCTGCTGCAAACATGACAAAAGTATGACAACTATGACAGCAGAAAGAGCCAGGTAGAGTAAGAAAAAAAAAAAAGAATACTCGCTCCAAATATCGGAGCAAAGCAGATGGCGATGGCTGAAGAAGAGAAGGAGAGGGAGAAGCGGCTGCTAGACATTCTAGCAGATGGTATCGTAGGGAAGTCGAGTCATTTGGGGACAGCGCAAAGCAACAGAAGGAGTCAAACAGCGATGGAGCGCACATGAATGTGTTAAAAAAAAAAAAAACATACTCGTCAGCTTTAGTAAATAGACCACAGGAAGGATAAGAGGTTCAGCTAAGGTAACGACTGCAGACGTCACCACAACGAAGATGATAACAAACAACGGTGCAGTTAAAGCAACAATAAGGAGTCGTTTTACCTCAAAATAACAGTTTTCATGACACGCTGATGGAAATTGGCAAAACACAGACTGCTCAAGCATGTTTTTGTGTTCTAATCAGGCCACCTAATACGTTTGGTTTATGTAAATTAGTGTTCATAAACACTTCTATGTGCAATCATATTCAAATATTGGTTTCTGAAGCATTCGGACTCTCTTTATGAGTACTTTAGCAAAAGGAGTTACCATAAACTTATGACTATAAGACACTTTTTTCTCATGATTTGAGCCCTGCCGTTTATAATCCAGTGTGGATTATCATCAGATTTTTTTGTATATATCTGTCACTTACATGCCTTAAAATGATTCCATATACCTCTAATTCAATATAGCATGCTTCCGTTTTAGAGTGTTTGCGCAGAACATTGCAAGAATGCACTTTGGTCAAGCGGCTCTTTGTTGTCCACAATGAGGCTGCATGATGCATTATGAAAATGCATTGTTTTTCTAATATCTATGCAATCATCTAAAAATATTGCCTTACCCTCCCTGCGTTAAAGGTGAAACAATGCAACTAAACAGTGTGAATTTTTTTTTTTTTTTTTCTTCAGCAATGGTGTTGTACTTTAAGGGGGCCACGATGGGTGTGTGTCACTTTCAAGCCAAGTTGCTAATCTTTCAGGGGAAACAAGAGTCAGAGTGAAAGTGAGAGCTGAATGATTTCGGTTCCTAAGATCAAGTATCATCATGACTATGAAGACAAACAGCCGAAAGCCTTTGATGGGAAATTCAACCCCCTTTATCAGAAACAGCTTTTCAGCGGCTTAGTTTAAAGCTGTTATGCCATATGACCCCAGCAAGTTGCTTCTGATCCAGCCAAGTACAGTCAATGGCAACTTAAATCACCTTTCATCCTCTCTGACGGCACAATTGAGTAATGACATTTCCATGGTATCACAACACCATAACCTGGAAAGTGTTTCCAACTTTGGAGATTTTTTGGGTAAATCTGGACCGAAATCTGCAACACAGCTGCTCACTGTCTGTAATATTTCACAGAAAAATGAGGGGAATCGGCGGCCAGAGGTCAACAAGTTTAGTTTTTGCGTCTCAGGCAGAGAAAATCAGCTGTGCTTACAGAGCCAAATCGGGGGTCATTGCGGTGATGGAGGAGAAATAAGGCGGAGTGTGAGTCTGGGAGTGTTTGCATGTGTGTGTGTGTGTGTGTGTGTGTGTGTGTCAGCTGTGTTTGGACGAAGTGGGGCTGAAGTGAGGATGCAACTTGAAGCAGACAAGGCCTTGAAAAAGACCTGCTGCTTTGAGATGCTATGTATTCCTGGAAAGAATGTGACCTGCAGCAACATGCCCCCCCCCCCCCCCCCCCCCCCCCCCCATGCCATATTGGGATTGAAGAAGTGGAATAGTTGAAAAATAAAAATAATAATAATTTTTGATTGTTTAGAGAGCATATTACAGAGAAATGTTCTTTCAGGACACTCTTTCAGGGACGTCTGAGAACATGTTGTGTGTTGTACCCGCTTAAGGTTAAAACACCACCAAAAGACATACATTATAATAAAAAGGCTCTATAGATGGATGGATGGATGGATGGATGGATGGATGGATGGATGATAGATTGAAAGCTAGTTAGCTAGCTAGCTAAATAGATCAAGATCGTTAGCTAGCTAGCTATATAATTCGAAAGATAGATTGAAACCTAGTTAGCTAGCTATCTAAATAGATCGTTAGCTAGCTAGCTATATAATTCAAAAGATAGATAGATTGAAACCTAGTTAGCTAGCTAGCTAAATAGATCGTTAGCTAGCTAGCTATATAATTCGATAGATAGATAGATAGATAGATAGATAGATAGATAGATAGATAGATAGATAGATAGATAGATAGATAGATAGATAGATAGATAGATAGATAGATACATAGATAGATAGATAGATAGATAGATAGATAGATAGATAGATAGATAGATATAGATAGATAGATAGATAGATAGATAGATAGATAGATAGATAGATAGATAGATAGATAGATAGATAGATAGATAGATGAAAAAATGTCTGTTACAGCAATTAGTAAGGTTTGTTAGTTTTGTTCAACAGTTGTATTTTACAATATAAATATAGTGTGTATATATGCCCTAACGCAACCTTGTATATATATATATATATATATATATATATATATATATATATATATATATATATATATATATATATATATATATATATATATATATATATATATATACAAGGTTGCGTTTTTCCTCAAAGCCATTGGTGGGGGTGGGGGGGGGGGTCTTTTGGGCTGCCTGGCGCTGCCTGGAGAATGTCTCTGAAGCCTGAGGAATGCACTGACATCATGGTTTAAAAAGCTCTAAGGTTAGGAGTAGTTCAATGTGAATTGCTGACTGAAACTCCTCTATGTCCTCTCTGCACTTCATTATGGCTTTCCCATGTCAATTTTTTTACACCCTGTAGGGTTAATATACTGTAGGTATATTCTTTACCTGACAGACTATGGGAAAACATGTTGGAAAATTGGCTCCAGTTGAAAGTCCTTCTATTGTCGAGTGTGCTTTACTAGCGCCTTGCTGGTGCCTTTTAGCAGAATCCTAAATCTTTTTCTTTTCATCTTTTTGACGTTTAGATACCCCCTACCTCCCTACACGCCTCCCCCCCCCCCCCCCCCCCCCACACACACACACACACTCACACATACTAAAAATGTGTAAATAAAAAAAAGTATCCCGCCCAGATTTTTTGAATAGCTTCTACCTGAAAGTGCTAAAAAAATCATGTTTTACACTATGTAGTGTAACATATTTGAAAAGAAAAAAAAATGTGTTATGTGAACCACCCTCAAAATAAATAAATGAATCACTAACTATTGCAGGGTTTATTTGAGGAATTAGCATAATTTTGTGATCATTACAATGGATTAACCCAAGCGAATGACATATTTTGGAGTTGACAGTCAACATTAATGAACAATTACAGTAGTGTATTTTAGTATTTGACCAAAATATGAAAGTTATTGGTTAAGAGGTTAACGTGTTTTCTCCTTATATAGTGCAATGTCATGGTCAACAACACTACCGTTGAGCCCCCCAAGCGTAACTTGTCAATGTTAAGAAAAAAAAAATGTTGGTTTTAGTACGATAAAGTGATTATAGAAAACATATCTTCCTGAAAGCGACATACTGAATATAAATTAAAATTAAATTAAATTTAAACTGAGGAAACTTTTATATATACAGGGGGTCGTCAGGTTACAGGTTACGGGTAATAAAAGTGACAGTTTACCCCGCTCCTCCGCATTCATTCTTGCCACCCGTGGGAGCACCTGGGCGAAAATGGCCGCCGCGCTCTTTCCGGTTATACGGCCCTTCAAAACAAGAGTTCCCTACAAAATAAAATGCAGTGCGAGAACGAAGTTTATCCGAGAAAACGAGAGCAAAAAGGGGCAGAACAATGGTACAATACTTTACAGTACAGTTCGAATAGAGTAATCTATTTTATTTATGTATTATTTTTTAGTTATTATTTGTATGGTGTTCCAACTGAAATTGAAATTCGGGTTACACCGCGTTTTAAGACCAGATCCACATCTTAAGTCTAGGACCCCCAGTATAAGAAAGGAAAAATGATTTCTCTTTCTCACTTCATACTACATTATGGTTTGCATTAATAATAAGATAATTATTTTACGGAGAAAAGCTATTAAATTGTTTTACGCATATTTTATTCAATTGCATGCATTGAGAATGTATTTATTATGTAAACTGTCTCTAAGGCATCTAAAGTACAAATTAATGGTAAGGCTATCCATCTATGACACTACTGCTTCAGTGAAGACTTCACTAAAAGCCTTAAAACGCAAAAAATAAAACCAACTACTTGTATATTGCAGTTTCAATGCTTTGATCCTTTTCTGCACGTTTTTCCTTTACGATGCAGATGTTTGATGAAACACAATGTTTACAAAGCACCTGAGCAGTTCACATTTGTCTAGACGAAAGGATTCCAGTCGTCGGTCGTGCGGTGAAAGAATAATTTCCCTCGCGAGAGGGGCTGCTTGGCTCTGTTCATTTTTCTCGAAATCAAGACCACATATATATGTAAAACTTGCACGTTAGCAGAGAATGCTCACGTGCGCATGTGTGACATGCACATGTGCAAAAGAGGCATGTCACGCTCAGCAGAGGTCAGTGTGTGTTGTTTCTCTGGAAGTGGTTGTGTGAGATAAGACCACAGGGCTTCCAGAGAAATGATGGGTGGCCACATGACAGACGAGGGGGTGGTCCCACAAAAACAGGCTCAGAGAGGCAGTAGTACTTTGGTTTGTCTTGTACCATGTCTTGTCTAAATAAATATGATGACTGTGGTCAAAATGTGGTCCAATTGTTCTCTCTCATGAGTGTCTTGTACGAGACGCTGTCATTTTTTCAGGAATCTCGCGGGTCACGGGGGTGGAAGTTAACTTTAACTTTAACTTTAATCACTGGTCTGGGACGGAACAGGATAAAAATTTGAAGGGATCAGACAGACATAGGATTATGCAGTAAGAACATTTTTTATTTTTAATGTAGATGACTCCAAAATTGAGAGGAGTATAGGGTTGGAGTCTTTTTTTTTTGTGCGAGTGGGATGTGACTGAAATGTAACCCTATAATACTAGTGCAATATTCCATGGCCCATGTCCATTTTGGCCTTTTTCATGATGAGGAGAACAGTGATGATAATTATTGTAATAATAATAATCATCATCATCATCATCATCATCATTTTATTATTATTGTTACTATTATTATTATTACAATAATTATTATAGTAATATTGTAATAATAATAATAACAAGTACATTATTATTATTATTATTATTATTATACCCTCTATTTCTGAAACTTAAAGTGACAATATGTAACAAATCAAATTATTATAAATGTGAAAGACTTGCAAATAAATGTGTTCTTAACAACCACCGGTATGTTTTAAAAATCATTGTAGGTCTAGTTATCATTAAATTATATTACATTATATACATGGGGTATCAGTCATCATGGTCTGTTCGCATTGCTCTATTTTTGCAGCGCTAACAGAGGCTTGTGAGTTCTTATGTTTTCCCAGTTTATGTAGTAATTATAGAAGGACACTTGATGTTCAGTTTTTCCATGTTCTGGTTCCTGTACTGTGCTCAGAGTTCATTAAAATGATGATACCATCATCTGACGAGCCTCAGTTCTTTCTTGGAACGTGTCCAGCTTGTCACTTGGTAGACAGCAACAGCATAGTACTTACTTTATCATGGCCGCACACATGTTTACGCACGAATGGCCCCGTTCCAAATCCGCCCACCCCCATGTCAATAGTGACGATAACGCGCCTGACACTACATGAATGAGGCAGTTCTGACGTGGTTCGTGCTGCCCAAGTGCCAACAGAGACTTTCTGGAAAAGGATAAAGTCTTCGAAGAAACGGCGGACGGCCAATGGCTGAAAGCTCTGTCTATCGCGTAAACATTTTATCAGCCTTGTTGCTATGTTTCTTGTGATATGTAAACCACACCTTAAGTAGAAGGCTCACACTGGACCGTTGTACATCATGCGGCATAAGTGCATCAATCCAAACATTTTCTTCGGAAAGCTACGTAAGACAAAGTGGTATACAGTATTCACTTGACTTGGGTGAAGGAGCACGGTTTGGTTTCGCATTCCGTGAATGTGAATGGTTGTTCATTTCTTTACTATATGTGTCCTGTGACTGACTGGTGACCAGTTCAGGATGTAGTCAGCTAGAATATTATCCAGCTTCCTGCAACACTGGACACTAATGAGTCAAACAATTTTGAAAACGGATAGCTATACCGTATTTTACTATAAGGTGCACTTGATATGAAATTTTCTCAAAAACTAACAGTGCACCTCATAATCAAGTGCAATTCATGTATTCAGTTCGGCATCTGTAATTCAAATTCACATTTCACTTTATAGTAAAAAAAAAAAAAAAAAAAAATACTGTACTTAATCTGACTACTAATCACACTTCCAGGAAAGAGTACCATATTTTCCGCACTATAAGGCGCCACCTAAAAGCCTTTAAAAAAAAAAAAAAAAAAGCTGATGGTGCGCCTTATAATCAGGTGCGGCTTATATATGGATCAATATTGAGATTGGGATTCGTAGATGGAAAATGAAGTGATAAAGTAAGCTTTACCTCTTTCTTTTGTGTGTTTACAGTTGAACAAGGTTGCTCATATTGACATTGAGTTATTATGCTATTATGCTAGTTTAGAGTTATTATTTGAGTTATTATTTTTATTACTTTGAGTATTATTATATTGTGATTGACATTTTTATTTTAATATGTCATTAATTGAGGGTGCGCTTTATAATCCGGTGCGCCTTATAGTACGGAAAATACAGTAATACTTTTCTAAAATGCTGTAAGTAGAACGTGGAAAAAAAAATGTCCAAGAATGGAGAAAATGGTTAAATGTACACCATGATGCCACTGCTGTCTTTATGCGTCATTATTATTCATGACAGTGAATCTAAGCTACCTAACATGGTAAGTGAGAGGAAAATAACTCTGAGCATGTTGATATCATATACGACACAACATCACACATATTGTAGCAGCTTGTGGGATAAACACAACAATGGGCTCAAGTAAACATACAAACTGTCAAGAAATGTATGCTCTTTCACACACATGCACAAGTACACACACTTGGGTTGATCTTACTATCTTACCCGGGCCATCTAATTGACATAATGTATTTCTTAGCCCCTAACCCTAACTTTTCACTATGACAATTTGATCGCCTGCCTTAACCTGACCCTTAATCCAACTTCAAACAAAATCCAATTCAAACCTAAACTCTAAAACTTCATCCTACCCTCAAAAAGAAAGTCTAGACCAAAATTGCCCAACAAATGCACAAGATCCCCACAAAGAAAACCCAGTAATATGAGCACCACCATTTAGCAAAAACAAGACCACCTATACATACAGTACACACACACACACATACGCATGCATGCAGTCAATTATCCAGAGGTCTAACACATTCAGTTGTTAGGTAACTCTTTTCATGTAATTTGAATGGTGCACTGTGACTTGTAAACAAAAAGAGGTATGTGTATGTGTTCACTTTGGCGGCTATAAATGAGTCGCGTTATTTTCACTTCATTAGCTCTAAGTGGACACTCCAGTGTTGTATAGTGGATATTGGCATTATAAAGAGGGAAAACTGAAGATAAACCTTCCTATAAAAGGACCTCTTCTATCAACCGTCTTTTAAGTACAAGCAGCAACTCACTTTCAGTTTCCGTCCAAATTGTTACCTGCACGTGCACGCACGTACACACGCTCACACAGATGATAATCATGGCAAGGCAACTTGTGGTTGCGTCACCATGATAATATGTATGCTCACAAAGTCCTGAGCATCTGAAGATTCCCGGTTAAGCTTCAGGGGACTCATTTGAAGACTTGAACGACATCAAAATGGTCGTCATTGCATCCGAAAACGATTCTTCTAAGTGTACATAAGGGCATTGAGATGGCCTCGTGCGTTACATAATGACCAATCGGCCCGTGTATCAGTTTCTCAAGGTGAAACCTGACACACTGTAGACATAAGCATTAGCATCATTGTCACACCTGATAGTCACACCAACTTCCCTGTTTTGGTGTAACTCACTATTGTTGAAGAAGTGGAAACTGGGTCGAATGAAATCCCCATTGACAACTGCTTTCCAGTTCCCTTCCTGTGAATTTAAACTCACTTCCTCCTCCTGGGCCCTCTCAACTGCCGGTGACCCATTAATAGGGGATGCCACAGTGACTCCAGCAGCTTTTCCAACGTATTCCCAATTATCAACATATCTTCATAGCATACCAATATGCTGACCAGACTTCAATATGAAGCCCTTCGGTGGCGCCGCACAATGACATTTCCATTCAAGTACTTGTTTGGAAAGCATTAGTAATTGATGAGTTACACAAGCAACGTGATTCCAAGTAGCTACAGTTGCTGGCTAGACAGTGGCATGGCGGCTTCTGCACAGATCAGCATGAAGTCATTGTGGTGCTAACTGTCTCTGATGCTCCATTGTTACACGGTGATGGTTGTGACAATGGATCACATTCCAGGCCTGGTGGGCCATGCACAACGACTGCATATGCACAAGACGAGAGGCTTTTGAATCTGTTTATCTAAAGTTGCAATGTGTGTGAGTTTGAATGTGTGTGTATGTTTGTATGCGTGTCCTTGGTTTTTACCACAAGGTGGGGGGCCAAATCCCTCATTTTACTATCTTTGTGGGGTCCTCTTGTGCGTGTGAAGACCAAATTCTTGGCGCCCAGTCCAGACCTTTATTTGACGGTCAAGACTTGCTTTTAAGTATAGGTTTGATCTGAATTTTGGTTGAGTTTAGGGCAGTGTTTCTCAACTATATTTTGCCAGCCCCCCCCCTAGAAAAGAGAAAACTTCTTGCCCCCCCCCCCCAGTCGATGCACTGGCTATAAATAAGATTATTATTAATGAAAATTGTTTAAGTATACCTACACATGTATTTGCACACTTTTTTTAACATTAACAACAGGAAAACGAAATATAAATCAACTTTTAACAACTGTCAATTATTTTTATCGCGTTTATACGGGTTACAGCTTAGTCTAAAACGGAAAAAAAGAAGCAGGTGCACCAAAGTGCCTGAAACTAAAAGAAAATGATGAAAATTATTACTTTATTGCAAATACATTCCACATGACAAAAACAAAGCCTTTTTCCTGGGATCATCCACGCCCCCCCTGGCATCACCTCGCGCCCCCCCCAGGGGGGCCCGCCCCACTATTTGAGAAGCACTGGTTAAGGGTAAGGGTTATGCGTTGTAATGGTAAAGGTTTGCGTAAGGTTCTCTGCCTTTTGTCATTGAGATGTCCCCACTATGATAGAAAAAGCCCTTGTGCGTGTGTGTGTGTGTGTTGAATGTGCCCTATGACCACTCTTCCACTATATGAAGTTGACCACAATGAGACTGCTCTGGCGGCATGCTGGGTGGCCCATTCATGTGCCACCATGCACCATGTCCTCCAATGGCGTGGACCTGGGGTACCGACTGTGGAGTGGTAATGACAAAAACTGCAAGCAATTTGGTTCCTGTGAAGAAGAACTTGCACATATAAACCTCAACAACACTAAATCTAATACCGTTATACCATCGAGTAGTTTCAGCTGGATCTATTTGAGAATTTTTTTTTTTCTTCTCTAGACTCAAAAACATATCAGTAAACGAGAAGTTTCGCTTCATGGTTAGAAATTTTGATACATTTCATAAGAAATTAGATTCCAGATATGCCAAATGTAATTTATGAGTTTAACTGTGGAAATCTTAAAATATCAACACATTTGGTATATCATCTGCACCATAAATTTTGTTATTGGCGCACCTTTGAAAGTTTAGAAAAATAAATAAAACACAAACATACAGTCTTACACATGATGATTTACCAAAATTTGTCCTTTCAGAATAATTAAGAGATTAGCCTTATAATGTGTTGTAGTTGTTTAATTGCTCTTAATGGTATACAAATTGTGTTGAAATTTTAGGAGCAATGAAAAGTGTAAAATGATTGCACATAAAACATCCTAGCTAGCACGGTATAACGACACTGGAGCCTGCCACCATGAAAAATCGGTGTCCACGGAAAATTACATACCACACTTTTACATAATACAATAGTTGGTCATGATCAAAGGCTGAGTGCAGCTCATTTTATATGGCCTGATAAATTTTCTCATTTTGCATGTGTTATCTAGCGTCTTGCTATGGGACCCACACTCATTAACACATTACCATGAGGGGATCCACCACTAATAGGCCCAAAACCTATTTAGCGTCCTGACCCATGGGGTGCATCTAGTGTAAATTTCCCCTGAGAAATGCTTCATTTCCTCCCAAAAAAAAATATCCATGGTTTCATTTACTTTGGGGTGCAATCTATTGATCCCTGAATAGTTGTTGTTCTCTTCACTTACTTCCTGTCACGGTAGAGGGTTCAGAGGTCATTGTCAGCAGCGGATCAGATCTGGAGATAGAAAGGCCTACATATCACAATATTAGGTACCTTCTCCCTCAAGGGTTTCACCTTTGGGCCTAGATACAACAACTGGACTTCTGAAAATGTCTGGGCGTCGGTATGTGCTGCCTGATAAGTTAAGAAAGTACATTCTTACGTTAGAGCCATTGGCAGGGTTTTGGGGGACGTTTTCTTGAATCTGTGTCGCAACGTAATGGCATTTGATCACTCTGATTAGCTGTCTGCTAGCTAGTGAATCAGTACACAAGGCATTAAAAGGAAGTGATGAACACGGATAAACTGAATGCGATTGAACGCTTTGTCGGTGACCCTCAGTTTGCACAGGGTCACATTGACATACAGTGTCTGGACGGAAACGACAAGATGACTTTGTCACTATTGTGCAAGGGTATTCCAAATGTATGATGATATGGCTATGTTGACAAAAGTGAAGAAAGCCACACTCTGGGATGACATGGGGATGCGACTGAATAAAGCAGGTAGGATTTACTGTACGTCAACATTGCACAATACTATGGCAAGAGCATGAGGGTTTGCTTTACGTGGGAGTTCAACACGAGCAAAAAAAGATACCGTTCTTTACATTGTTATATCCCACCCCCGTAAAGAGCTTTGTGCTTGTTTTTCTTTCAAACAATGAGAAATACTGTCTTGTCCATACCATAGGGCATAAATAATAGCCTTTAATTTTCTCTATAATTGACAGGGCTGCCTGCAATCTGATTCAAAAATTTGTAAAAATAATTCTCATGTGACTTTGGTATGCCCTCCGCTTGACTGTGTCACGACCTGTATCTCAGGGAAGCAGAATAATGTGGACACCCACGCAGCTCGGAGTCTCTCAGTTCCAAAAGAATGTTTGTTAACAAAAGACGCACGCAACGTGTGGGGAACAGAAACGCAAAAAATTCAAAGTACAACAGAAACTCGCTCTCATTTCAAAAGTACAACAAAAAGAGGCATAGCCAAAATGAGTTTATGTGGTCATGTCCAACACGGGAGAGTAGAACGGAGCCAGACTGGGAAAGAAGCAACAGAAAAAATCCTCAAAAACACTCGGAATAGAAAAGTAACAACAAAGTACAAAAACTCGGGATGGCAACTGCAGAAGTCTCAGGAGAAGAAGTAGCACAACCAATGGTGTAAAATAATCGTCTCCCTGTCCCGGCCGCAATTAAAACACCCATGATGACAAATGGACATCAGGCCAGTGACTCCGCCCCCTTAGAATCACCGTCCCCACAACTGCAGCAAAACAGAACACAAACACAGTACGCTGGGAGTGATAAACCATGAAGAGAACATTACGTACTTTGCCTTCTACTGTATGTTGTGCATGTGCCTTCATATGGTGTGGCCAAAGTATGGAAATAGACCCCATAATTGAGACTGCATCTAATAACAAGGGGCGCTAAATGGTGTGGAAAATACAATGTGTCTACTGCCACCAATGGTATAGAGGGGTATAACTCGTTTGTGTATTCCCGCCATTTTTCCAGAGCAACATTTGAGTCCACACCGCAAGCGGTAGGATATAGACCTTTAAAACAACACCAACCAGGAGAAAATCAAGATTCCCGAGAGCATGTCCCCATTGACACAGATTAAATGGTGTTTAGGTGATAGGGTAAAGGCAAAGCAATTGAATGGCACTACAGCGTAATGAGATTCCTATTGAAATAACTGTAAATAAACCCTGAAATCTTGACCTTTTGTCATGTTGTGAATTGATTTCTAATGGTCACTGAACTGTTATTTCATGCAATGTCATGTAGGGCATCAGTTGGAAAGGCAACGTTTTAAGCGCACATTTTCATATTTGGAATTGTGTTGGCGGCATGCAACTTTTATCGGTCGACTTTATGAAAGTTACTGCACGGTACATCAGCCTCAGTTCACACTTGACATGCTAACAAGTCTGCTGTCAGCCCAAATTCTTTCAGCGGCCTCCACATGTGGCAATCAATATTTTAATACAGTCATTCTCATAGTCTGTCAGTGACTGCCGTTGCCACGCGTTAGCAGATTATTTTCGAGATCATGGGAGACACGCGATGAATCATTCATGAAACATCATCTGTTTAACCTGCTGACACTGATGTTCACCTCACGAAAACAGCAGCTCATGCACACTTCAAAGCGTGCGACCTGAGACAGTAAGCAATGACACGAGCACATTCTCACGAGAATTCTGGAGGATTGACCAAAATCTCATTTTCTCATTTTTACTTACCTTTAACGGTTCGCTCGATTATAGCAGCAACGAGTGACTCGCGAGGCGAGTCACCTTTCACTGCTGATTTAATTCCAACGAGGTTAAATATTCAGGCTACCATGTTACATTGGAGCTCATTTTAGCCAGGTTGTGTTGCAAGTCATTTTATCCATTTAATGGTCCCTTTCTACTAATAGTGGTTTGAATTCCAGTTTGTTAAATTCCTGTTAAATTAATAACCTAATTAAATACATCATTTTTATGCCATCTATCACTGTGGCCGAGAAACATAAACAACATTTTAAAAGCAAACAATTTCAAAACGATTTCAACAAAGAATAGAATAAGAACCAAAACCAAGAAGTGAATCCTTTCATGTCAAGGCTGTAGAAGTTAAAATTTGTTAACTCTGGAGGTAAATTTGATTTTTTTTTTTTTTTTTTTTAAGCTTTACGAAGAAATGCAACTCTGTTAACACAGTTTTTATTTGCTTTCCAGTTCAGCCTTATAATCCACAGCTAAATTTTACAGGAGAATAATTTCATTCAATGATTAAAGGAAGCTATTAGAACAGTATTTGATTCAAAATATACTTAAAGTTTTAATGATTTTACATTAATTCCAAGATTTTACTCAAATAAACCTGTTTGTAGAAATTAGAAGCAGAAGTAGACAGTTAATTGCGACTAATTATGGAGACATTTGAAGTTAATTAGTTTGACAGCAAGAATTACTTTCTATTGACGAATCTTGCTAAGATTTTAATTTGTTTTTTTATTCCTGTTTCAAAATCCATCCACTGGAGCGGCACAAGTAAAAACAATTGCAATTGTGAGCGCAGGTTGGAACATTTCTAAAATACACAGTGTGCGTATTCTTTAGAAATTACATATCTGTAATGGTTATATGTCATGATTTTGTCTTTCCGGCAGTCATTCATGGATATGAAATAACATTCACTAGGATGTGTTTGGGAATTTACCCATTTAATCCTGCAAAATAAATCATCCAGACATCATTTATGCCACCGTAGATAAAGTTTCCCCCCAGTGGCATTAATTTATCTTCAGTGGCTTGCTGCATATACGGTTTCACCGTGTCTTATGCAATCCCAGGAACTCATCTCTGAGCTATCCACATGTCACATTTGGAAAAGTGAAAGTGGTGCTATCATATCATCAGTCCCAATGCTAAATTGGGCGACAAAGGGCAGATCGGTTTTATCTAATCCGTGCCGGAAGAAGATAGAATTTCACTGATTCAGTTAGGTTTTATTATTAACTATGTTAGCTGACTAGCGCACGTTATGCTACGGAGAGAAAATGTTAAGATAACCACGCCGCTTCAGTGGGGACATTTTGTTTTCACTTGAACTGGTGTGGTTATCATTTTAAATTGCTTCCAAATTTGAATCTGGATCAGATGGAGTAAATGTTAACATAACCACGCCAGTTTGGTGAGAATATTTTCAAATGTTCTCACTGAACTGGCGTGGTTATCATTTGAAATTGCTTCCAAATTTGAATCTTTATCAGATCCAGATGCAATAACGAGTGCCTTCCTTTTTCATTTGCCAATAACATTTTGCATTAAGAATTTTAAAACTCCCTTAAAAGGAAAAAAAAGACAAAAACTCGTCAACTGCGGAAACAGGGATGCATTTGGCTTCAGGAGGATTTTCGTTTCTCACGTTCCATAATTTGCCTCAAGGTTTAATTGTATAAACAGCAGGTAAAACCAGAAGGGACTCACCATTGGCAAAAAAATACAGTTCAGGTCAGTACACTATTCCACACCTGCCAGTGTGGGATTCTTGTTTCGTAGGAGGGTAACAAAACCAGTCTGCATCCTAAAATCATTTCTGATTTAAAAGATCGTCGAATCAAACCAAGCAAAGATGTTGTATATTGAGGTATGTTTTTACTAAGAATAGAATATCACTTTTACTTAAATGAAATAGAGCAAAAGATTACAAGAAATATTATTAATTCAATAATAAATAAATGAGACCCTTAATAGTTACCCATTTAATATGAGTAGCTTTGAATTGAAAACAAACGGGACTTAGCACCTAAACAGAACTATTGAGTTGATATGAAAATAAATCATTATTCTAGGTTTGTAAATAGTATAAATTTAATGAGACGTATCAGAACTAATTTAGAGTGAATCCGCTTTTGTTTAAAAAAAACAGCATTATTTTTACTTAATTAAAAGAGGGCAACAGATTGCAAGTAATATTATTCCTTATATTTCATTGCTTGGTATTGAGTAGATAATTTATTGAGACCCTTAATATTTGCCAATTGAACTGAGTAGCACTGAATAGAAAACAAAAAGTGTGTGATTAACTGTTGAATATGCTTTTGATGTGTGAAATTAAATACATTTTTATCAGTGCTATTTAAATATCCAGAATTTCTATTTTTTTCCTAAACTCAAAATTTGTTGTTAGGTGTTTATTATTTCGTTTTCTTTTGTCTTTGTGTGTTCTATTCAAAGCTAACTCATATTAAATGGATAATTATCAAGGCTTCATATTTTCACTCAATTCAGTGACATTTATTTAATATTATTGCATCTAATCTTTTACCTGCGGCACAGCCGTCATTTGGAAATGCATCTAAATTAGCAGGACCAAAATAGTTGTCGTCGAAAGACAGTTTAAAAGATAGTTGCGCATCAGTGGAAGGCATTTGTGAGGGTCCGCGCACGCCTTCATACCAGTATGTCAGCATCAGAAACAGTCACAGTCGATTAGCCAAGCTTTAAAATAGAGATCTTACCACATGTGTTACTGACGTCTGTTGTAGTTTCACATTACAAGCTTTGCTTGCCCTGGTGACTCTTCCAGAGGGTTTTTCTGCCCTGATAGCTTCTATTTTTTCACCTACATGTGTCATACTGTTGGAGGAATCAAATTTTTTCCTTTGGCCTTGGGGGGTGTTGACCATCCCCCACAAAGTTCAGGGATTTTTGTTATGATTATTCTTTTTGATCGTTTTATTTATTAACAACACCATTGGCAACATTTTCCTCATTCACTCAGACATGTAAACGTGACTGAAAATGCTGCAATATGTGCGGTAGACCAGTAGTTGGCGATGTTGTGAAAAGAAACACAATCCTAATGCAAATACAGGGGAACCCCCCGCTATACGAAATTAATCTGTTACGGAGTTGGGATCGTAAGGAAAAATCGTTGTATGGTGGGCAACAGAAAGCTATGCTAATTAGCTAATGCATATAAAACCCCAGGTAAAAAAAATAAAACTTTTATGTACATATTAAAAACTAGTAACAAAATCGTATAATAATAAGTGATAAGTATAATATCATAAGGGCTACTTATATATAATACACATGCATATAAATAAATAACATCATAAATAACAAATATATAGAGGATAAATGAAACTTTGTTTACCTTTGGAGTGACGTGACTTGAGCTAGTTATGGCCATATTGTTATTTCCTAGCGAGGTTAGCCTAGCATAGCCTATACTAGCCTTCTTTGTATTTCTTGATTATCCCCAGCTTTGTTTCCATACATTTACATAATCATCTTCATACTTCTCCCTTTAACATCACTGGCAAACTTGGGACTCACGGTAAACCAATTAAAGTTTGAATCAAGCACTAAAACGCACAATAAATACCATATTGTAAGCACTCACGCGAGATCAAGTCTTCAGCATATCGGCGTGATGCCGTCCAATAGCAGACAAGCATCTTAGTGATGCAGTGACGCCGACCAATAGCAGGCCGGCATCTTAGGGGCGCTGTGAATTGGACCAATAGCTGACCAGCATCTTGCACGTATGCAGTGCCGCAAGTAGTGACATATGAGCGTGGTGTGACTCGCAGTTCGCAGACCGCCAAGTTTGAATTTGGTCATTGTTGCTGATGCCGTGAGGCGGGAAAAATGTCGTAACAAGGGGATGAAAAAATGTCATATTCCACTTGGTAACGTGAAAAAAGCGTAAACTAGGGACGCCGCAACCTCGGATTCCACTGCAGAGTGTTTTTGAGTCTTTAAGATTATTTAGAATACTTATACATCTAATACGACTGATGGTATTTTCAAATTTGAGTTAAAAAACGTACATTTTCCTGAAGGTGTATTTCAAGCTAAAGCAATAACTGATTTTGTTGTGACTGTACTAAATCTTATATCATTTTAAGTTGCTGAAAAAAACAGCAACAAAGGAACTCCTTAGATAACGGTTTCTCATGAATAGTAGTGTTCCAAAACAATCAAGTCACACAATATTTTTAACAAAATGGCGAATAAAGAGCAACATCAATAACATTAAATACTTGATGTCTTTCATTGTGTTTCCCTTCCTGGTTGTATTCACTGATGTCACACGAGTAGCTGGCAGACACGCCCTTCCTGTCTTCACAACCTGTTTCCCAGTATCATTCCATGGTGTGTTCAAGGCAACAACTCGGTGATCAAATTCATTACTTTAGGGACTTCTCCTTTTAAAGTTGTATATCACTCATCCCGGTTCAATTTTTAATCACTGGTGAATTTTCCCTTCTTTTTTTTTTATAAGTAAACAAAGACTCCTGTACAGTCACTGTTGATCCAGCAAGCACTATGCTCCGCTGCTGACGTCAGGCCAGGAGAATGTCAACAAAGCCGGGACTCCAAACCGAACCTCTCCCACGTTCCCTCCTCCCCTGCTCACATCAATGGCCCGTGTTTATAATAGGCTTCCCTGTACACAAGTGGCTGAGGCGCATGAAAGGAAAGTTACACATCCGTGTGTGTTGCTACGAATGTGGCAAGAGAGGGCCGTTCCAGCATGCCTTTGTGCTGCTTTGTTTGAAGTGTCCACATTCTGAAGCACTGTGAAGGGCTTGTCGGGCAGTCATCTGTGGGAGAGGAGCAAAGTAAACACAGGGCTTTGACGTAAAAAAATGAAATCATTCTTCTTTGGAAAATAAAGGACGGTTTACGTAGCGGCTGCGGGCCTTACGTACGAGCAGAATTTGATGCCGGTCACTGGAGGTTTCCAGATTTTGGTCCAAGTGGAAGTGATTACATGTCGAGAGCGATAGCTGAAAACACTCTAGGAATCATTAAACTAGTGGTTCTCAAATGGGGGTACGAGTGCTACTGGGGGAGCTTCAAAATTTAAATAGAACAAACAAATAAACGTGTGAAAATCCTTTAAAAATAACTATTAAATTAATTGTTTTAGGAAAATATAGGTTCATGAAACAAATTTTATGTTCAGTAGGTTATTAAATTTTATCATTGTAAAAATTCAGATTGTCCCACATACTAGAATGCTTTGCCCCAACCTGTCATGTGCCGCCTCTCGTTACCTGTCAAGTTAATGATTTATTTTTGCATCTCTACTATGATCCAAAAAGTTTTTTTTTTTTTTCTGTGGACAAATATTTATAATTATTTATTTTTGAGAAGGGGTCCGGCACTTTATGTTGAATATGATTTGGAGGAAAAATATTCATTAATAATTAAGTTAATGATTTATTTTTGTGAAGAGATCTCTGCTCCCAAAACATGCTTTATGTTAATATATTTGTGGACAAATATTTGTTTATAATATACATATTTTTTAGAACAGGTTTGACCCTTTATGTTGATTATTTTGTGTGGACAAATATTTTTTAATAATAAAGATAATGATTTATTTTTTGTGAACAGATCTCCACTGTAACCCCAAAAAAAGGACACTTTATGTTTGATATTTTTTTGTGGACACAATTCAGACAACTAATGGCATGTTTTAAGTTTTTTTATGCACTGGCTAAGGTGTACTTGCCTGAAAAGATATTTCACAGGGATACATCACTGAAAAAAGGCTGAGAACCACTACATGAAAGGATTATCTTATCTCATGCTTACTGATCTTATCTGGTGCTTACTGATCTGCACTTGAACATATCCAATGAGATCCAATGTAAAAGCGGTGTGAAATATTTTGAGTGTAAATACAGTAGGTAACAACAGAGTTTTGACAAAGACAGTGATGTTTACCAATGTCCTTGTAGTTTGCATCATGCTGAAAGATATGTCAATGAAATCATAATTCTCTATGTGGTCTGTACAACAATTACATTTATTACAAGAAGAAACCTTAAAAAAAAAATATTGAAGACCTGCGCTTTCATCATTTGTGAAGATCAAAATACTTCCTGACAAGAGCGTTTGAGGGACGCAGGATGTTGTGAAAGCCACACATCCTCCCATCAACTTCTACTATGTCACTAATTGCTAAATTGCCGCTAATGTTTATTTACAAGCATGCCACCAGAGAGTGGGTGGTATTTGTCACTCATTGTAATCACAGAGCGAAACTCATCTGTGATGACATAGGGACAGAATGTAAACGGAAGACAACAGATGGAAAAAAAGCAGAGGGCGTAAGGAAGTGAAGGAATTTTTCGCATAGCATTCCTGCCCAGGGGACGACATGGCGAGACGACGCCTCCCATTTTTTTCCTCTAGGCAAGGGGGTGGGGAGGTTGGGGTTCATGGGTCGAGCCTGCCGAATGCTGCATTGTGTCCCAACCATTCAAAGGTTAATCCGCTCGACGTGCAACGGAAGCTGCAATTCCAGAAAACTGACCTCTGTGAGAAGCTTGATCGGGATTAATGTATTATTTGCAGTGTAAATATGATATATACATATATATATAAACAAGCCCACACAGGCATGGGAAGAGAATGCAAACCCTAATCAGGAAGCCTGGAGCAAGCTGGAATCAAACCCAGGACCTCTGAACTGTGAGACAGACGTACTAGCCAGTCTTCCACCATGCCGCCCCAAGATTTATGAAAAATAAAAAATACATTCAAAGGTTTCCATTATGAATCACTATGAAATGATTTTTTTCAATAACTATTGTCTACAAAGCTGGTAAAAGATATTTACTTGAGTAATTATTTGAATTAACATTAAATCGTCAAAAAAATAAATCGTTTTTAATCTCAATGACTGTTGTATTAATTTTCTTGGATTTTAATACATGGTTTTTTTGTCAAATACAAGTGTTGAACAAAACTCCAAATTTTTTCTCACCATTATACTGTCATATTATTACAGGTGGTGTATTTTTTTCTCAGTCTTCTCATGGAATTTGTTATTTGAGCAGGGTGCTTTGATGGACAGCGAACACAGCGTTTAAACTTGACTTTGCAAAGTATGCATTCTTTTTTTCAAGGGTTTTTTTTTCCAATGAGTTGTAAACAACATTTTCAAGTAAAAATACGTAAACGCCGCTCTTTGCGCCTCAGTTTGGTAGCATAGTTAGCAGAGTTCACCTGCCACAGGAAGTAAATCGAACCGAGTTAATATTTTAAGGCTTTATTACATTTTAATTAATCTGATATGTGTGTATAAAATTCTCTAAATGTATACTTTATTTCTCTTAAAAGTACCATCATATTGTACGCAGTGCTGTTTGGCATTGCTGCCCAGTCAAAGTGATACAAATACCGCTAAATTAATACCGGTTCATCCAAACAAGCATTGATAGTTTATCAAATTGTGAGGTCGGAGTACATCAACAACATCATTCTGGCCAAAGAAATCTCCAAATAATAGCTGAGCTCCCAAGCATCAGTTGTTTTTGGGTTCAGCCAGTTCACACTAACCGCCTCAACTGGCAACGTATGGGAACCCAATCAGAAAACTCAGACAGTTTTTTTTTTTTTTTAAAGATACTCTGTTATAACAATCAAGTCCAAGGGAAAACAATCTGGACTTCCTGATATGGGGTTTCCCAGGGAAGCCGCATTCACTCATTTCTGGGTCATGACATCAGTGGCAGCGACACAGAAGTGTTTTGATTCAAGCGGAGGAGATGAGGAAGCTGGTGGGGAGAAAAAACCCACTGCCATCATGGCAACAACAATACCTCCTTATCCTGGGTGCCAATGCAAATCAGCTGTAAACAGTGTCAGGGTTTGGGCGGGGGGGGGGTTATTGAGAGTAAAAAATAGAACAGTTGCCAGATTTAAAATAAAAACAAATGCAGAACTAAAATGCAGAACTACAGTCATTTGGGATTTTTGGTTTTGTTTTATGGTTCCATGAATGATCACTTTTAGAGGATGCATTTCTAAATGCGTCTTCTATGTAATTAAAATTTCTGTCGCACAAGGAAATGGAAAAAGCAAATTCCTTTATATACTTTATGCACGCCCATGTTGGAAGTTTAACGTGAGTCCATTTGCCAACGCGCCTTCACAATGGACGGTAACAGTGGCATGATCTGTTCAGGTGATGACATTTAATATGTCACCACTCTAGATTTCCCACGAGGATAAATGTGTACAGATCTCACTGGACATCCCCCCCCTCTCCCCCCTCCCGCCCCCCTTAACCTCCGTGGGAAGGTGACACAAGAAGCCTTCTTCCTGGTTCAGCACATTCCTTGTCTTTTGACAGGTTTTCGAAAAGACACGTGTCTCCTTTTTTTTTCGGCACTTTTGTCTTGGTTCAGAGCTAAAGTGCTCAAAAATCCGACAACATAATACAGAACTTGAAGCAGGTTGAGTTAAAAAAAAATGCATATCGACTGAAAGACTAGGCGACAAATGATGGCAGAACATAGCATATAATTAGCATTTCAAACTGATCATCAATTTTTTGCT
The DNA here is from genome assembly GCF_059441005.1 of Hippichthys cyanospilos. Lineage (NCBI taxonomy): Eukaryota > Metazoa > Chordata > Actinopteri > Syngnathiformes > Syngnathidae > Hippichthys > Hippichthys cyanospilos. The sequence goes on along the minus strand of NC_142370.1, from coordinate 30,455,153 downwards.
GATTATGTTCAACCTATGAATTGCACATTCAGTGTTGTACCATTAAGATTTCACAAGATAAAGAAAACCAAAAGTCATTTTGACATTAAGGACATTAATCTCCAGATACTTAAGTTTTCTATTGATATTTAAACATCTGGGATTGAATACATGGGCTCTTAAAAAAAAAAAAAAAAAAAAAAAAAACTTAAAAATACGTCCCTGGCATTGAATGAGTTAATTCCAAGAATAACGTATACAGTTTACGAGGAGCACAGTGTAGGAGTGATTTGCATGTCCGCCTCACAGTGCAAAGGTAGCCGATTCAATTCCAGTTCCGTCCATCTTGTGTGTGGTGTTTGCATGCTTTCCCCGTGCCTGGCTGGGTTTTCTCCGAGTACTCCGGTTTCTGCCCACATTCCAAAATCATGCATGGTAGATATATTGGACAATTGAATTTGTTCTCAGGTGTTTTCTGTGATTGGCTGGCAACCAATTCAGGGTGTTCCCCGTCAGCTGGGATAGGCTCCAGCATGCCCACCTTTGTGAGGATAAGCGGTCAAGATGGATGGATGGATATACAGTGTAGGAAAATTACTTTTAAAATATTCTACATTTTAATTCATACTTGTCATAATTTTACAGTCAAAATTCAAAACAACCAAAATAATGCATGCTTGCTTTTCAATACCTTTCATTACTTTATGGGGAAAATTCTCCCTATATTTCCCAAGCGCAGAATTCCCAGCAACCCGAAACCGACCGAAAATTGTTTGCGAGTGGCCAAGAGAGTGTAAATCTGAAACAATGCACCTTTACACCCCGGTAAAAGTAAACTCTCTGAGGAATTGATAATGACAAATTACAGACGGGCCTATTCATAGGATACTACGAAATCCCCTCTGTCAACAGTGTCATTACCAACAGGAATCTGGGGGATCAACCCAGAGGTCTTATTTCCTGTGATCTCAACTCCCATAAGGAGAGGTCTGAATCTGACAGCAGTCACACCATTGTAAACACTGGGAGCCTCAGTGCGTCATTCCCTTTTTACACACAGATTACAACCACCCTTAAAAAGCCACAACAATAGTCATAAACAAACCATTCACCCACCCTCCAGTAGCCAAACCCCTAATTGAGACAAGTGGGGATAATTTCCTGGAAGAGTTGTATGAGTGGTTCTGGACAGGTATGTTGATCACCTTTGACCCCAAAGGAGGCCTGCGCTGACATGAAAGTTGACCCGTGGTGACCCTCGGGGTCCTTAACGGGCCTTTCAATGAATGCTCAGCCACAAAGGCCACACTTTGATGTCCACAAGAGCACTTTTCCCATGGCCCCACTCGTCAAGATTCCTCAGGATCAGTGGGTGGGTGGGGGTGGGGGCGGGGCTACCTGAGGAGAGGTCAGGCCACACCGGAGGGTACCCACCGCATAGCTATTCCTTTTTTCCTTTATGACAGCTCTAAAAATAACTAACCCCCAACCCATTACCTCATCCGCTCCCCTGCAACAGACACATGCAAACTTTCACACATGCCGACGACTTCCTTATTTGGGAGGAGTTAAAACCACTTGGCAGCTAATCCCGAGCTCCGGCGGATAATATTTCAGGGTTTGTGTGTTTATTTGCGTGTGTTTTAAGTGTGTCAGCTCGAGCTGGTCAAGTTTGAAGCTTCTCAGGCACACTGTAGTTGAGTGGACAGCTGCCAACTATAACTCTCTCCTCAGGCGTCCCTGTGTGGTGAGATCAGTGCTGGGAGAGGATGAAGCATCGGTCAGGAACATCTTTAACTCAAGACCACACAGAACCAGAATAGTTATTCAGTTTGTTTACAAGCGCATTTTAAGCATGCTATAGGTTAACTGGAGTACTCAGTGAATGCATGCTCCTAATGGGATTTAATTTACTGGCTGAAATATGTTCATGCTCGTGCAAAACGTTTGTTTCCGGTTGAATGAAAAGCTGGTTCTGTGAGCAAGTAATGACACGATAACCTCAAAAGCCTCATTCACTGATACAGTAATTCATAGTTTGAGCGCAAGTTGAGCATATGCCTAATTGCCATGCACTCACACACATACACACACACACATATATATATATATATATATATATATATATACATATATATATATATATATATATATATATATATATATATATATATATATATATATATATATATATATATTAGTTTCCTCATTCTCTGGCTGCTGTGTGGCATTGATTCTCTCCTCTGTTGCCCCCCCCCCCCCCCCCCCCAAAAAAAATAAACACCTGTTCATAAATATTGTGATGATTGTTTTCACACTTTTACTGATTGAAATGGACTACAGTGGGACTGTGCATGTGCATTTTGGTGGCTATTGGGGAGAGTTTTCAGATATTTTGAGACATGAAGTGTTTATGACAAACAGACAGCAGGCATTTGGCATATATGTTTGCGAACTTAACTGAAAGTTGACATTTTGTAGCAGGTCTTCACGGTATGCATATCACATGTGACATTTTCAATGATTTTTTTTTTTCAGACAGGAAATCTATATGACAGCTGGCGTTGTGTGCGCCTTTGATTTTGTTGACGGCCATTTTTCAACTGTAAATGGCACACTTAAATGGCAAGACAGTGATAGTGATGTGAAGTGATCTTCAATTGTTCAGAAATTGAGGCCGCCATATATCAAATGTCTGATTTATTATACTTTAATATATGTTCATGGATTTTAAAATGGTTGCCGTTCACACACGTTTTGCATCTCACATACAATTGCGCAAAGTTATTGCTAAATCACACATTTATACATCAGACCGAATCCATGTGGCTCACAAATTTGCTCATACAATCAGTGAATGAAGCTCATTGTTTGTTTGTCCCATCAGCATAAGTGACATGTTTATGTGAGAGGAGTGAGGCTGCTCTTCATGCTGAGCTGCAGGGCAGTCTGACCAGCCTCCTCTAATTATGGGGTAATATTTGTCAATCACTGTCATTACGCACACAACACCAGAAGACACTTGGCACGGGTCCTTTCCCGCAACGCTAACCCATCACATCTCCAAGATGACTAGCTGTCAGAGGAAAGTGTGGCAGATGATTTTTAGGGTGCTTTGAGCCATTTAAACAGGAGCACTTCAGGGCTTGATTGCCTTATGGCTACATTTATGATCCTTGTGTAATACAGAATTTCCTCCCTAGTAGCTTTATTATGATGAGGGTGGCCTCTTTTCCTTGTCATTTCTATACATTAGCAAATCCATCTGTATTATGTGTGTAATTTCTGTCATAAAGTGGGGCCGTGTCATGTCGTGTGAGCATGTCATCAGGGGGAGGAGTTTTATTTGTACAACACCATTAGAGCACAAGGCCAGTGATAGAAAGACATTAAAAGAATATAGGGAACCAAAGCCAATAGCAAAAGAGGAGATTTAGCTTTATTTCGCTATTTAGGATTGCGCAGAGTCCTTGGAACTATAATATTCTCTACCATTGCCATTGAATCAGCAAGGAGAGAAAGCCATTTTCGATGCTTTAAAGCAGGGGGTCAAACCCACTTTAGCTCAGGGGTCATATGGAGGAAAATCTATTCTCGACTGGTAAAATCATGTTATGTAACATAAAAACAATTAGAGTCACTTATTTGCAGATTATACTGGTCCCAATTCCCAAGGAATGGCAGTGTTCAGCTGTGACTATCCATCTAACCGATTCATTTTCTAAAGCCGCTATCCTCACAAGGGTCACAGGCTTGCTGGTGCCTATCCCAGCTGACGTCAGGCGATAGGTGGGGAAACCCCGCCAGCCATTTGCAGGGCAAACAGAGACAAACAACAACAAAAATTTCGTGTGTGTAATACACCTGTCATGCATGTTTTTGAAATGTGGGAGGAAGCCGGAGTGCCCAGGCCTGGGGAGAACATGCAAACTCCACATAGGAAGGCCGGAGTATGGTAAATTTGAACTCGGGTATATATTTTGTCTCCTATGTATATCCCAAAATAACATTTTTTTTCCTTATATTGCATAAAAATGAATGGAAATTTACTATGATCTTTTTTTCCTTTGTTTATAGAATTATACCTATTATATACCCATTCTGTATAGAACACATACGATGAATTAGAAGATAAATCAAAAATTATTTAAAATGATTGTAAATGAATAAATAAATAGGTGTAAAAACAATCAAACACAAAATATACAGTTGGAAGGAAAATGCCACACATAAAACTTTGTTCAGCTTCTTTTCAAGGAGTACAGTGAAATGCAAAGAAAATTCAACAGAACATGACGGTTCTGTTGTGTTTCACTTTGGACACTGGTAGTACCCATGTAATGACATTCATGACAGAAAAAAAGTAAAATCATGAAGAAGTACTGCTGTCATGTCAAATACGGAACTGTTGCGTGTTAACTGTCGAGCGTCAAATAAAATAAAAATAAAAGCACTTTTCTTTACGACAGTGATTCTACATTACCGAGAAAGAAAAGGATTTGCGACAAAAAAAATGTGAACTGAGTTAATATGTTACAAGTGTCATACAGAATTGCGATCAAGGAAGACAGGTGGTGTACCAGGTCAAGGATGGGCTGAAGGATTGAGCTGATAAGTGTTTATAGAAAGCGTTTTTTTTTTTTTTTTTTTTTTTTTTTTCCATTCATTGGAGCAGGTGTTCGTTGTGAATAATACATTGTGTTTGACAGAGGGACACATTGCGCAAGCCCTTTTTCCGGTTTCTTTCCACATGGACTGACGCGATTGTTTTGACCTCTCACTTCCCAAAGCCATGCATGATAGGTTAATTGAAGACGCTAAAGGAAGTCTTAAATGCATTTTTGTCAATGTTATGGTTATGTTATGTTTTAACAATTAAATTGTGCAGATGTGTACGTATAATTTTTGTATGGATTTTTTTCTATGTGCTATGCCAAGGGTTCTCAAATGGGGGTACTAGTAACCCTTGGGATACTTGAAGGAAATTCAGGGGGTACTCGAGATTTTTAATACAACAAACAATTATGCAAAAATCATTTCAAAAGAATTATTGAATGAATGAATTGTTTCAGGAAAATAATATTTCATAAAACAAATGTTATGATCATTTTTGGGGAGGATAAATATTTATTCATAATAAACCTAATTATTTTTGTGAAAAGATATCTACTATGATCTGAAAGAGGATGCTTTAAGGAGTATTTTTCTGTGGAGAAATATTTATAATTATTCATTTTTGAGAACAGGTCTGACACTTTAAATTGATTATTTTTTGTGGAAAAATATTTGTTAATAATTAAATTATTGCGTTTTGATAATAAATTTCTTCTATGATCCAAAAGATGACACTGGGTTGATTTTTTTTTTTTTTTTGTGGACTAATAAAAAATGAAATTTGAAAGGGTCTAATAAATCAGACACTGATGGTATGTTTTATAGCACTGGTAAAGGATGAATGGGTGAATCTTCTCTGTCATTGGATAGAAGCAATATACTGCTGGTCTCATTTTGATCATCTCTATTTTTGTCATGCACAAAGCTAACCATTAAACGTAGTGCTTACATTGTTTTGGAATAAAAATTATGTCTAGATCCCGTGTCAACCCCCATCTTGGAAAAAACAATCATTTGGTCTTTCCATGATTCTCGAAAGAGGAAGACATATTAAACGAAGCGCTTTGCTATTTCAATCCAAATCGCCTAACGTTCCAATGTTAGTGAAACCATGACTCATGAGTCCAAAAGGAAGAGATCCTGTTTTACGTGAAGAAGCTGTTTGCCTAGCCTGTCTTCAAATCTTCCTGAGATTTGATTGAGCAACTGGCCCCAGAGCAAGCAATGCGGCTAAAAGTGCCACCCCCACCCACCCCTGACACATGGGCCCGTCATTTGAGCCCTGCTGACCACGCAGGCAGGCATAACTGCAACTCCGGAGAGACGCACTCACCGCTGGCATTTCAAAGCTCTGCCACCGTCACGCCGTTTGACTTGGACCGCTCCGTTTTCACACACCTCTCCAACTGGGCATGAGTTCATCATATGCACACCCCATAAGCATTCAGAACGGAGTCAAACACATGCTTTCACACGAATGCAACAATAGACATCATGCATGCTTCTCAGAATTTGCTGCAAGGTATCCAAGTACAAGGACACATCTGTGCGATCAACTTTTACACAAGATACTCCGTTCCATGTCCGCTAATTCCGGTTATTTCAATGTATTGAAAACCCCACAGGTTTACCCCTGCTTGATTTGTGGATTGTCTTGAGACAGTTTAACAGTATTAAAAGAGTGTGCCTCAGGCATCCCAAAAGCAAGTACGAACATTCCGATGTTCTCGTTGACATTCCTGTCAATAGGAAGGGGAACCCCCCCCCTGAAAAAACACTTCGGAACACAAGGTTTCTTTTTTTCAGTTTTGAAAACCATCCACAAAAAGATACATTTTGTTTTCATGTGATTGTGTATTTTTCTTTTTTATTCACACCTGCAATCATCTGGTTTTAATGTTTAACCCCATATGTAGTATTTTGACCATGTTTGGGTCATTTTCTTCCACATCATTCTCACAGTGTTTTTGCCATGGTATGGCACACTCCTGCCAGTGTGATAACTAAGTGGTTGTGCCATGTCATCAGGGACAATACTTACCCACAACACAAACAGTTTGAACTGCTGCAATCGGGCAGACGTTCCAGGAGTCTGAGGGCCAGGACTGCCAGGCTGTCAAACAGCTTCTACCCACAATCAATCTGGGTTCTGAATAAATCCCTCATGCACGAATGTGCCTCACCACCTGTCACTTTACCACACGCACACATGCACCTTACAAATCCTGCACAGTGCAGGAAAGCTGCTAAATACACAAAATTTTGCACTACATTATATTCTGCATTATTCTCATACGTGTACAGTTTCTTCCACTCCATCTACTCCATAATATGCTCAGAATGTAAGTCTATTCATTTATTAGTGGTTCATTATTACTGCCCTTTTTGCTCTTACTGTTTTTTTTATTTTTTATTGCCTACTTTATTATTTACTCCGTTGTGAAATGTCTGCTCGGAGAAGTGACCAGAATGAAGATTTCATTGTGTTAGATTACTATGCATATGACAATAAAACTCTTGAATCTTGAAGTTTGACATGTTGTAGCCATCTGGGTGAAATTTCAGCTCCACAAAATACGCCAAAGTGTTAAATACACAGTCACTGATGACAATATTGCTGTAGATATGCCCAAGCAATGTGATAAATTAAATGGCTTTATAAAAAAATAATAATACTACACAATGCCTATAACAGTTCTATACCACTGCAAACTATAAAACAGTCACTGAGGAGGAGCCTTGAAAATAAAAACTTGAAATTTTTTTTTTTTTTAATTTCCGATCTAGTCATTATATAAAAGTCAAATGTTTACAACCTCAACTTATAACTACCTTTCAGGTTTTCACTTATTTAAGTTCAAAGAACCCTATAAATTTTATTACACTTCATAAATGTGTGTTGATTATTTACAGGGGGAACAAAATCCAATTTCACATCTTTGTTTGAATCCTGAAATGTGCATAGGGTCTAAATATTTAAAGGGAGCTTATACTTTTGCAAGGCACCGCGTCAAAGTGTTTTCGAACAAGTGAAATCCCTTAAATTAAAACAATCCTGATCAATAAAAGTGTGTATGTGCACCCACATTGTTTTTGATACATAGTGGGGACCAAATCCTGGGTTGTACTGTTTTGTGGGGACCTCTTCTACTTGTGCAGACAATTTTGATGGACCCCTCCAAATTTGGACCTCTTTTTGAGGGTGGAGACTTTTAAGAGTATGGATTTGAATTGGATTTTCTGTGACGTTAAGGTTGCAATGTTAAGGGTAGGTCGCTAGGAAATGCGTCGTCAATGCCATGTCCCCACTATGATAGAAAATTCCTTTTGCGTGCATGTGTGTGTGTGCCTGTGTGCGCCCGTTTAGCACTTGCCATTCAAAGTAAAACCAAACTAGAGCGCTCATGCGGCGTGGGTGTGGGTGAGGCACAGGTACTTGGGGGGCGGGGGAGTCATGCGTGCTTTTCAGACAATAACTTTGCGCGGGAAAAAGGGAGCTCTGGGATGGGGAGGAGCGAGGACCGGGGTGGGGCGGCGATGGGGGATGGGAGCCAATGCAAAGCTTTTTATCTCCAGTTTCCCACATCCTGTGAACGGCTCCAAACGCGGCCACCCAATTTGAAAGAATGAGTGGAATGCGTCCATTCAAGCGCCACGCCCCTTTCCCCGCTCTTTGATGCGCAAACCGCTTAAGAGGCATTGTCAGGCAACTCAAATAAAGACCATAGACCTGGACTTCACTTTAGCCAATAAACCTCTGTGTTTAATGTGGAAACAATCAGGTAAATGGCAGGGGGTTAGAAAAGCTGGAATGCAGGTGATGGATTGCCCCCAGTTTATTATGTGCAGGGCCTTGACTATTAAAAGGGAAGTCTAGCCAAAAACCTCTATAATAATATCAAATACGCATGCTTGGTTTTCTGCATTCCCACTAATAATGCATTCCCATTAATAATGTGTGTGTAGAATATTAGTAGATTGCTCTATACATTTATATATACTTTATCCTAAATGTTTCTAGAGAGTACAGCGTTCCCCCATTTAATGCAGGAGTTATATTTCCAAAACTAAACCACAGTAATTGAAATCAAAAAGTGGAGGTTGAACTTAATTCAATTTTTGCTTATGAACACTTTTTTTTTAAAGTTAGGTTTCATTTGTTTAACAACAAATTGATAAAATATATATTTCTTATTTCCCTGGTCCAATTTAGAAGTAACAAAACTATATAAAAAATATATTGAGGTAAACCTGCAATAGACATGTCATAAAAAAAAATCCATGTAGCAGAAGTTGATGTTTTTTTTCTAATAAATACATGAATTTGCTTTTAATTTGATTGGCAATTAAAATAGCAACAAAAACAACAAAAGAAAATCTTACAGTCATAAATCCTGCAGAGTGAAGCTGCGATAACCGAAACAAACGAGGGAACACTGTAACAAAAAAAAAACCTCTTCACTTGCTCTTTAAAAAAACCGAAATGTAAATGCCACAAATATTAATAGTGAGTACCAACTACTTACTTACACTTTTGAAACATATTTCTAAGTTTAGGAGAAACATGATAAAGTGCCATCGTTTAATATGTAATTTGATAGACACTGCAGCTGTGCGCACGTGATTTTCTATTTAATGGATGATCTTCTCCTCACAATGTCGTCAGTTTCCCGCTAAATGAGGCTTACAGGGAGGTATTTGGGTTTGGAATGCTCCTCTACTCCTCCCCCTTTTTTTAAACCCGAGTCCATAACGCCGAATTGAAAGGCTCCCCCCATTTTGGCGCGTTTTGATTCCCGCCACGTCTGTGTCTGGCGGGCTGGGTTACGGAGTTCACTCTCTTTTCATGCCGGTGATTGACGTAAGTTTGGAACGGGTATTCGCTCTCCTATTGGCCAGAAGGGCGGAAGTGGGCGAGGCGGGGCGTAGCCGGCGACGCCCATTACTACCGCCATTTAAGAATCCTCCCCCCCAAGCCTCTTGTTACCAAAGCCGGTGTCTGAGTGTGGTACTCGGACTCGGAACGCCGTCTTGTTTATGTCGTCGGTTTGTATTCGTTTGTTTACAAAACACCGCGGGGAGGCTGTGATCGCGCGTTTAATTTAAACGCAAACCCGCCGCCTCTCCCCTCCGGACGACATTCTCCACTTTCTTTTCCTTTCGGGAGGAAAGCGGGTTTCCCTCTATCCGGATGAAAGGATCCTTAGCGCATTTTTGTCCAGAGCCACGGGAGAACCTCGCCAACGGGATTATAACTGCAACTCGTCCAAGCCGAGACCGACGTCGTTGTTTTATTTTTCCGCGGGACTTGAAATAAAGGAATGCTGCTTTCCAAGCTCAACTCCCTGGCTCACATTTCCAGCGACATGCCGGCGAAGCTGCAAGTTCATCCAGGTTAGACGCCCTTTTTTTTATGCGCCGTCATGGAGGACGAGGCGCAGTAATGGCAGCGCGCTCTCAAGGGCGCCACTTTTATTTATGACCCCAATTTAGATGTTACTAAAATCTATTGTAACGTAGAAGCGTTTGTGAGGCTTTTGGTGGTCATTTGGTGGCTGGTTGTAACCGGAGATGTTTGTGTGTTCAGCGAAGGAACCCTTCGAGAAGCTCTACCAGGTCGGGGCGGTGTTGGGCAGCGGGGGGTTCGGTACCGTGTATTCCGGGACTCGGACGTCTGACGGATCACCGGTTAGTATTCGATTTAATTATCACGGCTATTAAAATTATCATGCATGAAATGACCAAAAAAAAAAAGCTTCAATCGCATTGTTTTTAATGTGGATTCTGCTTGGCTCAGGTGGCTGTCAAACACGTCGCAAAGGATCGGATCTCCGAGTGGGGGGAGCTGGTGAGTAACGTCTATGATGCACCCAATATTTTCTGACGTATTCATTTTTGCGAGCGCGTGAAATGACGTGCAATTTGCGTGCGTTGACAGCCCAACGGCTCCCGGGTTCCGATGGAGATCGTGCTGTTAAAGAAAGTGGGCACGGGCTTTAGGGGCGTCATCAAGATGCTGGACTGGTTCGAACGAGCGGACAGCTTCATCATCGTCATGGAGAGGCCCGAAAACGTCAAGGATTTGTTCGACTTTATCACGGAAAAGGGCGCCCTCCCGGAGGAGCTGGCCCGCAGCTTCTTCCGTCAAGTGCTCGACGCTGTGCGTCACTGCCACAGCTGCGGCGTGGTTCACCGGGACATCAAGGACGAGAACATCCTAATCGACCTCCGGACCGGAGAGATCAAGCTCATCGACTTCGGTTCCGGAGCCCTGCTGAAGGACACAATTTACACGGACTTTGATGGTGAGAAGGCAAAAAAAATTGACGATTTTGTGTGTTTGTTTCTTTTACGCTCCTCTACTCATTCTATTTTGAAATTGCTAAGTGGATGTTTTGAAGTTGAATCACCTCGGCGTGGCAGTCTTCGAATACAAACCCAGTCAGAATTATTACAGGCAATTTGGCGCCTTCTATCGGTCAAGTGTGGTATTTTTACAACTCAAAGTTTGTAAACAAAGTCACATGGCTGCTCCCCCGCCCACACGTACTCGCTCTTCTCCCTTGCTCTCATGCATGCACGCCTTGTCACGCTCCCTGGCACCTGAGACCAGATAACACATGCACAGAAGATTAACCTGATTCAGACGTTTCCATTTCGGGAGGGGGGGGGAGATTTTATGTTAAATTTCAATTGGGAATTTTGAATATATTCTAGTCCATGGGAAATAACTGGTAATCTAGGGCAGTTTAATTGCAAGCAATTGTATGCATATTTAAACCATGCTAGTTAGTCCATTGTAGTTGGTTTATTATTTTTCACTTACCTTGATTAGTCCTTTTATGCTACTATTTGAGATGATGTTAATTGTTGATGCAGTTCTCATGGTTGCTTGTTTTCTTTTTAAAGGCACACGGGTTTACAGTCCACCAGAATGGATCAAGTACCACCGCTACCAGGGACGCGCGGCAACTGTGTGGTCGCTCGGTGTGTTGCTATACGACATGGTGTGCGGAGATATCCCCTTCGAACACGACGAGGAGATCCTCCGAGGGCAGGTCCTCTTCAGGAGGCGAATCTCCGTCGGTAAGCCGAGCAAACGTTGTCATTTTTCACACGGTGGAGTATTGTGACTAACCGGATGTTTACCCCCCCCTTTTGCAGAGTGCCAGCAGCTGATCAAGTGGTGCCTATCTTTACGGCAGGCCGATCGTCCGTCCTTCGAGGACATCATCAACCACTCGTGGATGCAGAGCACGACCTCCTCGACGCTGCCGCCCGCGCAGCAAAGCGACAAGACGAGCACCGAGATCAAGTTGCACAGCATCAGCCACGAGCCCTCGGCCTTCACGTCCACCTCCGTGGCCGTGGCGCTGTGACGGCGAAGGACAAAAAAAAAAAAAGAAGCACCGTGTTGAGAACCTCGCCATCCTCGTGCCTCACTTGATTTACTCCCCGTGACCACACCAGACCACCATCAATCTCCATGAACTCTGATGCGTGATTGTTAGTTGTAGGAGGGCGTGCTCAGCTTGCAGAATAGCACATGTTGCCAGGAGAGTGCCAGTTATGTAACCACTCTACTGCAGATTTGTTTTTAAAAGTGCCTTATGAGACTCTTGAGGGGGGAGGGGGGGACCTGGAAATACTTGAATATTGGGAATGCAAAAAAAAAAAAAAAGGCTAATGTTCTTGATGGTCTTTATTTTATTATTATTTTTTTTACTACACTCAAGGCTCTATCTCCTTTTTTTTCACTCATGGGCCTAGATCAGTGAAGCCTATGCTGTTACGTTACAACCACTACTAGCACTACTACTGCTCAGTCCAATCTCATTAGCAACCGGAGAAACCTCACAGCTCTGGCAGCATCCTGTGCAAACAACAACACTGGACTTACCTCACCCGCTTCTCGACCACAGAATCTGCCTTCTTTCTTTCACGTGTCCCATCCGCTGCCCGAATGGCTCCTTTAATGCAAAATCAACCACACCCAAAAACGCCTTCACATTTTGAAAAGAATATGTCGAAACAGTGCCTCACACAGGTCTTAAAACATTTGGTGGGAGGTGCGATTTCTATAATATGGTATTTATTTTTTTCCGCGACGAGCTTCTTACGGAGATTTTATTTATTTTATTTATGAGAAGAATTACGGCTGTTTGTATGTTTCATTCCACAGTCACTGAAGGGCCCACCATTATTTAAGAGACAAAAGCAAGAATATTTTTTGACCATATTTATTATGGCTTGAGTTTTGTTTTTTAATAAAAGAGCAGACACGTGTATATATGTTTGTGAATGTCCTGTAAATAACATGTAAATATTTCCCAAAGCACTTCCATGTTAGTGTATTTGAACAATGAACGTCTACTGATACTGAACTGTTGGATGCAGTGTGTTTGTGTGTATGAAAGTGACAAAACTTATTTGGATGCAGCTTTGATTGTTCATTTCCTTCAACCATTCAGATTAGAATTGTAAATTATGTTAGAAATTATTTTTTATACGAGTTCAATAAATATTTTTGTTACAATGTTGACTCTGGAGTTTTGTGCTTCAAAAATACTTCAAAACATGTTGGACAGATTGTAGGTGTGTATTGTGGTATCACCCTTTATAACAATTAGCATTCAAATGTTATAATTTATAGCAGTAGTTCTCAAAAGGGGGTACCAGTACCCCTGGGGGTCCTTGAAAGAACTTCAGACAAACAAACATGCAAAAATCCTGTAAAAATATTGAATTGTTTCAGGAAAATGAAAGTTCATAAAACAATTTTTATCTTCATTATTGTACAAACTCAGATTCTCCCCCATACTGTGGGTGTTTATATGTTCAATAAATCAAATCAAATACTAGAATGGTTGGACCCACTTGTCACGTGCCACCGCTCGTTACCTGTCAAGTTAATGATTTATTTTCTGACACATGACACATCTCTACTACGATCCCAAAAAAGGACAATTTAAGTAGAATATTTTTGTGGACAATATTTATTAATAATTAAGTTAATGATTTATTTTTGTGAACATATCTCTACTGTTACCCCAAAAAGGACTCTTTCTGTTTAATATTTTTCTGTGGAAAAATATTTCTTCTTTTTTTTTGTTTTTTGGTATGACACTATATAGTGTTTTTTGTTTTTTTTTGAGGAAAAATATATTTAATAATTAAATTATTTTTTACTTTAGAACAGATTTTTCTATGATCCAAAAGAGGACACTTTAGGTTGATTTTTTTTTTTTTTTGTGGACCAAAACGAAAGAAGTTTGAAAGGGACTAAAGTTTGATAAAGTTGAATTATTTTTTTTTTCATTACCCCAAAACGCTTTGCACTGGTTAAGGGGCACTTGGCTGAAAACATATTTCACAAGCGGTACATCACTGAAAAAAGATTGCAAAACACTGATTTACAAAATTGATAGATTATGCAATTGATGTGCTATTTGACTAAAGTGCTTATGTAAGTTTTGCTTGAGTTAAGTACAGTAGCAGTCCATCCATTATATAGAAGCAATTAGAGGTCTCATGTTTTCTTTATCCAGCACCAAATAGTGATCCCATGTTTACTTTATCCAGCAGGAGTCTCATACTGTTCATAAGCTTACCAGAAATATTGTTCATTGTTTATGCTATAAGTTTATAGCGCTCACTACGTTTAAAATGTAACAAACTAAATATGTGGATTTGCAGTTACAGTAGCTGCTACCTACCAAATAGTGAGTCCACACTTTTTTTAAAATTGCTGTTACTGACAATTATTTATTATTACACAACACAACATTCATTCAAGTAGACTATCAGCATTTTCCAATTGTAAAACAAGTGTAGGGGCATTGCGGTATTACCATACAGAAGATATAATCACGTGTTTTGCCAGGTTGCATTGTTTAGGAGGTGTGAAGTGATCAAGTGAGATGGTGGCGTGTCCCAGTGTGTTTAATCTCACTAACAAGCTCAAGATGTTCGTCTTGTTAATCTTGACGCTGGCGGGCTATGAAGCATGCTCACCTGAACAGACGACGGCTGCACATTTAATCAGTAAGCGTGCACGCAATGGGACTACACCAAATGACACCACCGGGACCCCCCAACACACACGCCAGAGAGACAAAGATTTACTCGCAGCAAATAACACTCCGTTTAACAATACTGCTGCTTTTGATGTCTGCTGCATAGGAAATAGAAATAACAGCATGTAGGTGGAGAGCCAAAACATTCTAAATAAAGTATGGAATCGTCAAAAATATGAAGTAAATGTCCTTGGCTTCCATACTGTACTGCATTGTAAAAATAATTGTTAGGTTTTACACAATGGGGATTTTGGAGTTAAGAAAACAAAAACCAAGATAAGCGATTCAAGCAGATGTTAGACTGACTTTTTTAAACAACTTTTTTTTTTATTCTACTGTTAACTCAGTACTTCTCAGTTATATGTTGCAAAACTCCCTATGAAAGAGAAAACCTTTCTCGCCCCCCCCAAAACTGAGTTGAATTATAGCCCATCCAATATGATCAAAATTTAGCGGCAAAACAGTCGGTGATGATAGGGTTGTGTTTTGGCCAATCCAAATTGGTCTACATTAATAGTTCTAAAATAGGGCTCAATTGAGTTCAACATAAAGCCGCCTGGATTTTCTGATACGCCTTGCCTCCCAGCAGTGTTGGGCAGGTTATTTCAAAACTGTAATAATGCATTAATTATTACTTATTACAGTCATTTCAAAGTAATAAGTTATATTACAATATTACTGCATTTGAAATGTAATTAATCCCTTTGGAATGTAGCTTCACAGCATAGTGATGCATTGTTTATGCTTTAGGCAAAAACAATTACTGCATTTCACAAATTCAGAGTTAATATTCAAATTCAATTTCAGTCAGCTAGGTTAGGGAAAAACGTTTCAAAAATAGATGGTTTCGGTGGAGCTAATGATAGCGGCTAGGCTACATAATCGTTATTGTGTTTAACGCCCTGTTTAACATGAGTTTTTGTATGCTTCATCTTAATACACATTGATCAAAACTATTTATAGACTATTATTTAAAGCAATTATACAGTGAAAGTTAGCATTAGCTTACCAGGTCACCATTGCTAGTTGCTAGTAGCATATCTTCTACTAAAAATGCATAGTAATGCATTGCATTTCTCTCATTTGTACCAGGTGAAATATTGCTATGTTAGTGTGTGTAATATAATACATTACCGCGTTACGGGAAAAAGTAATACATTACAGTAAATACATTCCTTTTGTAATGTATTTCTAACAACACTGCCTGTCAGCATCTTACATCCTGTATTCTGAATCTTCCAGCTGGATGGTTCAGTGGGTTTTTTTTCCCCCTGGTCAGAGCGAAGGGTAATATTCAGTTGATTGCTTGGATAAGACCCTTTAGGTCAACAAGGTTTGCGCCAGTTGTTGGGTAACTAGGACACACTTTTTTTCAGAAATGGGCTACTGGAACAAGAACGGGTGTTTTTCATGGTCAAAAAAGTATTTCCATCACCTTGAAGACCACAGCTTTTCACCTATTGTAACGGACGTCTTTTTAAAAAACGTCTTCTTGACAGCTTGAAAATTCCATGTTTTCAAAAAGGTTCAGATGAGAATTTTTTTTTTCTATTAACTCTGTGTCAATGGTCATACAGGTCCCTAACCCTAACCCTAACCCTACCCCTAACCTTAACCCTTGTAAATTTTGTAATCAAATAAATCCCGTTTGGAAGCATTTAGGATTGAACACATGGTGCCATTTGGACTCTCTAACTGTTTGGACAATCGCTAGTAATTTTTAGACTCCTGGTTTTTATTTTTAATGTTTTTTGTTAGATCTATCAAAATCAATGGCCCAAATCGGGTCCAAATTGACACAGAAGGAGAGTTAAACCAACACAAGTGACGTATTTTTCAGCAAATTTGGCTGGGTGGTTCCGATTGTTTCAGGCAGTTTCTGTTAACTCATTCTGTCCCAATGATGGCAAACGATATGAAAGATCCATTTTTTACTGGCCAGGCAGTGAATGAGTTAATAGCTATATAACTTAAAAATAGATATTAAGTGGGCTAGGAGTCAATGAGCTGAAAACAAACGTGTGAGTAATTTTTATCTTATTTGGGGAGAATTCTTCAGAACCAAAAAAGGCAGAAAACAGAAACCCTTTTTTTTGTTGCAGCCGTTTGGTAGCCGCGCAAGCTGCATCGTACCACAGTTGTTTTCTGCGAACGCCTCAGAGGTTCATTTCCTCTCTCGTTCGTAGAAACTGTGCACCATATCACGAACCGATGGACGCGTGTGTGTTGTCTTATCACAACATTAACACACACTTTCCACAGAAAAGGTTACCTTAGAAATGAGTCATCGGCAAAAGTGGCATGCGTAGCTTTCAGAAAAAAAATCCCTCGGTTATAACGATAAATAATATGGTGTTTGACGTTATCTTATTACAGTGCGCCGTATCTTCCTCCGTCTTGCATTTTTAATCAGTGAGAGTGTTGTCCACCAGCTGATCATGTCAGTCCTCTTCCCGTAAGTCATGCACTAAGTGCTTGCTCACTTGCATAATCAGCTACTCATCTGTCCTGTTGGATAGGGTAAGACTGACAGAAACATCGCTCATCACTCCGACTCGCTTATCGCCGCATCTCTCTGTCTCCGTCCCTGCCTTCCCTTCTGGCTCTCATGGCGTCAATTCCTTGAAAGACGGCAAATCAAGTACATGGACGCCTCTGAGTCCGTGTATGTAACCTATGCTAGGAAAGGAAGGGCGGATTGAATTTGTCATTATTATAAAATGCTATTAGTGAAATAAATATTACACTTGTCACGTTCTGTCTGGGTTTTTCGGGTTTTTGGATTTAGTTGAAGTAGTTTTCGGTTCATTCCGTCTGACTAATTCGTGTTGGTTTCCCCGCGTCTGCCTTTTTCTCAGTCTCGTTAGTTTTATCTCGTCCACCTGTTGTCCGTGTGTCCCCGCTCCTCACGTGTTAGCCAATCCGGTTCCCCTGCCTCTCGTCCCCGTCCAGCTGTAGTGCGTTTTCCGTAATTAGTTTTCATGTATTTAAACCGCCGTCCCTCTGTTGCCTTCGTCGGATTATTGCACCACTCACCCCACCGATATCTTCGATTTGTGTTCCCTGTGCCGCTGTTTTTTACCCTCCTACTCGCCCTCCATTCTTCCCCGTCATCCGAATTAAGTCTCGTGAGTTATATTCCGTTCCACATTGATTTTGCTACTTTGTCCAGTTTTTGTCTACTGCTTTACCTGCCTTGTTTTATTATTAAAATGACCCTCTCCGTCCTCCTGCGTTTTTGAGTCCCTTTCCCTCCACAGCCTCACGCCGCCATGCCATGACGTGACAACACTAAAGTTCGTCCTTTTTTTTTAAAATCCACTTCTTTGTATGGCTAAAAAAACAAATGTTGGATTTCTGGATTACATTTACTCAAAACCAAAACAGTATTTCTAGCCAGTGGTAGTCCGAGGCTGATGATGCGTCACCTCAAATGAGTCAAGGAGAGTCACTACACAATTCACAAAGATGCACCTTGGTGCGAGATTTTTTTGTCCAACACGCTGTGATTATTTTTTTTTTTTCGTGAGCTCATTTGAAACTTTTATTAGTCAATATCTGTTTCACACTCATGAGTTTAGTTTCAGTGTTTTCCTTTGTGTTACTCTGGTTTCCTTATGTACGAAAAACATAAGAGCAAAATTATACATGAAATTAGTCAGGGGTTTGAGATATAATTTTTTGCCTTTAAGTGAGTAAGGGAAAATGGGCGTAAATTAGTTTATCAGCTTTAAAAAAAAAAATAGTGTCATTTCAAAATGCGTTACGTCACTTTAGCTTCAGGTGCGTGCGAGTCAGAGCGATACAAACATAAAATGATACAATCATCAATCATCACCCTGACAGGTTGATATTTGATTACTTTGTAGATAACAAAAATAACAAAATCTTCCAACAAATGTCTACATTTGAGATCAGGTGGCCTAGTTTGAAGAAATTAATTAAAAAGTTTAGTTCTCATGAGAAGATGTTGCAACGTCATCTTAAAGCAACACAAATATTTTTCATATACTCTTTGAGACCCAAACCTATGACCTTTACGGTGTAACTCAAAAAGATTGCAGTTTTTGATTTTTTTTCGCAGCCGGTAGGTCTAGTGATGGTTGTAAATTTAAAATCATAAAAATATCAGTTTGAGCGTGAACCTCACGAACGTAATAATAGAAAAATATCTCGCTCGATAATTTGCTGTTTTGTATTTGGTATTTTATCCATGTAAATATTCTGATGTATTCAAAACTTCTGCGTAAAAAAGGAAAGAAGGAATTTAATCAAAGCAGACAGGGCGAGCACAACATTTGCTTATCAACGGATGAGCCGGCGACGCCGTTATTCGTTGCCTCATTAAGTAAGAATGCGTAAACGTCTCCTGCTCGATTCATCTGCATGAGAAGACAGCCAGCAGTCATCCTCCTACACTTGTTTTCACATGAATGTCAGCGCCCATGCGGAATTTTGGAGTGAGTGATTCAGGTCCGAAGAAACGAGTCACGGCGTCAGCGCTCCAACGTCGGCTTCCACGGGCCGAGGTCTTCCCGGCACATCCGCGTCCGACGTGTCTGGGCAAGGAAGATGCATGGTTGTACGTGAGGTGAAGGTGTCAGAAAGGTTGGTACATGCGTGAAGGTTTGGAAAAACAAAGTGATCCTATTTCAATCCAGGGTGGATTCCCACACTGTTCCATGAAGTTTTCCCAGGGAAACAGACAGATGTGACGAAACGGGAACCAAAGGTCATATTCGCATGTTGGGAATCTACATTTCAGCATCGCTCTGCTGTTCATGACTTATTATTGATATTTATATGTAATTATAGAATTTTATATCAATATTTAATTCAAGGGATGGGCAAATTTTGAGACCAGGTATCTGTATCAGACCAATACTGGACTATATTTCTAACACACCCACCCTCCTCTGACTGTTTTATGATCAGGGATGTACGTATGTAAATGTATATTTTAAGGCCTGGATTCGTACTTCAATTTGCTGAAAAACACATCATAGTATCTATCTATCTATCTATCTATCTATCTATCTATCTATCTATCTATCTATCTATCTATCTATCTATCTATCTATCTATCTATCTATCTATCTATCTATCTATCTATCTATCTATCTATCTATCTATCCATCCATCCATCCATCCATCCATCCATCCATCCACCCATCCAGCTTGATTTATCTAGCTATCCATCCGTCTGTCCGTCCATCCGTCCATCCATCCATCCATCCATCCATCCATCCATCCATCCATCCATCCATCCACCCACCCACCCATCTAGCTTGATTTATTTAGCTATCCATCCGTCTGTCCGTCCATCCGTCCATCCGTCCATCCATCCATCCATCCATCCATCCATCCATCCATCCACCCACCCACCCATCTAGCTTGATTTATTTAGCTATCCGTCCGTCCATCCATCCATCCATCCATCCATCCATCCATCCACCCACCCACCCATCTAGCTTGATTTATTTAGCTATCCATCCGTCCATCCATCCATCCATCCATCCATCCATGTAGCTAGCTAGCTAGCTCGATTAATTTAGCTATCCATCCATCCATCCATCCATCCATAAAATATACAGTATATAAACACACACACAGTGGCAGACTGGTAGGGTAGGTACGGCTTCTTGTGTGGAGTTTGCATGTTCTCCCCATGCCCTCATTCCAAAAGCATGCATGGCAGCTGAATTGGAGACTCCATATTGCCCACTGACTCTAAATTGTCCTTAGGTGTGCTTGTGTGTGTGAGTGATTATTTGTATCTGTGTGGCCTGCAATTGGTTGCCAACCAGTCCAGGGTATCCACAACCTGCAGCCCAAAGACGGTCGGATTGGTACCAGCAAGCCGCCGACCCTAGTGAGGATGATCGACTGAAGAATATGAATGGATGGATGTATTTTATGTAAATATAACGGACGATTGTGTGATCTTCGTCCACTGTATATTAATTCAATGTATAATAGTTATGTCTTAAGTTCAGACATTATTTCTATGAAATCGTGTTATTAAATGTGGTAAATATATTGGTATTAAACCCAATGACGTGTAAAAGATCAGTGTTTCAATCCACTGGAATCCCGCAGATGTTTTTTTGCTGCAAAGCCGCACTTTTAGGACACTTAAAATAAAAAGCAGACTATAAAATGTATCCCCAAAATTTCTGGATAGTCACTCAGGTCCAGATTCGCAGCAACGATAATGTCCAAAAAAAAGGAGGGTGAAGCTGAAGTGAAAATTCTCTTAGGGTTGAATATTCTTTTTTTTTGTGTTGTTGTTCATGGTTAAGCATTAAAAGTGAGCAGCTTTCCCAGGCCTGGCAGGCTTCTGTGGGAGTCTAGATCAGTGTGTCTCTGTATTTGTCTGGAAAATGCCTGGTGGGTTTCCAAGGTAGTGAGGAGTCCGTTGTCTGAGACAAGCCTGACCCCGACTCTCTTTTAGGCCAGTTCCCTGAGCAGCTGATAGGCTGCGGGATGGGGAGGCAGCATTTTGTGGAAAGAGAAAGGTTATGGGAATAGGCGCTTGCAGAACCCAGGTTGAATAAATCAGGAGATAATCATAAAAGAAAAGCTTCTGTTGGAAATTCATGAATGGTCTAACATTTTTTTTCTCTGTATTCTCTCACTTAAACTACAAATTGTGCCAGACAAAGCCCGAAATATAACAGATAGAATTTCTTTTTTGTGTATACATATTCACATTATGCCTGTTGAAACAAATACAAAATTTAGATGAGATTTACAGTACACTGACATCAGTTTGACAATCCCTGATTATTAGATCACCGATTCAATTCTCAATTATGGTAAATGACAGTCAGCACAACCCTGCCACCATTTCTTGTGCTTATGATTTACTCCCTATAAATTTCAGATATTGCAGTATCTGAATTGGGATTGGGCCTCGCCTGATGCTTTCGAAACAGAGTCAAGCCTGCTAGTCACTCTCCATTAAACATGCAGTACCAGATGTCCTTGTATGACTTTTGTTTGGATATTGTCCAAAAACGAATGACAAAATTGAGTCCGTTGGCTTTGTGTTTGTATCGGCATTGTTGTTGGGAGTATAAAAAGAATTCAAACGTAAAATAGTTGGCTGACTCGTGGAATGAGTTAATGATTTTGCTACAAAAAAAAAGGTAAACGTGAGATGACTCGTCAATATAAGAATGTACATAATATGCCTTTATGGAAATGTTTGGACACATTTTGAATTACTTCTTGGATTTTTTAATCATTAACTGGAAAAACACTAAATGAAACAGGCAAAAATGAAGTTACAGTAATAGGAATAATAAATAGCTATTTTCAAAGCTTTTCTTAATATAATTAAGACTCATTATGTTTTGGTTTTTTTTGCATTGCGTTTGATCTGAACCGTTGTGCGGGATTTTGTCAAATCTTTTGATTTTCACATCAATGGCATTTCACATCAAAGACACTAGGGAGCTGAAATTTCACCCAGACGGTGACATGTCAAATTTCAACAAGGCATGACCACTTCGTTATCCAACTACCAGGTTTGTCCCATCCATGAAATTATGCTGCAGAAAATAAGCGAAAAAATATTCAAAATACTGCACAAGGCTTAAACGCACCCATGCAACAACAAAAAATTCCCCAAACTTTAACGTATAACTATGAACCCTTCGTTCTATGACCGCATGAATGACTTCACGATAGCAACTAAACAAATGAAGTGCAGCTCGTTTCTGTTGATGTTTGGTAATAGAGAGCAACAAGGTAGACAAGCAGGCTTGCAACCAGGTCAACCAGGTTGACCTGTTTCAGGTTACTCGTCCACGTGGAAGAATCTGGGTGGGACTATTGAGTTTCACCTCAAATATTTATGCTAAAGGTCACTGAGCCCCAGAAGCAGATGATACAAAACATACCCTTCCATGGCACCATGTGATGAGTAAATGATATTATTTGCTTAGATGGATTCTCCATGCACCCCCCCGATACACATATATATATATATATATGTATCGGGGGGGTGCATATATATATATATATATATATATATATATATATATATATATATATATATATATATATATATATATATATATATAGATATATACACACACACACACACAAACAAAAGTAAATACCTGCATGTACAGTGCACATGACAAGAATAAAGGGCACACCATCAGCCGGTGGGAGTTAGGAGAGAACAACAAGTAGTAAAAGAAGTCATGCAGGCCTTCAAGGAGATGCCGGGGGAGCGCCACATTCCATTTGACTGACTCAAAAGCGCCTGACACATGGTCCTGGCGGCCGCCATATCCTTTAAGGGAAAAGGTCAGCATGAAGACTACTACAACAAACCGTTAGTGTTGAGTGAAGGGCGAGCCTCTTTGTTGGCAAATAGCAAATGGCAATAAACGTGCGTGCGTGTATGTCATTGAACTGTGAGTCATGTGTTTACTTTGCTGTTTAATCACGCTTGCAATTAACAGCGGCGCCTCAAGAATTTTTTTATAGGGGTGGCCAGAGGGGGGCCACTTAAAATTTTGAGGTGGTACGCCAAAAGCAAAAGCCGTAATTTCAGGATATTATTATAGTTGTTCTAAACCAGCAGGTTGAAAAGACTTAATAAAATGCCTTATGTTTTTTGGTTTATTGTGTTTTTTTTTATGTTGTTAATGATCTAATGTGCAGACTACTAACAGTATATCATTTTGAAACGTGTAATTAGGTGTTACTGTGGTGTTAAAATGTCAACGTTTCAATATTGACTATGACTGGTACTGAGCGTTTTTTTTTTTCTTAATCGAACAAAGAGGGTGTTTAAACTTAACAGAATATGATTGGCTGCTTGCAGAGTTGAGTCAACAAGCTGCCTCTGAAAATAATTGGATGGCAATTGTTTTTTTTTTTTTTTTTAACCTTTCTTGCATGGTGGATGAAAAGGTCTTATCCCTAAGAATCACGCTGGAGGACATAACACATGTGCGTGCCCAAACCAATAAATACACAGAATTTTGTGAATGTCACCACCTGTGTGAAATTTTGTAAGTCCAAATCAAGTATCAAAAGAGTACTTCAAAAAAGCAAACTTAAGTCCTCAGTTTTTTCATTAAAAACACAAGTTTATGCCAAATCTAATCAAGCAAACTTGCTATGTGTATATTTTTAAGGGTAACATGATAACATTTATAATTATTTTGAAAATATACCATGATTATTTTGGATGATATTTTCCTCCTAGTATGTCCCACAGTGGACATTCGTGAAAACACAGTTTCAGTTCGACAATAATTGGACTAGTGATACGGTATCACTAGTGCTTGCAGAGTTGATGCAACAACTTACATCTAAAAATATTTAGATGGCAATAGGCTAATGGCATAATGCAAAATTGACCAACTATTTGCCATCAACTGCCTGTACAATCGTCAACACAAAAAAGAATGAGTTTCTCTGATCAATCATTTTAATTTATATTTACATTTTAAAGAGGGAAGTCCGTGCCATCAGAGGAAAATAAATACATAGTCTACCTGAGCTGGCGCAACACTATTTTCATCCCCATATAAAATAACCAATATGAATTAGAACACAGTATATCCCATTTCAGGGCAAATCTAATGCCTTTATTGAATAACCTCTGTGAACAAAACAGCACGATGACATTTCCTCCTTTTTGCAATAAGCACGAGTGTTTGCCTGGAAGCACGCGTACGTAGTCACCCGTGAATGTGCGATTGCTTGTGATGAATACGATTAAGCGTTCTACCTTTGCACTTTGCCTCTCTTTTTAATCCCCTCTTCCTGTTTGCCTTAGCAAATATTTGTCATACCCTCCACACCCACACGCTTTCCCATTAGGCCCCTCCTCCCCTCACACACACACACACACACACACACACACACACACACACACACACACTTGCTGGCTTCCCGTAAAGATGCAGCCTCAAACACTTCCCCATTCCTCCGAAAGACCAATCAAGAACCGTGATGTGGCAACACTTCAGCTTCTGCTTGCTTGTGCTGACAGGGTGTGTGTGAGTGTGTTGCGGGGTGGGGGCAAAGGACGGGGGGGACATCGTGTGTCTGTTTGGAAATACATTGCTGGGCAGCGATATTGAGAAATCTATGGCGTATTGTCACTATAGGAAACGATGATGGAGGTGACTTACGTTTAACCTTCCTGTGATGTCATGACCCTTTTGCATGATTGCCGCTGCGAAAGGGTCCAACATAAAAGTGACAGTTGGGTGTGGGTAAATGCTGCTCTCTAACAAACACACTCAACACTTTAACTTCAAATCAACAAACACGAATTCTGACTGCCTGCTAGTTCTACACACGAATGAATTGATTAACCCTTGTGCACACACCATATTGCATTTTATTTTCCCAATTTTGTAAATGTTTTTAAAGGCGGAATAATTAAAGTTATTCATAAACATTTTTTTTAATTCAGCCTTTTAAATTGTTCAGTGGCATAAAAAAAGTATGGTGTGTGTTTGTAGCATGTGATGCCACTTTAAGACTCAGCCATCAAACTGGTCTCTACTGCCACTTACTCTCTAGAGGTGAAACATGTCAACAAAGAATTTTCAGTTTGCTGACACCACTTAATGGAATGTTGCAAAAATCACATGAAATTCAATATAAACAATCCTATTAAAAAAGCATCTCAAAATTTGTAATTATAATGGTTTTATATGGTCCGAAATTTGGACAATCATTATTTTTGTACACAAAATCTCGCACGTCCAGCTGCAATCACATAGAAACATCAGAACCGTTGCATTTTTTTAAGTTTTAATCATCTGCTCGAAATTCCAGCTACCTAGTAATTTTTTTTTCCCATTGATTCTTTATGATGTCGTAAAAAAATAAAAGACATTTCCATAATTTGTAACATAATGCCACAAGGGTTAAGTCTTGTGCGGTATTTTGCCCAATCCTTTTATTTTTATATCAATGCCATTTCACATCAAAGGTAAAGAATTGAAAGACACCAGGGAGCTGAAATTTCACCCAGATGGTGACAACATGACAAAGTTCAAAAAGGCACCACTACTTACTTATCACACTACCAGGAGTGTGCCATCCCTTGTCTAAAATATTGCGTGAATGATGAGGAAGAAAATGTCCCAATTTTCAACATACCGCATAAATTGTTAGCCAACCGATCGGCTAGCGATTACGTTTGTTTTAAGCAGTTCCTAGTCAGCATTTGCATATAAGGTGCACTATTATACACTACTTGAAGCTTCAAATATAAAGAAACTCAAAAGTCAATGTGTTTTCTACAGATCAAATCTACAAATCAACAGATCATTTCTTACAAATTAGTACGACATCTAAAGTGTTGAAAATAGCTTGTGCTCTACAACAATGCAATGTGAATGCTATTTTGGGTTCTGAAATGGGACTAGGTCAGACGCCAGCAATACCAAATCAAAGCCACTTGAATTATCCTCTAGTAACTCCATTCTCAGACAAATCGCTGGAACCGTCCCAACGCAAACAGCACAAGCCATCGTGTATTTCACATCGTAATTAAAACAATTAAAAAAAATAGATTCAAGCAGTTAGCCTGAAATAGGATAATTGCCCAAACTATACGAGAACGTAGAAACTCAGCCATTAAACAGGCGGATCAAGGAGGGGTACAGGCTAGAGGAGGCTCGCTTTGTCCTCATTTGGAGACATCTGTACCTTCGTCCTGAAGGAAGTAGGTTGGAGTCAAAACTCACTTCAGTTGTTGATGGGAAAATGAGGCCTCATGAACCACTTGTGATTTTTTTTTTTGAGTGCTCCAGATCAGTGGTTCTCAAATGGGGCAAGGGTACCCCTGGGGGTACTTGAAGGAACTCCAGGGGGTACTATAAAATATAAGGTAAAAAAACGAATTTTATGCTCAGTAGGTTATTCAATTGTATTATTTTTAAAACTAAGATTGTCCCCCATACTAGACTGGTTGGACCCAATGATTTTTTTTTTTTTTTTTTTGGAAAATAGATTTATACTATGAAAAGAGGACACAAAGTTGAATATTTTTCATGGACAAATATTTATATGTAATTATTTCTTTTTGCGAACAGGTCTTGACACTTTATGTGGATTATTTTTTGTAGTTAAATATTTATTAAGAATTAAGTTAATGATTTATTTTTGTGAACAGATCTCCACAGTAACCCCAAGAGGGGACACTTTTTGGGTGGACAAATATTTATATATAATTATTTCTCTTTGCGAACAGGTCTGACACTTTATGTTGAATATTTTTGTGGTTGAGAACAAAAAAAAAAGGTTGAGAACCACTGCCGATTGAACTCTTGGTTTAAAAATTAAACCATAATTGAACTAAGAGCGCAATCTAAAGGAGTAAAATAATATCAAAAGTAGCCCATGAGGCTCCATTTGCCCATCACTAACTAAAATAATGATGTAATGGGCCCCTAATGTGTCCCTAATGCTATGTCCTGTCTGCAGTTTAGGGGGCGGAGCCACCGGCCACACACCTGGAGCGTGCATCTCCATCACGGGACTATTTAGGTCCGTCCGAAGCCAGGAGACATCAGTGGTTTATTGTATTAAGCTCCCGATTCCCGTTCCACATTTCCTGAGTCTTTGTAGCTTATGGTACATGCTAGAATATTTTGGTCGTTACTTTGTCTGCTCTAGTTCGCAATTGTGTGATAGTTTGTTTCTACTTTGTAGTTTTGGTGACATCCACCTACTGGTCCCGCTCCTAATCTCTGTTAGTTCCAGTTTTTGCTATGTCTCTTTTGATTGTACATGTACTTTGATTGTACTTGGCGTGAAAATGGACACGTTTAAGGTGTAGACCAGCTCCACCTTACTGGGCGTGGCCTCCACAGCTCAACTGCTAATTTGGCTACTAAAAAGTTTTGATATTTGACTGCCCAAAAGA
The DNA here is from genome assembly GCF_059441005.1 of Hippichthys cyanospilos. Taxonomy (NCBI): domain Eukaryota; kingdom Metazoa; phylum Chordata; class Actinopteri; order Syngnathiformes; family Syngnathidae; genus Hippichthys; species Hippichthys cyanospilos. The sequence goes on along the minus strand of NC_142370.1, from coordinate 30,427,565 downwards.
TGATCTACTGTATTTTGGTGGATTAGATGGAGGCACAGACAGGTAGATTTTCCATTCTACATGTGCGGTGGATGTCTGCGACACTTCAGAAATGAATGAACTCAAGCCATGAAATTCCACGAAGATTCTTTGCCAATTGAAGCTTCCCTGGCTGCGTGCAAGCTGGTGGTAACTAATGAGTAGTGAGGGTGCGTTCGCTTCGGAGTTTGTGACCTTGGCTTACGGCTCTCCCTGGATTTTCCATCCGGCTGTTCAGTAACAGATCATTAATAGCAGTGGAATGTCATTGTCTGCAGTTTATAGTAGCAATGAACTTGGAAAGGTTCAAAAACAGGATCTGATCTTTGCTCTTCCCTTGTGGTATGATGTTGCTGAATAGACCCAGTCACAGTAATGGAAGTCATTATTCTGCTGACAAGAAGAGAAATGAAATCAACAAAAAAAAGTTACATAATATCAGATTTTGCAGAGTTCTACTGCATAAAATAGGGAGCCAATCGAGCTCTGAAAAAAAACATCTAAAATCGTAACCAGAATTCTGATTAAGGCCTTGGCTATATGTTGCCGGGGTTCTTGCGAACGGGCAGTAAATGTCTCCATTTTGCCCTATTTTTTTTTCTTTTTTCTTTGAATCAAAATCGAATGTTTCTGGAGAGACATTTACCATCTAATTCATACGTGTCAAACTCCAGTCCTTGAGGGCAGGCATCATGCATGTCTTATGATTTTCTCCCCCCAACACACCCGATTCAAATGATTATCTTATTAGCAACCTCAGAATGATATAGAAAATGATTTTAATCATTTGAACTATTGTAAACATGCAGCATACTGACCCTCAAGGACTGGAGTTTGATACCTGTGATCTAATTGTAGAACATGTCATTGTTATTTATAAATAAAAATAAATTCATAATTAATAATTCCCAGTCAAAGATGCGGGTGTCTTTGAGGCCATGTGTTCTCGCCCAAAACAAAGCTGTCACAATATAGAAAAAAAACATGGAAATTGTCTTGTCGGAGGTGCTCGCTGACGTCTCCGCTTCCTACCTGAGGAAGAAGTCAAAAAGGGGAGTAGGGTGACTCTGACCCACTTCCATCCTTTCAAAGCTCACATCCTGCCTCTCTTCCTCTGTGTCGTCGTGACACGCGCGCACAAACACACACGCGCTTGACTCACACTTAAGGGAGAGAGGTCACTGGCTAACTGGGCCAGAGCACTTGTGTAACCGGCTTATTACAGCACAACTGTGAGATATGAAGCAGGCTTGGAGCTGTGAAAGGGGAATTAAAAGAAGATCAAACACATAAAAGGGAGATGCCGGCTGCACCGCTGACCCATCAACACACACTTGCTAGAGTCACACACTATTGTCCTTGTTTTACTCGTGCCAAGACTCCTGTCATCATTTTGCAGGCAATCAAAAAGAAAACAAGATTAAGGCTGAGAGCTAAAATTAAGCACCACAGTTGCATTTTACAGCGATAATATACAATAGCAAATTTTACATTCAACTCAATCTGCGTGTATTGTGATGCTGGTTGACTTTCAAGTTCTTCTAAGCTCAACATATATTTTTCTGTATCAACACCATCATTAAAAAATTCCCAACCATGCACAATGAAGCCCATTTTCGGAAAGTTAACATGTTCAATGCAATTAAATAGTAGGACTACTCACCCATGAAAGATCCTTCTGCCTGCAATAAAGGGGCAGATTTTCGCAGAGCAATACTGCCACCCAGTGGTCTTTTATTGTTACTGCTGAAAGTGTAGGATTTGAATACAGTGGAAGTGTCTGCCAGAAGGAATAAGAGCATATTTTAAAACGTACTTTAGATTATTTCTCTATAAGTGATATGTGGCAAGGTTTTCTCAAATTAAGGAATACATTTTAATGCTGAGGCTTATGATGAATGTAGAAAAAGGAGGCGAAGGTGACAAGGCCAATTGCATGTCTGCGGCCTTGCTTTGATCTTTTCCCCATTGAAAACGGCTTAAAAGGAAGAAATCACAAATGTTTTTGTTTTCCCTTTAGGGGCTCTTGCGGCAAAAACAAAATGATGACAGTTGCTTGCGTTTCCTGTGGGACATGAGCTGGTGCTGACAGACTTCACCGGCAATGACCTTTGTTTCTGTTTGATGACCCTCACTACCCCCAGTGAGGAATTTGTCGCACTTGCAAGTTAACGCTATAAACAAGAAAAAACACACACACAAAGGAAGACTGTGGGATTAACAATAGTTTTCCTTTGAAGAACGAGTAAACTTGTGTAACATTTGTACTTGTGGAAAAGAAAAAATACATTTGCTTTTGCTGCTACCTGGTGAACATATTGAAAAACGACACTTGACTAATTCAAAAATGTTGAACAAATCATTTACTTTACAAGATTTATTCTAAAAAAGAAACTTAAAATGATGTAATGTTTTAGAGTTGTTTTTTTCTCTTATATAGTGCTTGACAACCTTAACTACTGTCATATATATATATATATATATATATATATATATATATATCATTGATAGTGCAATGCATAAAAAGGCAATCCGTCAACAAGACTAATCAAGTGATAAAGTAAAATAAGAACGACACAAACATTTATAAATCCATTTTATTTTCATGTTATAAAATATACAGTATCCTGCTGAATTGTCTCTTGGTCTCACATAACAAGGTCCTATTTAAAGCGGACTAAAAGGCACCCAGCCAGGCATTAAGCCTTGAACGGAACAGAACTGCTCAAAGACAATCTCATGGAAGCGACCTTGAATTTCAGTTTATAACGGACGACACACATTCCTATATTTGTCTCTCATTTTTCAAACGTGAAAGAAGCCACAAATGATGAGGGTTTGTATCGTGAGGATAAAACTGGTTTGACAATTACAATTGTCATGAACAAAAAATAAAATGTTACTTTAACAAATAAAAAAACTAAAATAAAATGAAGACGAACGCATTTGCGCGCTTTTTGGGCAATAACGGTACGATATCGGCTGATGCACGTATCGAGGGCCAAAAGATAGTACCGGAACAACACTAGTAGTAACATAAGAGTACCAGAAGGAGGGCATACAGTACAGTAGTTGTAAATGTTGTGTTCACAGTAAATATACGTAAATCCAGTTGCACTAAGAGCCAGTAAAGACAATGAGACACTTTCCTTGTTTAAAGGAATGACCAAAGTAAAACTGAGCAAGTTAGCTGAGTTACCGGTACTGTCAGTTGTCGAGTGGAGAACAAAAATGTGTTTATTTGACAGAGTGGTCTAACTTTCTCTCCAAAACCTGTTTTAGGTGAAAAAGCAACAATTTGGTTCCTTGTCATATGTTCTGATGCAAGTAGGTGGCGACAGTGAGTTAACACTTCCCTTGTATTCTTATTAGATGAGCTAGTGGACGCACAAGTTCACCTTTTTTTTTTTTTTTTAATGGAAAAACTGTAAAAAAAAAAAAAAACCTTATTTAAACCGTATTAAGTCAAGTATTTTGCAGTATATATATATATATATATATATATATATATATATATATATATATATATATATATATATATACATACATACATACATACACACACACAGTATATAGCTTATAGAATGCAAGTATTTAAAGATAGCTATTTTAATCAATAATGTATAAATCAAACATTTATTTATGTATTTATTTATTTTTATTTCTTAAATCTCTGGTTAGCTTAGCAATTAGCATGGCTTTTTCCTTACTATGCTTGTCATAAATGTAGCTTATTTGGTGCCAAAAATGCAGTCCCTGTTGGGACATCTTGGCATGTATGTTTTAATGTTCAAAATGTGTCTTGCCCTACATGGAACCGATTATTTTGAGCCTAGACCTAAATATATTACCATTTAAGTGTAGTGTTTGTACAGCTAAAGGGAAAAACAGCTGACATGAAATTAAATGTGCCGATTGCAGGACAAAGCATTGTCAATGGTTTAAATGTGTGTTTTTTTTTTAAATAAAAATAAATTGTCAATACATTCCAACCGTTTGAAAAAAATTGCCAATAAGTATCAGTGATTCTGTATGTTAGATTGGTGAAGACGAAAACAAACATTTTGCATTTCTTCAGAGTTACAAACAAGAATCAGCCAATGTAAGTAAACAAACTGTCATTAAATTCCAACTGTTTCGAACAAGAAGTATCAATTAGTACCGCAATAATGTATGTTTGCTTTAGAGAAAAAAAACAACATAAATTGTATCAATTAGTTTCTCCAAGCTAACTCATTACTAAAGCTTATTAAGAATAGACATTCTGCAATAAAGCAACCATCCTATTTCCTGCTAAAATAAACTGCTAAAACAATAATTTCCCAAATCATTCATAACCAGAAAAAGTTTTCAGCTGATTTAAAATTTTACATAGTAAAAAATGTGTCAGGAAATAACAATGGACCTGATAGTCACCAAATTAGCAAACCCCGTTCTTTTTATATCTCGACAGCGCTTAAGGCTAACTAAATGCTAGCTTCTTAACATCTAGTTTTATTTATACTGCAATGGTACTACAGCATAAAGTTCTATAATAATAATAATAATAATAATAATAATAATAATAATAACAACAACAATAATAATAATAATATATTGTGTTTAGATTAGGAGAGCTAAAGATCAGGTTTCGGAAATACGAATTCATCAATCTCTAAAAATGCTGAACAGCTTTTTCCCCACTTTCTTGTGTCCTTTGAAGATAACACGATACTAATTCAACAAAAAATAAACACAAAATGAATCATGTTGGGCTAAAATGTGTAATGTCCTATTCAGCAGAGGTGATCAAACCCGGTCCTCAAGGGCTGCATGTTTTGGATGTTTCTCTACTCCAACACACCTGATTCAAATGATCAGCTCAGCGGGAGCCTTATAAACCCTGATCAAGCTGACCGTTTTGAATCAGGTGCATTGGAGGACGGAACATCCAAAACATGCAGGATTGTGGATTGATCTCTACACATTAATATGCAAAATTACTTTTGCCTCAGAAAATGAAAACCCAAAAGTGCACGATTGTCATTTGCCCTTCTTGAATGAATGTCTGGAATAATGACTCCAACTAGCGTGTGACTAATTTCTTTGTCAACGTGGGTTTGCTTGAGGTAGCAGTGGGTCTTACTATCAAGTATGTAAAAAGCCGGTGCGTTTAAGTTCCTTCTATTGTCACCCAATTATTTTTGCACCTTGTCAGAAGAGGAGTGGGTTGTCCAAAACTGCCACACCTGCAGCGACGCCACCATCCAACTGTTCCGAACTCTTGGTCCTCAGAAGATGTCCCGCACAATCGTTCATCACCATATCTTTCCCCTTCCTGCGCAGATATGACAAGTGAAGAATAAGGGAGATATTTTGTCATTTTTTTTTTAACTCCTCAACCTGAGAGTAGCTATGTAAAACAAGCCGCCTAATGTCGCAAAAAATACAATCCTAGACATAAAATAGCAAGTGCTTACCTGACATAGGCACCAAAGAAGCCCAGTTCACTAAGACAATTAGTGAGTTTGAGGGGCGTGCCCCTTCTCATCAGGTAGTTCTGTGTGGCCACAGGCTGGATCTTATCCATCAGGATATAAGCCATCCTCTCAGCACTGTTCTTCATTTGTCCCAAAACCTGACAAATCTCTTCTCCGTAAATATTGTTTCCTTGAAGTAAAGAAGGTTGACTTTAGGTCAAATGTATTTATCTGGCTAATATTCTCCACGTTGCAATATTTGGGGGAAATATAGCAGAGTAAACCCTAACCAAGAGGTCATCAACTTTAAATATATGATGTAAATACAGAAAAAAAGACACTTGGAAACCTGGGTTGAGGTGCACGTTCAAGTAATGAAGTTAATGCTTTCAGTGCCAAGCATTAGGATAAAAAATAACCCCTAGAGTGCTAGCCAATTTTTAGCATTTTCACTCGCCTTTTAAGGCCGACAGAATATTGTGGGCTATGTCTATGTAAACATGGGAGGTATCATATAAAAGATTTGATTTCCATTCCTTACTTAGCATTACAAGTATGTAAAGTATATGTAGTATGTGCGGCTTTCTTCCCCAATGTAACACTGCCATCTAACGGTCACAATTTATAACTACAGTGCTCAATTGACTTAATATTAAAATAGTCAAATGAAATAATGGCCTTAGGATGACGTTTATACATATATTTTTTGCCTTAAACATCTCAGGATGGTGGTCACTTCTGATATAAACAGCTACATCTATTATAAAATTAGTATTTGGTTCAGTTTCATGTTTTCAGGAAAAAACAGTATAATTACTGAAAAAGAGAAAATAGATGGAATTGAGGTTTAGCTGCGTGATGAAATGACATTTAATGTTGTTGACCGTACCTCCTCCCTCTCTCTGAGGCTTCAGGACAAACAGAGCTGGTGTCGCCAAGGCCATTGCGACTGTTTTGTCACCTTCATCTCCCTTGAGGACAAAGAAGTGAAAGCCATAGCAGCACTGTCATCATTATGTAACAATGACACTTGTAATGCTGACAGTCAAATGCAGCTTTCTCAACAGGCACAGAGTAGATGTGTTTTAAGCGCACATGTGCCGTATGCATCCAAATGTAAATTTAATTTAAGATCATTTTAATTACCAAATGGGCAAACATCAAAATGAATGCGCAAGCCATTCAACAGTTTTCTGTTAAAAACAGTGTTGTATGTATCGCATTCGCATGACGTCCTCATGAAACCTTGCCAATCCACCAGGTGTCCACATGTCCACATTGCAAGGACAAAAAAACATTTGATGTCCAAAACTGAGGGTAGCGTCTGTTTCAATAATGTGTTTGTTAAAACTAACAGTATACAATTTTATAAATCAGTGGTTCTCAAATGGGGGTAAAACCCTAGAAATAAAACCATTTTATTGCTCACCATGTCTAGAGTGTAGAGGCCAGCAAATGTGGCCCTGACTTCCGCCACTACCTGCGGCTGGTCAGGGAAAAACTGTTCCAGAACACCAGGCTTAGCAAGCACCTGCTGGACCTTCTTAGTTCCAGCCAGGTGGGTGCTGATATCTGGACACTTCACAGCCAAGGAGCGCTCCATCATCAGGCGAGCCTCCCAGTCCTATGAATTAAAAGAGTAGGCTTATAAATACTACTGATGGTACAAGGGCTCAATATGTGAGAATCATTGAATTAAATGTACTATACAGTTGTGCATATTATGTGGCTCAGTTTTTTATTTCGAATGTAATTGAGTAATTTTTTTACAAGACACGTCTAAATAAATAAACAAATAAACAAAAACCTGAATGAAATGTGAAAATGCGTCTTTAAGATGAAATTAGTTCATTGTGATATCTAAAGGGACAGTGTGTAAGATTTAGAGCGTTTTTCATTAAGGACTGCAGGAAGTGCTCAGGTGCTGCAGTTACCATTGTCCGTAACTATAACAAACATGGCCGCCGACGGAGAAGTGCCACCCCCTATGTAATATCAGTTAATGATAACTAGACCTACGATTATATTTAAAGCATACCGATGGTCATTGAGAACACTTGCAAGATTTTGAAATTTACAATCATTTACTTGATTCATTTTAAATGAAAAACGGTCTAAATCTTACACAGTGTCCCTTTAAGCAAGTATTGCACAAGCTGTGTAGGTTAAATATAATTTAAAATTTGTATACATGATTATTTGAGATATTTTCCACTGGATTTATTCTGTAATAAATCAAACTTTTAAATGTTTGCTGGGTATAATACTTCAATTAAAATCGATTATAATGGTCCAAAATTACGCTTGAAAATCAAGATTTTTTTTTGATGGGGCCATATCATCCAGTTCTAAGTGTATGCATCTACTATCATACGTTGTCAACCTGAGATACCATTTTTTTAATCCTGAATTGGATGTCAACAGATTTTAAAGGTGTTTTAAGAGTCTATTTGCTCTGTTCTTGACAAAAAATAGATCCTATTGGGCAACAAAGCATAAATAAGTTTGTTTTACTTTTGACAGAGGGGCAGGAAGCATGTGACTGCGAGCTGACAACACTCAAAGAAAAGAATTCATCCCAGTCACATTGTTAGTGGATTTCGGAGGCTTCCAGAAAAAACTGCGATCGATCGAGAGACAATGCAATTGATTAAAAAATGACATGCTTGTACATCTCATTGCTTGCGTTAAAAGATGAACATTTCATAACACTTTTGAAGACCACACAAACACTGAAAGAATGATTGCTTAAAAATGAATGTGCTTTCCTTTTTTTGGTATACCTGTTCAGACTTGTAGTTCTGAGGCATGTAGCCGTTCCGGAAGTAGACCACTGCAACTTCCTGACACTCCCTGAAGTGGCAGGATAGAATTGTATGAAAAAAAGAAAAAAAAAACATCTTCAAGTCATGGTTGCACGATTATGAAATCACGATTATTAATTTTCAAGTTTTCATCATGTTTGGTCAAACATGCCTAATTATTGCCCTTTTTTTTAAACAAGCAGTACATAAACAAGGCTGCAATGCTCGATACTTACAAATAATAATGATAAACTAAAATAAATAAATAATGGCAAACAGGGCAACAAAGCTAACTTACTTGCTGAGCGCAAACCAATGAAAAAAATGAAACCTACTTAGAACCAAGCACATAATTTACTTTTAAGCAAATCTTAATGAATTAGCAGTCAAAATGTCATTTTCGGTCATTTGAAACCGAATGTATTCAATTTTTCAAAATAGATCTCAATTGACAGCTAGCACTGTATATATTAGGAATCAGGTGTGAAACTCAACGCCATTTCACACTGGTAAATAATATATTAGGGTGAGAAAAGCAGAAGCTTTTGTCATGCAAACATGTGGGAAACATAGTCATCCTACCACTAGGGGGCAAAGTGCTTGATTTGACATGTAGTGTAGCTGGCTTTTTAAATGTTAATATCACAAAGGATCAGCTTAATTAATCGTGGCAGCCAATATCGTGATCGCAATTACAATTTTGAAGTTGGATATTAATGGAGAGAAGACACTTACACAAATAGTCTCTTGTCATCATCAAGCTTTCCAGATTTAGAAACATCCTCAAAACGCTTTCGTATGGTGGTAATATTCCTGAAACACATTGAGATTGTCAGCCAAGGTTTAAGGTTTTGTTTCCAACGTCAAGGTTACTGAAGATAGAGCTTAAAGTCTCAAGTACATCACATCTTACCTTTTCCACAACTCGTTCTCAATAAATCGTTGATCCAGGACGTTCCTCTGGTTTTCCTCCACCAAGAACATGACAACTGCCCTTTAATGACACCACGAGCTACTGTTAAACACTATACCATGATCATGAATCTTTGGCTAAATATTTAAAAGTGCTTAATTCAGTTTCAAAGTCTTTCATTCGACGATTAAGTTGTTGTTTATTAAGAGTGTCAGTGGATGTACCGTTTTGATCCATAGAGCTCCCAGGCCTTGGCCACCGCCTTGGCCATACCCACCGCTGGGTTGTTGTCAATTATGCACTGGCTGACTTCCAGCTGGCCAGCCACCGTAAGAATATGCCTGTTGTAGCAAGGGTAAATCACATTTTGGCAATATTAACCCTCGTGCAGTATTTTGACCGTTTTGGGTAAATTTCCTCCACATCATTCTCACAGGACTTTAGGCAAGGTATTATACATTCCTGGTTGTGTGATAACCAAGTAGTCATGCCATGTTTGAAATTTGACATGTTGAGACCATCTGGGTGAAATTTCAGCTCCCTTGTGTCTTTTTTTGAATGCTTTCCCTTTGATGTAAAATGCATTTGATGTAAAGATCAAAGCATTGGACAAAATACCCGCACAAGGTAGAGAGGACAATGGAAGAAATTCTGTTCAACCTGTGGTGGTCAGAAATAACTTACATTTGAAAATTGTTTTGATAGGAATAAATATAGAAAGTCAAATTCTCTGTTTCATCTTTGTTTCCCTTACCAGCATAACTGTGGGAGCAATTTTAAAGCAAATGTATTCTTTATCCACTTGTATTATTTATCATCTGTTTTGGGCTGCACGGTGCTAGACTGGTTAGCAGGTTTGCCTCCCAGTGCAGAGGTTGCAGGTTTGATTCCAGCTTCTAATGAGGAATTTCCATGCTCTCCTCGTGCTTGCATAGCTTTTCTCCGTGTACTCCACTCGCATTCCAAAAACAAGCATGGTGGGTACATCGGACACTCTAAATTGTCCTGAGGTAATTTTGTGAGCGTAGATGGTTATTCGTCTTTGAGTGACCTGCAATTGACCTGAGTTGAGGGTGACCCCGCCCACTGCCCGGAGACAGCTAAACAGGGCTCCAGGACTCATAAGCGCAACCCTCGCAACGTTTGCCTTAAATTTCATTGTACATGTGTATACTGACAATAAAAGTTACTCTATTCCAATATATGCAGTTCTCACTCGTATGTTTTGTACGATAAAGTTCATTTTTACATGGAGAATTTGCTCGGCTTCCTTATTGTAAAAGATTAGGGGTTTTCTAGTATATAATGCAAAAGTCCTATGAGTGGATTTCAAATTATTTTGAGGTTAGATAATGAGGGCTACTTTACCGGTGTACTTCAGGCATGCGTGAAGAGAGGCCTCCAAAACTAGCAGCAAAGGTGTTGATCTCAATCTGTTTTAGAGACGTGCTTCCATCGCCCTTCTGGTCCAGCATGTAGTCGGATCGATTCAGGCCCAACACAATTGACTAGGAAGAAAACATGTTTTAGTTCCATCACAACCAATTTTTCATCTTAATTAAACTTAGAAGCTGAGCCAAAACTGTTTAAGTCTTTTTTTTTTTTTTTAATTCAAGCAAAGCTGTGGCCCAGGTTCACACTGTAATGCCGTTTAATTCAACAGTTTTATTGTCACATGCATAGTAACACAACACAATGAAATTCTTATTCTGCTTACTTCCCCGAGCAAACTTACATTCCACGCATAGAGCAAATAATAAAGTAGACAAAGTAGGCAATAAAAACAGTCATAGTGCAACAAGCGCAGGGATAATGAGGCACTAATATAAGAATAAGAACAGACTCACATCCTAAATGTATTATGGCGTAGATGGAGTGGAAGAAACTACAGTGGAGAGATATGAGGATGGTAGTGCAAAATATCATGTGGTTAGCAACATTCCTGCAATGTGCAGTGTGCAAGAATGCATTCTTGACAAGATTTAAAAAAGAAAGTGATCCATGTAGGCTCCTATACCTGCGATTTTCCTTCTTTAAGGACCTGCTGGTGGATCTTGAACAATCTTGCAGTGAACTCATCAACAGCAATGGTGCTATGGCAGAGTACAAATATGAGTCAAAATATGACAACTGTCTTTATTCCAGATAATATATGCATATATTTATAGATCAGATTGAGGAAAAAAATGGCTGATTTGGAGATATTCCATACTTAATATGTTATGTTTATAAGGTAATTTTTATGATATTTTGTGGACTAAAGCGATCATTTCAGTTTGAAATGTGATGACACTCAAGTATGCGGCTTGCATTCCACCTGGCAAGAGCCTCTTGCAGGAAGTCAGGATCCTGGCTGATCTTATCAACCAGTGCATTGTAGTGAGTTTGCACTGCCATGGCTTGGAGGAAAGGAGTTTTCGGCACAGGTGTGGGGAAGAGGGTGAAGGGTGCATATGTTACCACCTGAAATACAATAATTCATCAGCAGCAGCATTGATATTGACAGTTTTAATGTAGAATGTTTTCATTTGTTTTGGAGCACATATGTGATACGATTACCATGCTGTGGAAAGTTGTGTTCATATGTGATTAAGACTTTGCCTGGGTCATACATCCACTTTAACCCAAATAAGAGCGTGACAAACCTAATTTAAGAAACCACAACCAACTGATTCATATGCTGCAGAGCTTTTGCTCATTGCCTCACTATCTGATGTGACAAAGTTCAAACGTAAACGACTGTTTCCTGTTTCAGCCCACCTTTTGATGTCACCCTACTTGAAATGTTTTCTCTCTTAAAGCTGTGACAGCTAGCAGAAAGCACATGATTTAAGTCTGCTGCTGTTACAGAACGTGGACTTGCGCAACCAGTTACTGTGTAAAGAAACACACCAGATGCGGTTAAACCTGGAAGGTGCGCTCGCAGTCCACACAAATGTTCAAGGGTTGTATGAATAAGGTGAATAGGTACACCCAGCTTCTTAAAGTATGAGTATGTGGTTCATATTCTACTCCTATGTGGTAAAAATCAACATGGTGACAGAGGAAGGTGACATAAATATGATAGTCTCACCTCTGATGAGTTGGGAGATTCTTTAATCCTCATAAGGACGCCTTGTAAAAGTGCTGCATCTTTTGCCACTTCTGCTAAATCATTTATTAGGGTTGTGTTCATCAGCAGCTCACTTGGTATCCCTTGTGCCATTCTGACAGACGTTTAAGGCATAGAAAACACAGAGTATAAAGAGGTAGAACAGAACCGTGGGGTACAGATTTGCAAAAAAAAAAAAACACACAACTAAGATCCAATTGATCATACATTAGTGTTAGTTCAGTGTCATTTATCAAACAAAGATTATCTTTGCAATATTATTCAACTAACAATTGTTACAAACCACAGAGGAAAATACAACAAGCAGCATAATTTTTACTCAATAAATGTTATGCACAAACACACCCATTTTGACACGTTATAATGCAGCTATAGCCTCATGCTAACAAAATTTTAACCATGCACTTGCAGGACAAATACAGTAGTCACCAAACTACATCCCTTGCTGGCGTGTTTTTTCTTGCGTAGTAAAAGCAGTTTTGGAATTACACTTACGCGAATGTCAACAGAAACGTCTGAAGTTATGGTCGCTTTACGTAAAGAAGGTGATTTACGACAGGCGCACAAAGCTTTTCCCAGTTCCTCCCTATGCTATTCAGACTCGGAAGTCCACGGCGAAAACGTGTACAACCAGCATGTGCAGTTTTATCCTGTTCCGCTATTGGCTACATAAAGTCACATGACCAGTACACCCAATCACCATTGCCAGTGGAGTTAAAATCCAGGAAATTGCCGAGTACAATTTGTGCCGACTGTGACTGCGTCTCAATTTTTAAAATCTCAAATCTTGCACCGTAAATGCTTGATCGACAGTTGAGCCATCTTCTCTTTTGCGCTGTTCTGCGCTTTGATTGAGCTATTAGTTTTTTGTTTTGTTTTGTTTTTGTAGGTACTGTCACGTTAGCACAAATTTTGACGTATTTTTTTTGTCCTTGTTGCGGTAATAAATGACAGGTAATCTATGTTGTTGTTGTTTTAGCTCAGATCATACTTTAATTGACGCCAAACTATTTGTTGCTATATGTATTTTGGTAATCCTGAAGCCACTGAATAATAAAGGAACGTACAGAAATGGGAAAGTTGAATTGTCGCACGGCACACCTGATGATCGCTCAATTAAAGCATATGATTTATAAAGTCTTACAATAACTGAGTGTAGGGCTAGCGATCAAATCGGGTGTAATCTGTCTCGAGACTCTTTCGGCATACTGCAATAGGCTTCAGCACACCGGCTGCCATAGGAATTAAATAAACATTAAGGAATGTGCTTTAACTTCCTACCAACAGAGGGCAGTAAAACACTTAGTAACTATCCAACACTCCCAGTTGCTTCCAAGATTGACATTCACAATTTCCCACAACTTCATATTGCACGTCTGTTTTTGCTTGAGTATGACAGATGGGGCTCGCAATATAATATAGAAAGTTGAGCGATGTCTCGGTGCCACTGCATAGCAGAAGGGCAACGTTCAGGGATATGAGAAAGCACTCAACTGTGACAAGTGGGTCATATTGTTCACTGTGTTTTGCTTGTGTGGTCGTAGATGGCGAATGGACAGCTGTCAAGGGCCGAGGCGTTGGCCTGCTCAGGCTGCAGACACGCATGCCATGTGATGCTCTACTCCGACACGAAAAGTCTGCTTTTTGGGAGAACGCCCATCAAACATATCATACTGGTGAGGGAGGTGTATAACTCATGTATTTTTAATGCATTAGCATTACTTTTTTTTTTTTTTTTTGGTGCGCTTCTCACTAGTTTAAAGTTGTTTGGAAGCGTTAGTGTGTGAGTGTATAACGGCCTCTGTCTTGTCACATCCCATAGATGCAGATGCGCTTTGACGGTCTGCTGGGTTTCCCTGGCGGGTGAGTTTCTCCTAGTGCTGCTTTTGTTTTATCCCATCGTCTGCCTAAGACTCCCATTTTTATGACACACCTGCACACAAACAGAAAATCTACGTCAGTTGATATAAACCACATTTACACATTGCCTCTGCAACAGAAGATAATTTAGGCTTTGCATTCTCTCAGCTGAGGTAGAACCAATCCTTGCTGAGAGAAATGCTGGTCACTAATAAATTGCAGGGCCATCTATTCGGTTTAACTGTTCAAATGTGCAGTGTTTTGTATTGTCTTTGTAATATTATTCCAAAACCAACAAAGAAGTTTCCCAGTGCTGGTAAAAAGAATGATAGATGTTTAACAAAGTTTTGATTTAAACACATGTGGAAAATCACTGTGAAGCAATATCACCCAAATGGTCGATGTGCGTTCATATTTGATCACTTTTTTTGCCACCTATCTTGCCACCCATTTAGGTTTGTTGATCTATCCCAAGAAAGCCTGGAGGCGGGGCTTTGTCGAGAATTACAGGAGGAGTTGGGCGTGACTTTTTCAATATCTGAAGGCGATCATGTGGATGCCCGCTATGCCCCCGGAATCCCTGCCTCATCCCTACGTATCATCACTCACTTCTATGTGAAGAAACTAAAGGAGGAGCAAATTAAGGAGGTGGAGCAAGCGTCTGCATCCACAGCAAAAGATCATGGCCAGGAGGTAGCATTTTTCCTATTCCTTTGAGAATGACAGATTACCCCTTCCCAATCCTCATGCTCTGTTCAACCTTTCCTCTTTCTGGTTTAGGTTCTCGGAGTGGTCCGAGTCCCGCTCTACACCACGAAACGTGGGGGAGGCCTTTCCTCATTTCTCTCACACGCATTCATCGGGAACGCTCGCAGCCAGCTGCTCGAGTCTCTGCTGCGCCTCCGGCTGCTCGCCCCCGAGGACCTGCAAAAAGCCCTCGAGCACTCGCTGAAGACACATGCACAAGGTGCAGTGGACCTGC
Source organism: Hippichthys cyanospilos (assembly GCF_059441005.1). Taxonomy (NCBI): domain Eukaryota; kingdom Metazoa; phylum Chordata; class Actinopteri; order Syngnathiformes; family Syngnathidae; genus Hippichthys; species Hippichthys cyanospilos. The sequence continues at coordinate 30,412,417 of NC_142370.1, read as the reverse complement.
AAGCAGCACTTGCACTGACGGAGGCCAACAAGGATCGGCCTTGAATCGCGGTTACTCAAGCACACACAAATGTACTGTCACCGTGGAGATAAATTGTGTTATAAATAACTTCATCCATACTCAAGTCATCCGGTCTTGCTGGAGGCCAGATTGGCCTTACTTGAACTGAACCCATTTAATAGATTACTCCATACAACGAAAAATATAAGCAATTATAGGACGGGCCTTGTATTGGATACATCCTTTAATTTTAGGGTGAAATTCTGGTGTTTTCTATGTTACCGTGTAAAGAACGCAACAAGAGTTTGGCGACAATGTAAGAACTTTACCAAAACAGAATAAATCTCATGTAAATTCTTTATATTTTCTTGTGTTCATACCTGTAAGTTATAGTTTTGTTGCGTGTTAAGTGTGTTTCAGATTTCCCACGTGAGCGGACAGTGAACGTTGAATGCACACCGAGCAGTTCCGAAAATTTGGATTTATTAAAAACGATTGACTCTGATAAAAAGGTTGGGCACCGCGGATTTATAGGATGCGCGAATACTTCATTTTTGGGGGGAAAAAGTGCATGTTATTTGCAGAATTATGGTCATTTTATTTTTTTATTTTTTTGTATTGCTTGTGATGGACTTCTCGGTAAACAATTGCAGTAAAAAGACTGGTCAAGTTGTTACATAGCGATGTTATGCCAGGCACAATTTCAGAATAAAAGCATCAAGGCATTTGTGTGCATACATTATTTAGTAAAAGAGCGTTGTTGTTTTTTTTTTTTTTTTTTTTAAGTTGGCCTTCTAACTACATTCCAAGAGTGTTTTACTGATATGCGTTGACGATTGTTGCATGATTGGCTAGGCATATTTTGTTTGACGTACACTTAGGCAAACAAGAAAAAAATGCCTTGAGCAAGATACTCAAATTACCCATGGACTCATTTTAGCCCTAATCGTTTATGAGCTTCACTTTTCGGGGAAATTTCTGAAACCTGAACAGTTTTACAACAATATTTTGAAATGCACTAGTAAAATTGGGTTGATTGATCTTGAGTGTGTCTAGTCAATATTGGGAGTAACCAATATGGTGCTCTCTTGGTGCAAAATTAGCTTCAAGGACAGGGCCAGCCCAAGTCGTACTCATACAGTTCTGCTGTTTATAAATATGCTTGTACAGCTATTTGTGAGGTTTGATGTCGTTAAGTTGCATTCCTTAGTGATTAAGGCCATCGAAGCAGATAACGTTGAACATTTTCAGGCAAATCTTTCAGTCACTAATATCTGACAAATTTAGCTAAGCTCCCTACCGGGCAAATAGAGAATAAATACTTAAAACCTCAAAGAGAAGCCTGGGATGTTTTATTCTGGAATGTTAGCGACAGTAAAAAGCAGCCTGGGGTTGATTTGCGCAAAATATTCAAAGTGATGCAGTACTTAGAGAAACGAAGTCATCTAGGCCGACCATAAGTACCAGTAGACTGAAATAAACCAATCATTTGCTAAAAACATCACTGCGTCATAATTTTCGTTTTAAATAAAGTGCATTATTATATCGAGTGATGGGACTCTTCTTCCCCAATTTTAGAAGTACAAAGTACATTAGGGATGTTGGAAATTGTGCCAAGCATTGCTTCATTTTGACATAGGGTTAAGTCTAAACAAATGAACAATACTTGTATACATATACATATATTGAATAGCACAAGTGAAGACAAGTGAAGTGCATCTGAAATACTGATAAAAGCTATCACATTTATCAAATCCAGCCTGTAGACACTCACGTCTGTCCTTTTTTCGTGCTTGCTCCAGAGTTAAAGACTTCATGTTTGATTTTTTTTGGCTCTAATATGCTCAGAAGACATGTTCTCCTGGCAAAGGTTGAGGGTGGGCAATTGGCAGTGAACGGCTCTTCACAAAGGCTCGAAGTCCCTTCGTACACAATGAAGAGCCGTTCAAAACACTCGATTTGTCCGTGAAAGGCAAATTACTAATTGGAAATAAGCAGTGAACGCCAGAGATCGAATGTTTTGATCAGTGTATCAGCAACTGTATTTCTCCTTAAGATATCATGGTGCATCCAAACAACACTAGAAAAAAAAAGTGTCTGTAATATAATGCTATATATGGTCATGCTTGTGCAGTTTGGTGGAGAAGTGGTTACCAGGTTCGCCTCACAGTTCAGGACCCGAGTTCAAATCCACCTAGCTCTGTCCTTCCTGTGGGGGTTTGCATGTTCTCCCCAAGCCCGCGTGGGTTCTCTTCGGACATTCCGTCTTCATCCCACACTCCCAAAACATGCATGGCAGGTGTATTGGACATTATAAATTGCCCTCCGATGCGATTGGGTGCGTGAATGTTTTTTCGTCTCTGCGTGCCCTGCAATTGGCTGGCAACCAGTGCAGGGTGTCCCCGCCTACTGCCCGAAATCATCTGGGATGGGCACCAGCAAGCCTGCGATTATATTCAAAATAAAATTGCCGATTAGTCAGCGAGTACCCGCCCTTTCCTGGGTTTGAGTATTTGGGATTTTCTTTTTTTTTTTCAAGTGCCATTTATAGAGTTAGAGCACGTTGCTGGGCAATCCGCGGATTAATTACGTGCGTGACATGTTATATAGCCTGCGGCGGAAGATTTGATTCCGTTTAAGTGTCCCCTCGGTGCACATGAGGCGCCTGCACCAAATGCTGGTAACCTCCTTCCCAGACAATGCTGCGGAGCCACGCCGCTGTCATAACGCGGAGAGTGCACACGGTCCAACTGCAAGTGTACTTACCAGGGTGCACGCACGTAAAATGCAGCAATTTTCAATCCAAGTTTATGACGCCGCATTCAGTGAGGGGAACACCCTCGAATCATAAACTCCGTCACGCGGGCTGATGAATGATCCCATTATGGTGTAAAGGCTGTCATTCACAGTGACCTCTAGTTTGAGCAGCATTGGAAATGTAAATGAAGAATGCCATTTGCCCGCAGAACTGTGTTTACGATCTTGTAATGAGCATAAGCTGCTTGTGACGCCCCGCATCGGGCGTCGGCAAACATGTCTGTCGGCGTGTGCATGGCGGCGGCTTATCTCCTCCATCGCCGCGTATGCAAGTCATGGGAGAGTGAATAAGATACAAGGTCATCAGAATAATATTTGTGAGAGTGAGAGAAAATTGGACATGGGGTGGGGGTTGTTTGCAGTGTTGAACGGATGGATGGATGCGTGCAGGGAGGGAGGTAGAGCAAGTACAAGAGATGCTGAGGGAGAAAGATGGTATATTCATAGCAGCAGTGATATTTATAGCCGCCTGAGGAGAGGAGAATGTAGGGGCGTGGCTTGCTTGGCTTCATCTGGCAGAGAGGGAGGGAATGGGCGGAGCCAGGCGTCTCTGGTGTGAGAGGGAGGCTATTTAGCGTATTTGGCACGAGAGGGGAAGAAAGGGAGAAAGAGGGGAGGGAGGGCTGTTTTTGAGTGAGATGCAAGGGGGAGAGAGAGAGAGAGAGAGAGAGATGGAGGGGGTAGGAGAGTACTGAGCTGAGAGGAATCTGTCAGAATCAAACACACGGCTCTCACTGTCTGCGATGAAGAGAACGAGGGATGGGTGGAGAGATCTGAGGAAAAGATAGAGACAGAAGAGGAGCACAAAGTGAGGTACGCAGCGCTGACAGCTCGTGTGTGTGTATTCGTTGATGTGTTTACACTACGTGTGTGAGTGTGCATGCTTGTTGTGTGCATGTAAAGTGAATGACTTTGTATTTGCGGAGTGTTTAGTTTGAGGCTTTAAAAGCATTTGTAAGCGACACATGCTGACTCCATTATGTAACGTGTGTGCATCATGATCTGTGTGTGTGTGTGTTTGCTTGTGTAATTACACTGAGGTGTTTATGTGGCCATTGTGTGGAGCAGTGCCACAGTCTCATTGGTCACAGGAGTTGATTTATGGCAATTGTAAATACAAGTCAACACCACCGCAGCAGATCAGCCTTAAATCTGCCAACCCTGTCTAGCATCTCTGCTGTTTTTTTTTTTTTTATTACAGATACAAACATGAACAGAAATGACATAAGCAAACAAGAAAACATTGTTGAAATGACATGCATTGCTCATCAAATCCGTAAAAATACTGTATGTATTTCAAGGGGAAACCAAAACAATATTAAGATCAAAATAATTCTCATAATTGATCTGTGCCATTAAGACTCAAGTGTTGGGGGGTCGGCTTTTCAGGGACTTTTGGCCAATGCCAAGGAATTGCACCCCCACCCTGTGCCAGTTTCAATTTTTTTCTCACCATGTATTGAAAGTCTAAAACCAAGTCCTTACAATTTGAACCATTGCTACTCACATTGCTAGAAATGCAGATGTGTTGCATATGGTGCTGCTTGCTCAAGGGCACCTTGAGTTTATTTGGGAAGTAAACTTGCAACTTGGCAACCCATTCCAAGTGTCTTTCACAGGGGAATTTTAACCCACAACCCTTTAATACTGAATGAAGAGAGGGGAGTGAAGTGAGTGGGCGATGCAATCACACCACTGAGCATTTAGGCAATTACTGATTTAATGCCTTGCTCAATGGCCCTTTGAGTGTATCATGTCCAGAAATTAAACTGCCTGCCTTCAATACTTTTTTTTTCTTACAGCCTTCTCATAGAAACAGTTCAAAACTTCTCACTTATAGATTTATTTCTGCTCACCAGCATGATAATCCAGGCAATTTTTTGAAGTAAAACTATATGTAAATGTCCATCTTTGTGCTGGTGGTTCCCCACACTTAGTTTGGCTGTGAAATTAGTCGAGTTCAGCTGCCACAGTAAGTAAATAGAACTTTACTAGTCCATTTCCTTATTGCTGTATTAAATTCAAATTTCTTTGCTTCAACTCAAATTTTGACTTCACCCACAAGCAGTATTTTGACCATTTTTGTGTAATTTTCTTCCACATCATTGTTGTTGTATTTTAGCCAATGGGTGGCACACTCTCGGAACTGTGATAGCTGAGTGGTCATGCTCTGTTGAATTTTGACATCTTGTCCCCATCTGGTTGAAATTTCAGCTCCCTAGTGTCTTCTTTCAATGATTTCCCCTTGATGTGAAATGCCTTTGAAGTAAAGGTCAAAGGATTCCCCAAAATACCAGGCAAAAAATAATATAAATGTTCAATTACCCTGGCAAGATCCCCATGACACGCTTTGTTTATATTCATCCAGAAGATGCAGCTTTACCCATTTTCTTCCAAAACATGTTAAGATTAGCTAAACTGCACTGTAAAATTTGTTAAAAAAAAAAATGACAAACCAACCTAAATTTCTCAACAAGCTTTAACATTTCTTTAGTATTCTTCATCACCCTTAGAAAAAAATGAGAATCAGTTTGAGCCATAATTACAATAATATGCTCTGTCGAAATGGAACTCTAATTAGGTCCGTCACAGTGACATTTTTTTGGACACGAAGTCCTTTCCGCCTCTCACTCTGCTCATTGCTCAAGTGAGTTTTTTTTTTATTTAATCGTAGCATCTAGCAAATCTTTCAGCTATGCCTTTCACAAACAAACCCTGTAAATGACCGTCCGCATAAACTCCACCACAACAGGAAGTAGAAAAATGTTGATAGTTATGAGTTCAAAAAAGATAAAAAGACCTCGATTTTGTTGCTTTTAGTCGCATGTCAGTGCTTTTCCGAAGCTTAAAGAGCACTTTGGAAGTAAAATAAATAGAAATATCCCGTGCTGATTTCTACCATTTGATTAAAAATGGTCAGCCTGCTGCTTTGTTCAAGAGGTTCTTTGGTTAGTTCTTGGTTTGTTCGTTCTACTCTGCAACCCTTAAAGTGTTGTCCCCGCTGTGTGTTTTTATTGTATCTGATAAGAATGAATGTGACTGGAAACCTTCTAAAGGAGCAGACTGTGAATAAATAACATCAAAGTGTGCAGGCTGAGTCTGACCAGATCTCATTTTGTCAGTGATATATTGAATTTGGATTAAGTTTCTGTACGTAACAAATTTTGCAGAGGCAAAATTTGTTTGACTCGTTTTGAATAAAACAAACGCCAATAGGAAGTCGAGCTACCACAGTTGGATCTCTTTGGGGCTTTTTGTGATTCACAATAAATCAATAAATGTTTGTGTCGAAACTTGAACATCATTCGTTTTTCCCAAGAGAACTAATGGAAATAATCCAAGGGCGAGCGTCATCACAAAATGATCCCGCGGGCTGTTTTTCAAATTGCAATGAAACATTTTTAGCTGTCATAGTTAATTGCCATAATGCGCAGATTGATTAAAGACCTCATTGATCTGATCTGCAAAGTAAGACCTTACAGCACTCATACTCTCATTCACTCCGGGATTTTTTTTCCTCCTGATTTTCTCCACCAATGTTTTTAAATATACTGTATATGGGGTGAAGAGACTTTTTTGTTTATGTGTTGAATTTAGTGTGGCAAAACCGATTTTACAGTCTTGCTTCTAAAATATCAACATTTTTATTCAACAATAAAACAAATATAAAACATAAATAGCTTGTTATATACTAAAGCTAAGAATCAATGCGCCTGAAAATGTAGATAAATAAATAAGTATAAATAAATAAGTAATGATTTTAAAGTTATAATTCTACATCTAGGATCATCATCGTTGCATCTTGCAAAGGTGCATGATGAAATTAAGATGACACGAATGATTGATGCTCTGGTGTGGTGGCTGAATGATGACTTAAAGGGAGTGTGCGTAATTTTTCGCATGCGCCTGTGGGAGCTTTAGGGGCATTATGCTAAATGCAGCAATACACACTCCTCCTCCGGCTGTCCGTAGCAACAACAGACATGGCAATCTCCGGAGGACACCCGTGACCTAAATACTGTAAACAACTCCTAAGGAGCACCCTGTTGGGGAGAGATGAAGAGAGTGTTAAAAAACGCTTGGAATAATTTAGATAATTTGAATCTACTGGGATTCTGTACCTCTGTTATAGAGTGGTGTTGTTTGTATGCTGTAGACTCCATTTACTGCCACCTAGAGTGTGGGAGAAAATGGTCTGACTACGGGGGAAAGCCGCACTGAGTATAAAGTGCTGCAAAACGGGGGCCGGCTTGTCAAGCATAAACCAAGCTGGACTTTTGCTACAGGCTCATTTTTGCTATAGTGAATTTCAATGCTAGGCAAATGCAGAGAAAAACATTTCGTATAATGCAACAGGGGGATTTTTTTTGAAAGAAGGAAAGGCTTCAATGCAGGGATTTTTTTTCACACTGGGGGATTTTTTTGCACATGCAGGTTTCGTTCTAGAGGAGTTTTACTGTAGTAATAATAATAATAATAATACTCAAAATAAGAAAAATATGTACAATTTACATGAGATGTCATATCGAAATCAGCCTATTGAGATACTCAATCAGATGTCGCTGACATTTATGGCTGAAAGGCAGCATCAAGGAATGCATACTCATCTTTAAAATACCCTCCCAGGGACCTTTTAAATACTTCTGAGCAGGTCGGAAGTAGAAGTTTATTGCGTTGGACCATTTCCCCTTGAGAATTTCTTATCAGTGAGCTAAACACACTGAGGGTCATAACTCAGTGAACGTACAGTACAGCCGAATTCGTCTTTATCCTATTTCAGTTCTTGCCTGAAAAAGACATCAATAAAATACAATAATAAAACAACTTGCCAAATGAGTCATTGATGATGAAGTAGTAAACTCGTCTGAAGCTTGTCAGAGAGTGTGGATTGAGCTGCTACTCAAAGATGGCTTGACGATTCCCTGGTCCAAGTCCATGATGTAGTTCAGCTTTTGTCAGCGGAACAAGGAGCAGAGGTATATAGAAAATTGATGGACGGATCATTTATTCATGACTCTTTTTCCACTCATGGGATTTTGCAACTGTGAGAGACGGTGCGGCTGTAGGAATGCTTTGAAACCATGTGACATTTTATATTCACACTTTAGTATTATGTTACAATATATTAAAACCTGACATTAGGAACATTCCATATATATATATATATATATATATATATATATATATATATATATATATATATATATATATATATATATATATATATGTGCATTTCACACTATTATATTATATACAAGCAATGAAAGATTTTGAGCGAGCAAGAATAAATTTTGAGCACAGAAAAAATATTGAGTGAGCAATAATAAATTTGAGCGAGCATCGATGGATTTTGAACACAGAAGAACTTTTTGCTTGCTCCAAATCGCTCATCGTTCGCTCATGATAGCCCCCCCCCCTCCCTCGCTCAACATCGAGCTCTCTGCTTGCTCCAATTGTGTACTCTCTGCGCACTCAGTGTGGCACACATGTTACAAATGTGCCACAAATATAGCCAATCAGATCTAGTCAAAGTACATTGATTGACAGCTTGGAATCTATGGGGCAGTAGATTGAATACACTGTGTTGTTCCTGCAGTTTGTTTCACTACCCAGCAAGAGATTAGCTGTTGCTTCTCGATTAGCTTGTTTGTTAGCCGTACACAAGTTGTGTACTTTTCATACTTGTCAAATAAAAAATGTCTGAAAATGTTCGACCCTGTATCAAGCCAGTTTGGTCTGCTAGTTGAGGACACGAGAGGGAAATCTTGCACCACATTTAAGTGTACTTCAAGCCATGACACATCTCAGAGCCACTTTTGACTACTGAAATGAAAACAGTTATTGCATTGTTTGACAAGTTGAAGTTATCACCGCAGTTAATAGTTTTTTGATTGATGACTCTCTTTTCCAATTGTCCTGTGAGCTTCTACTTGTCATAAATATGTCAAAGAACAGACTCCAATGTTGATTCATTTTCCATCTTCGTATAGTTGCACATCACAGTGTCTTTCAGGAAATGCACACTCACAATCTCTTATACTATCAAACAAAATGTTCCACTTTCTCATTCTGTTTTACATGGTATTCCGAGTTATATCTGATAAAGTTTTTTAGCTAATAGCTTTTGTATCAGTATGAGTCAAACTGGTTTCCTTTTTTGGCTTTAAAGAGGAAGGCAACCCTAAAAAAAATGTATTGCACAATCTTGTGTTTTATGCAGCTCTTCTAGTCTAAATACAGAGTTATGATTGATGTTGTGTTTGCGGAATATGTATCAAACAACAAAATTCACCTGGAAGAGGCCATTTTTGCCACTTGCACAGGTAACAGCCAATCATGGCTCAGCTTGACGAAAGCAGGTGAGTCGCGATTGGTCATTACCTGAGCTCTGAACAAATGTAATGTCATTCTCCGTCGAGAGTCTGAGATTTATTCTTTCCAAAATCAAAAGGCAGCTTTCTTGATCTTTTATGTTTCACCTTGGGATCGTTGAATCCCTCCCAAGCAGATATGTAACGTTCACAATGTTCCCTGCCGATTAAGGTCGCGCGTTGATGAAGGCCAGCCAGCGAGCCTCCTGCAAGGTCTTGGTGTCCTCACAACTCTCAGCTGTGGGAAATGACTCCATTTGTTCACTGTAATTCTCCATTAAGTTTCAATTTCTTTCTGGAGCTCAGCTTTGGCTGGGGGATGAAAATGGAGCTTTTTAATCATAATACTAATGCTGCTGATCTGCAAGGTGTCAATGATTTACTACAGAAACAATGTTCGTGAAGTGCACATTAGATTGTGCTGGTTTGTGGGACACCTGATGAGGAACAGTCAAGTTTGCTGTCAAACTGGCAGACGTTGCCACTCGCTGCTTTGTGCGGAAACCTGTTTAGACACAGGATGTGGTGAGTCAAGGCTTTTTTTTTTTTTTTTGGATGGTGTGTGGTTGTCTGAGCTTGCCTGCTGTGCAAAACTGCAGTGCACTTACAATGTTTCTTTCTTTTGTTTTCGCACCTCATTGACTGGATTTCAGACTGTGTGTGTAAATATATACAGTAATAGTCAATTCATATTGTCAACAAGAAAAGGCAAGAATAAGTGAAAATAAATGGTCTTTCCTTGTCCATATGTTTGGAGGAAACAACTTGCTTTATCACGGGAGATGATTGGATAGGAAGTTGGAGGGCCCAAAAGTGTTTTTTAATTTCCATGGGGACCATTAAGTATTTTTATTTTGACTTGGGCCAAGAATAACCTCATAATTAATTGTTCAGCTCAATAATTAACATTATATAATTATTAAAGTGTATGTGTGCGATGAACCCATTCACTCCCAAAATATTGTATGTAGGTTTGTTTATTTATTTATTTATTTATTAAGCGTCCAGACATTCTTATATTATTTTTAATGTTTGGTGAGATGAAGTTCTAAAAACAGAATTAATTAATAAAGTAATCAATTAATTTATGAAATTAATTACTAATCCAATGCTTTTGGTAATTAAGTACTAAAGTAATTACTTAAGGTAACTAAAGTAATGGATTACTTATGGTTACTAAAGTAATGCATTATTTTAGTACTTGATTTCTTTAGGATGAGCTTTCATTTAGCCAAACACTTCCTGAATTTTTTGTCTTAACTCACATTAAAGGTAAAATTATGTCTTTGGGATTTGGATGAGTTAATGTTTTAATGCAGATATTTTTCAATGCATATTTAGTAATAAAAAATTGCTCTTTATGTCACTTTCTATGTTAACAGAACAGGAATCAGGCCATGTGCTACTTCCCTCACAACCCCACGATTATGCGAGGCAGATGTGCAAATTTATCTATGTATTTATTCATTTACAATTTGCTTATTTCCACTAAACATAATCTATCAAAAAAAAACACATCTCCAAAGTCTCCAAAACACATAGTAAGCTTGTATTTATTCCTTGACATGTTTTCTGAGTTGACCAACCAACACGCAATAAATGCTGCCTAAATGTTTGCTCTGGTTATGGACAACATACTTGTATGTTGTAAAAAAAACAACATTAAATATGTCTCCAATCTGGGTTTAGTATACGCTTTAATTGCGCACAGCCGAAACTCATGAGATCCTAACACAAAATAAAAAAAGAATCAGCTTCCAAATCAAATTTTCAGTTATCTTTTTTGTACCATTTACCTTTATGGACTTCCCCGACCTTGAGGCACTCAATGTCCTCCATGACTGCTTTTACTCATCACCACTCATCCCCCAACGCATTTTTCCTCCGTCATCACCCTCCTCATCACGGCGTTCTGGCACTGTCCATTCTTTGACGTGACCCCCATCAGACAGTCCCGCCTCCTAAATCTCCCATCTACGGTGTCACTATCCCTTTTGCTCTCATTCGTCCGCTCTCTCGTTTTCCCATTGCACACACGATAAATCTCCCTCTCTTTCTCCCAGCTGTCCTCTTCCATCCATCCATATCCTCTAAACACGATACTCTCCTCTCGCTATCCCACGTTCAGAACAACCCGCAAATGGATCGGCATTCCACGGGCACAAGCAAGCGGCCTGACGTCCCTGGCGAGCGCGGCCGATCGACGCTGACGCCGCCGTGTTGCATGAGGCGCTAGGTCAATCGAGGAGCGAGGAGTGAAAGGTCACGGACTACAGGTGCGGAGGCCGGAAGGAGAAGCGACTGGGACGGTAACGCGACAGGCTCGGGAGGCGAGAATAGACGAGCATCGGGGGAGTGGCAAAAATGATGACATCACACGGAAAACTGAGGAAGGAGAAGGGAAGTCTGGCCGAGTACGAATCCCAGATGAAAGGTGAGTCACCGGGCATGTGTGCGTGCTTGCACTGTGTCATGTGCGTGCACCAGATGCTTCTTTACTTACAGTAGGCAATCACAGGTTTTGTCGTCATTAAGTTTACAGTACAATACTTATATTTGGATTGTCAAATCCTAAACAGCAGAGTTGGTGGTTTAGGTTACTGTCTCATGTTGAAAGTGAAGTTGCTCTACATCAGTTTCTTAAATATTTTTTTGCAAAGCCCCCCCTTGGAAAAGAGCAAACCTTTTGCGCCCCCCAACCCCAGCACCGATATTAAATGAGATTATTATTTATAAAAGTTGTATAAGTATCTCTAAAAGTCTATCCTTTTTCACATTTAAATCAACTTTCAACAAATGTTAACTACAGTACTTGTTTCACAGTATTCATACAGGGTGCAGGTTGGTCTGAAACTGAAAAAAAGCAAGTGCATCAAAGTGCCTGAAAAAAAGCCAATCCTTATTTTATTGAAATTTTACTTCATACGACATAAACACAAACTTTTCCAGAGAGTCTTCCGCGTCCCCCCCGTTATCACCTTGCACCCCACTATATGAAAATGACTGCTCTACATAGAGTGGTGAATTCCAAACCCCTTTGAGGGATGCCAGGATTTAGTTGTCTTTTCCCAGTTTATATAAATGGCATTGACACAGAATTTGAAGGACATCAATTCATCAATTCTTTAGATCGCTTTTCTTATGAAGGTCACCAGTGAGCTTTTGAGCTTTTCATTTACCACTCAATTAGAGGACACATATCGCTGGCGCCGTGCGAAATCCTCATACCTCCGAAATCATCACTGTTCAGGGAACTTGATAAATGGCATGTTTATCCAACCATTCGCCATGCATTGTGATTGTGATTTTCAGCAATATAAACTGGTCAGTATTTTGTAAAAATAAACAAATAAATACATAAATAAAACAAATTGAAAATGTGTGGACTGACCAAAAGTAAGGTATAAATATTGTGAAAACATTTAAAATTTCCCAAATTGCGACTCAAGAGATTTTTTGGACGGGCATTGGTATAGACAAAAACAAACAAACAAACAAACAAATATATATATATATATATATATATATATATATATATATATATATATATATATATATATATATGACCTGATGAACTCCGCATTATAATTACTTATTATACTTATAATTACTTATTATAATTACATTATATTACTAACGCATTATAAGGAATCCCCAGACCATCAATATTGACCGCACACACAACAGGAAATAATATTGTATGTGCGGTCTATGTGCATGCATGCGTACATGATATGTTGGGTTTTGGAAGAATGCATACTGTGGCTCATTGGCTCTCTACTGTACTACATGGATGTATTTATAGTCAGTATTAGCGACGCTGTCTTCTCTCATCCAGTCAGCCGTAGGCTGTGTGCAACCAAAATGAAGGGAAGAAGGGAAAAAGGAATGGGGGATGAAAAAGCTGAGAAAGACTAAGTGAGCAAGCGATGAATAGTGATGCACAGCCATTTTTGATATGAGATATGATGACTTTATTGGCCTTTTCAAAGTTATTGTGAAGCACTCATTGTGCCATGCTGAGTTCACTCACCAGTATGCGTGTATTGAAATGTTATTTGGGGTTATAATGGATAATCTGAGTGGGAGTAATTACTAAATGAAACATCGTCAGACACAATTTATAGTCATGCATCCCCTCAAGAAAGTCTCGGGGTTCATGTCTTGTTTTCACAGAATGACTAAAAGGCCAAACATGATAATCTCCTTTTTATGTAAGCCAGTTTTTGAGGAAAAGGAGAAAATACTCACTGTGCACATTTTGCTCACGCCAGTGTCAGCGTGAATGAGAAATTTTAGATTATGCTGGATTTTTTTCCCCAAAGTCATTTAGTATATTTCATTTTACATTTTAAACATTACAAGGTATGAAATAAGGCACTGCTCTTTGAAATGCAGCTTATTCTGTAGAATGTATGAAATCTACTTTTTTAGTATTGAAAATCTGGTCGCACTATTATTTCATACATGATTCTCAATTATGACTATTGAATGCTTATGCAAATGATGGCAAGTGTTGTCTGAAATTATTCATAGAGGCTGCATTTTTAAGAAGCTTTTTCTATTTGAAAACTTTTAAGAGCAATATTGTTGAGCGTAAACAGCATTAAAGCCTATGTAGCCTCACAAAAATCTTGGTGGCATGTTTTTTTGTTCTTTTTTTTGTTTTGGCTTTCTTGTCAGCCGACCTGGATGAATTTACATTCTGGTCCAGTGTATGCTTTTAACAATAGCATCTTTTCCCACTGTGTCTCAGACCTGCGAGCACAACTGACGGACCAGATAAAGATTCTGGACTCCCAGGTAGAAGTGAAGCAGCAGCAGCTCTCAGATTTATCTGAATTTCTCCGCCGGCGCGGAGATATTGAAGCTGAATACGCACGTGCCCTTGATAAACTCACAGAAAGGTTCACGCACAAGACTAAGAAGTGAGGAACTGACATCTCATTTCACATTAATACATTAACAGTAATGATCTGCTGGTTGTAAGAGAAGATAACTTTTCCTCTGCAGGAAGGAGCAATGGGGTCAGTCGGTGTGTCAAGTCTGGTCCGTTTTGCTGACTCAGACCCGTTTGGAAAGTCGTGAGCACTCAACGTTGGGTGACACCTGCTGCAACGCACTAACACAGCGCTTAGCTTTCATTACAGAGGACACACACCGGCTACATAAACGGGTGAGTGCTAATGACAAGGTGGATGGATGGATATGGCTAATGGATGGATGGAATTAAGACCACCATGACCTAAGTCGTGAAATGATCTATACCAGTGGTCCCCAGCCACCGGTCCGCGACCCGGTACCGGTCCGTGGATCAACTGGTACCGGGGCGTGCGGGCCGCACCCGAAATAATGTTTTGGAACTGATTTAGTTAATCAGTTCATTCATTTGTGCTTTGTTTGGCTTGATCGTTGTTTTTGGCGCCCTCTCCGGCTGCTGTTGATATTACAATTTGTAGTGAGAAGGATGGTGTTTTTTTTTTAAGTAGTCATTCGTTGACGCGCACGTTGTTTCGTGTCTTTAAAATTTGACCCACGACGTTGTACTTTCTTTTTTAAAAATGTTGATCTATGATAATATGGCCAAAATTAGTTCGTTTGTTGATCCAACAACTTGTAACTTCGGATAACATGCTTGCTAATATTAGTTTTTATCTTCGCATTTTCACTTGTGCCAGGTATTTCTCAAAGTTAAATGCTTTTGCGCTTCAGTTTTATGACTTTATATAATTTGCATATATTTTGGTACATTTTGAGCCCCCCAACAGAATAGAATAGATGTTTTTTTTGTCTTCCAACAGAGCAAAGAAGTTGGAATCCAGATGCAGGATGAGTTGCTTAAGGTCACCACTGAGCTGCAGACGGTGAGCATTTTTTATTGATATTCTGCATATTAATAATGCAAGCGGTCATACACTCAGGAACGTTACAATGACCATGTGTACTGTATGTTACACGTGGTGATGAAGGCCTTGAAGTCATACAACCAGTACCACACTGACTGCCTGATAGCAGAGGGTAAACTGAAGGAGGCTGAGCGGTTGGAGGAGAGACACACCGGCAAGTCTGCTGAGCTGGGCCTCAGTCAGTCAGGAGGACAGAGGCGGAGCTCCGTCAAGAAGATGGAGAGATTAATGGAGAAGGTAAATCACGCGTTTGTGCGAATGGACAGGAAGAAGTTGATATGGGCACTGTATTGATGACTAGCACAAAGAATGGTATCAATCTGCACAATTTGATGCAGTTAAAATGTTCAAAAACTGAACAGGATGGGAAGGCACAAAAAATAATCTAGAGTACAACACTCAGAGCGGAAATAAACTCATGGGAAGGTGGAGGCTACACGGGGAAGACGAGGATCGTGGGCAGCGCGACGGCAAGACAGCTAGGGCAAGAACGTAGGGAGGTAACATTAACAGCAAGGACCCGACAAGAACCGAATGCAAACTGGCAACTTAAATAAACTTCACACTTAACGAGAAGACGCGACACAGCTGGAGACAAAAGGCAGGGGAAGCTGATTGGATGACACAAGGAGGGCAGGTAAACAGGCAGGTGGACAAAATCAAACTAACGAGACACAGACAGCAAAAGAAGACGCAAGGGAAACAAACATGAACTTAGGAACATGACTAAAACCCACACAATCCAAAAAAAACAACAAACCTCAACCACACATATCACCTTTGTTCCTTCTTTTGTTATTGCAACTTGTTCAGTAAATATTTGAACAACGCTCGCCAGTCGTAACTTGAGAACAAGCCAGAACATAATGCTCATAATGTTCAAGAGCACCTTACCTAAAAAAAGGTCAAGTCTAGAGTATTTAGCGGTTGAGTCTAAGTCGAGTTGTAAGTCTCAAAGACTAGAGACCTAAGTCTCTCTCGTCGGAGTCGTGAATCCCCATCTCTGTGCTGTTGTTATATTGTCATATTTATGAATGAAATATGAGTAAATGCACCACACCTGTCCACAGAACACAGAATCTGTCTATCAGTACTGAGATCAAATTCACCAAAATTCACGATTTTGGGTCATTTTCTTCCACCATTTTCACAGTATTTTAGCCAAGTGAAGGCACACTCCTGGTAGTGGGATAACTAAGAGATCATGCCAAATTGAACTTTGACGTGTTGTCGCCATCTGGGTGAAATTTCAGCTCCCTGGTTTCTTCTTTCGATGCTATCCCTCTGATGTGAATGCCTTTGATGTAAAGACCAAAATATTGGACAAAATTCTGCACAAGGACTAAATGTGTTTCAGCTTAGTTGACTTTCAACCAACAAATGTTCACATGCGGCAGGCGCATAGACAACATATTTTACATACTACAGAGCCCTTTGTGTGATAATGAATGTGCATAAATGTTTACTGTATGTGTGTAATTTCGTGGTTAGTCATGTGTATAAAGGGACAGCGTGTAAGATTTTCATTAAAAAGGAATAAATTAAATGATTGTAAATTTCGGAAAATATGCAAATGAATTTGTTCTTAAAGACCAACAGTATGTTTTAAAAAAAACAGGTAATGAAATTGTATTACATGGGGGGGTGGCACTTCTCCGGAGGCGGCCATGTTTGTTATAGCTATAGACAATGGTAAATGCAGCACCTGCAGCACCCCCTGCTGTCCGTAATGAAAAACGGCCTAAATCTTACACACTATCCCTTTAAGGTATGTGCATATATGAATGGAAAGACTCATTTTCATAGGTGTAGTATATGTGAATGGACAAGCACATGTTTGTGTATGCACGCAGAGGCATGGCCGAGTGCAGGAGACCCAGCTCAAGTGCACTAAAGCTCGAAATGACTACCTGCTCAATCTTTCTGCAGCCAATGCAGCTATGAACAAGTACTACCTGCAGGATGTTAGCACTCTCATTGACGTAAGATTTTTTTTAACACCTCAGTCATTTCATTCAGAATCTGTTCATGGTTTCTTCTTTTTGTTTCAATTGGCCAAAAAGTCTTACTATTATTTTGTCAATCTAGTCCTAGTTTATCTGCAAACGTTGGTCAGAAAGATGTAATCATCATCATGTCATCTTCTACCTAGCGCAGTTTGTTGACCTGAGCAATGTCAAAGTTGGTATGACGATCATAATTTCCGTCATTCATTTGAGTTATCAGTGTATAGCATGAAGGGTCTTGCCTAACTGAAAATTGCCTTTTAGCCTGAACTGGATTCGAACCCCTGTCCACTGTGTCTATGATAAAGTGGTCTGGGACTGGCTTATCACCACACAAATTTCAATTATTTTGACCACATTCTGTAGGGTAAATCGTAGACCGCTTTTTTAAAAGACTATTTTTGGATTAGACTTGGACCATTGATTGCTCTCAGACTAAATTTGGATCACATGGGACGGGCTAAAACAGAATCAAATTTTTAACAACTATTTTTGGACTAAATTTGAAGCCGCACTGGTAAGGTAAATAGACCCATGTTTTATAGGACTATTTTTGGACTAAATTTGGATCACATTTGTTAGGATATAATAATTACTATTTTTCACTGACTATTCTCAGACTAACTTTGCGTCACACACTTTTAAAGGGCTATTTTTGGACTTAATTTGGACCCACCGGACATGTTAAATCCAACCTTATTATCAACGACTATTTTTTTGGACACAATTTTAACCGTATTGGATGAGCTAAAAAACAAGCCAGTTTTCAATGTCTCAACGATTATTCGCCCAAAATTTGGAACAGATTTTCCTCTCTCACGTCATCACCATGACTCTGATGCTAACCTCCTTCCGTTTTCCATGCTTTATTGTTACCTGTCTCCCCTGGGCAGTGTTGCGATCTGGGTTTCCATCTTTCTGTGGAGAGGGTAATGAAGTGCTACCTGGCTAGTAGGTGGCGCATCCAAAAGACAGAGGAGGCAGGGCTGAAGCAGCTGGAGGCCGCAGTAACGTCGCTGGACCAGGGTGGAGATAGAGATGCGTTGCTGCAGCAGCATGACTCTGCCTTCTGCCTTCCGTTTAGGTTTAACTACCACCCGCATGAAGGCGACCAGGTATATAGTAGGCTTTCTGATGAAACCTGAATATTACTCTATTTTGTTGATGATTTATTTGTCTTCCAGGTGTGTGAGGTGAGTGCGGAGAGTCAGGTTAGGTACGAGATGGAGACCAGATTTCAACAGCTTCAGTCACGGCTAGCTGCTGTCACTCTGGAGACTGAGGAGGTAAGATAACGTTCAGTTTTTCCACAGGGGTTCGGGACAAAGCCCTTAAGGCGATTCATAAAAACGTGCACTTCCCAAGCAAGAAAGAGGAAAAAAAATTATGATAATCCATATCTTGTCCCATCTCAGGTCAGTAAAACCCTCAAAGCCACACTCACAGCCCTGCTGGACTCAATGTGTGACAGCGACTGCAACATAACCCCCGACGTGCCAAGCAGCCTATTACACGAGCCCCCCGGAGTGGGCTCCGCCCAAAAACTTACCCTTGCAAAGCGTCGTGCCAATCAGCAGGAGACAGAGACCTACTATTTTACAGTGAGTTATATGCATACTTAGTACGTACTACAATCTCAGAGATGATGTGAAAGAACAAAGTTCCAGGCGGTAATTCAGTCGTAACATTTTACGAGAGAAAATTATTAGACTGTTTTTTATCAACCTGCATGATTTGTTAGCCCGTGTGCGGTATTTTGTCTAATCCTTTGATGTTTACATTCAAAGATATTACACATCAAAGAGAAAACATTGAAACAGGACACTAGGGAGCTGAAATTTCACCCAAATGGTGAAAAAATGTCAATGGTCAACATGGCACGACCACTTAATTATATCACATTAGAACGAGTGTGCTATCCCTTGGCTAAAATACTGACAGATTGATAAGGAAGAAAAAAAAATAATGCTAATATCTTCTCTTTTTTATCTCCATAGAAAGTAAAGGAGTTTCTCACCAGTAGCTCACTGACCTTCAAACTTCAAGCAAAACATGATCTTCTACAAGATGCCATACAGAAAGGTACACACGTATAAAGTGCACAATACCTCCATGGCATTATTGGAAAATAAAAAAGGTTTTATCATTTTGCCTAGTGCTGTAGGACATTTGAACATATAGTATTTGCAAATACATTCATTTGTACAGTACTTGCATTTGTAGCATGCAATGCTTGCTTGAAACTACATTTACAATTATTCCAATATTTGTGCTGTCAAAAGATTAAAAAATTAAGAAATTCACAGTTTTCATGCACAATTTTCACGTGTCAATTTTCAAATAATTATATATTAACATTAAAATAAAACATGGTCCATCCTGTCTGTCATAAACTTGCTCTAAATCAGGGTGTTCTCGAATTTAATTTGACAAAGAGCTTTGCTATGGCTCACTACATTAGCGTCTTTGTGACTGCCTTTAGCTGTGGCTGCTGTTGCAGCTGGGTGCTTTGCATTGATGTGGTAAGCTAAACTAAAGCTGCTTCTGCGGTAAGCAAACTCCTTACAAGGAATGCCTGTCATTCAACCTTCATCAAAGTTGATATCTGGGCATATTTTTAAATTAAATTTACCATTCATCGGACCAACAGCTCTCACATGCTCTTCCATTTTCGTCTTGCTTCTGCGCCTAACAACGGTAGCCTATCAAATGATACCAAACACAAAGACAGCCAATCATTGTGCATTTTGGGCCATGATTAACGTTTGTTTTCAAACCCACAGCAACTCAAGCACAAGACGCTCAATCCATAAAAACAAATCTATTAAAGGTATAAAAAGCATATTTAGAAATCAAAAATTAGATTGTGATTTAAAAAAAAAATACTTAAACTATAACTGTAGTTGATTGATCACAATAAATTTGCTAATCTGACACCCCTATTGAATATTCATTATTTAAATATTTTTGAATGGATTTGCAAAAACATTTAAGCCACATAGGCAGTCCCATGTTTCCTTACATCAACTAATTTTAAAAAAAAAAATCCATAATCTTCAAATTGCCCATTTTCTGGGCTCAAATGACATTTGAGGTTCCACTGCACTACAGTAGCTTCTCAAAGTTTGCTCACACTTTAATACAGTATTGTGAAATATCAATTGGGGAAAACAAATGTTTATTCGTTTTTGTGCTTTTTCTTTCAGCTGAGGCCGTCAACACAGACCCCTCCAGGTACATATGAAATGTAAACATAGTGTGACCGAATGAGGTGTGGCGAAATCGAGAGAGGAGAGCAGTGAGGACAGAGTTGCTTTCGATGTCGCCATTTTGAGCCACTCTCGATTACATAACAGGTCAATTTGTTTGGAATGGGGACTGCTGAACTCAAGTGTGACTAATAACTGCATTTAGCAGGCATCATTACAGAAACAAAAATGCCTTAATGCATTTTATGTACTTCCCAGAGCTCAATGTGCTCGCTCGGTGCGAATTCGGAGGTCCAGACCCATTTCTGAATTTTGCCACACACTCTTCAACACAGATATAGTCTCCTACATTCAGGTAATGATCACGTCATTTCAGAATTTAAAAAAAAATGCATGTTCATCTTTTTATTTGCTTTTGTGCGATTTGGCTTTGATTTTCTGAGAAACTAATGTGGAATATTTTGGGCCTGTGTGTCTACTCAGTGTATGGTCATGCTTATGGCTTATTTATGGCACTCTGTCCTTTCAATCCATTTCTCACTTTTATCCGTCCCCCTTTTAAAAAGGGATTAAAATACGCTTGAGTCTCCGTTGCCTCCTCTCTCGACTCCTCAACTTAACGTGTGTGCCTATGTGCACTTTGCGCCACTGCTTCCAAATCTTTCTTGCTCTTATTTTTTTCTGCACATCTTTTTCTTACCTTGCCTTTTCTCTTTCCGTTCTCTGCTGTGCTTTGCTCGGTGTAGACGAAGAAGACGAATGTCTCGTACACAGGTACCTAACTCTGTTGTTGCCCATAAGAAGCAGGAAATATGAGGCCATTCTTTCAACCTTAAAATTCACCGATGGATTATGGTTAAAAAAAAAAAAACAGCAATATTATACATTTTTCATCAACAAATACCTTTTAAAACTCTACGGAACAATTAAAATTATTAACCCGAGTCTTGTATTATACATAACATTTCCTTAAATAATGACTTCTATTTGAATATGAATCTCTTTACTTATACTTATAAATTATGCTATTTTTGTGTGGAAAAATGTTTAAATTTTCCCAGCTACGCTCCTACCTTCATGAGAAAATCCATACAAGAACAATATATATTTATACGCTATATTTTTGCCAACACAAAAGACAAAGCTGTTATCATTTCATGGCCGACTTTCTGTAGCTTTTCAACCTTTATATGCTTTTCCTTCATTTTCCAATCACATTTCATGTTTATTTGCATTTTTCCTCACCTAGAAAAGCTGTTATTATGCTGTTCTTTTCTTTGTGTCCTATTTCTTCTGACTCTGAAATCCTCTTTCCTTTTCAGAGCTCCGGCCAGCAGATCCCTGTGGTGGTTGAAAGCTGCATTCGCTTCATAAACCTACACGGTGAGACAATTTGCATGACTGGCATAATAAAGCATGCTGGGAGATCCTCTGCCGACTTTAAAATCAGCGAATGTAGTCATCATGATGTCAGCCCACTATAGTCATAAATAGACAATATACTACCAATACAGCATACACAAAATACAAATGGAATGATAGGCAAGGCGACTTTATTTGCCATGTTTACGTGATACGCTTTTTCAGCCTCATTTTCAGCCAGCAAAAAAAAAAAAAATCCAATTAATACTCAGAGAGAAGAAAGCACAACTGGGTACAAAACTAAGGAGCAAAAAACTAGTCTCTTTAAAGCTTTGGGACCCAAAGCTTAAAAACAAGCTTAAAAACAAGAAGGTTCATTTCAAGGTGTTTATGCTCTCAATAAATAGAATAGAATAGAATAGAATAGAATAGCATAGAATAGCATAGAATAGCATAGAATAGAATAGAATAGAATAGAATAGAATAGAATAGAATACATGATAGGCACAACTAAAGGCTGCTCGTGGTTAAAAGAAATACTTACTGCACATACTGCCTAATTTAAAGTTACAAATAAAGGGATATTACCAGAACTCATTTTTCTAACAAAACGCATGAACTCACACATGCACATTTTCTTGAGGAGTTTAGTCTCTGTTTCTATATACTATTCTGAGAGAACATACGAGGGCTTTGTGAAAGCTTTTAAGCATCGTGTATGAGAAGCGTTGAGGTCTTGCATATAAAGTTGCAATAAAAAAAAAAAATGCTGACAAATGTCATTTTTAATGTGTATGTTAATTATATGCAAGCCAAGCAGGTGTCTTGTACTGAAAAACTACATTCAAAATTGACTTTAACTTTCAAATGGTCAGTTATACACACAATGTTGATAGGAGGGTTTAAAAAAAGGATATGCATGTGCTTGATGTGTTCATTTGTCTCAGGTCTCCATCATGAAGGAATATTCCGAGTTCCCGGGTCACAGAGAGAAGTTAATCTGATCAAGGATGCCTTTGAGAGAGGTAAATCTCGAAAAGAAAGCGAAATGTACATAAAAGATTCATTTGAACTAACACGTACTCGCTAAAAGGTCTTTTGTTTGTTAATCATAAAATTCAAGCTAATGAAGATTCAAAAGTAAACCGTTCATCTTCGCATTGATGAAATTGTTCATTTTGGGAGGAGTTTGGAGAATGCCCCCAGTGGGTTGCACCCTGAGTCAAGATTGTTAAACCTATTTGTAAAGTATGCGCCTTATCTGTAATAGGAGAAGACCCTCTGTCAGACGGCGAATGTGACCTGGACTCAGTGGCCGGCGTGCTGAAGCTTTACTTCAGGGGCCTTGAGCCTCCCCTCTTCCCCTATGATAGCTACTTGCAGCTGCTGGAGTGTGTCCGTAAGACCCCTCTTGTTTCAGTGCTGTGTTTATGGCTACTCATCATCCTGTACTTCAACATTGTTGTTATTTTGGTTTACACTCTGGACGCGCTTCTTTGTGGCTTTAGCACATGGAACGCTGATCCAAATCCTCTATTTTCATGAAATGACTGGGTGATTTAGTCACTGCGTTTTTAAGGAAATGTGGTGTACAATTAAGCCTTTCACTCCCGTTGGGACAATACGTCCCACAGCTTTTCAAAAAATGGCAGTGGGTATAGGAATGGTAGTAAAAACATGAAATGGCATCCCAGCGGTTCATAACACACCTATCTACAGATTCTAGTGGCATTTAGCAATTGTTCCATACACAACAACAAGGCAGTACTGTCAACAAGGTAGGTTGCGTTGTACAATTTATCTTGAATTAATAACCTAATACTGTAGAAATATATTGATACTGTGTGCTATATATGTGCATTTGGTGATAATTTTCATTTCTCTGGCATTTTTGTATTATTATTATTATTATTATTATTATTATTATAAAAAATTATTATAAAATGCTATGCTAAATACCAGCACCTATAACCTAATCTATAGTCCAGTAGTCCAAGTACAGTATCCTAGACTTAAGCACGTTATATACGCCATTAGTTTTGTTTTTCTCAAAAACCCCCCAAAAAGAATCGGTAGTGAAAGGGCTAAAGGAAAAAGTTGAAACACTAACATTATCATATTCTCACCAGGAAAAATAAAAAACATTGTTAAAACCAGTCATACTTTTATGGTATTAGTCTTGTACTATTTAAAATACATTTTCTGTTTTCTATTTAATACTGAGCAGCAATTGCGAAAGCAATGTGTTTAACACGTGCAGTATTTTTTTCCCAATCCTTTGATCTTTGCATCAATAGAATTTCACATCAAAAGGAAAGCATTGAAAGAAGACACTAGGAAGCTGAAGTTTCACCCAGATGGTGACAACATGTCAAATTTCAACATGGCATGACCGTTTAGTTACCCTACTAGCATGAATGTGCCATCCCTTGGCTAAAATACTGTGAGAGTGATGTGGAAGAAAATGAGCCAAAAAATGGTCAAAATACAGCACAAAGGTTAAACAAAGTGACCCATAGGTACAGCATTAGCTTTGTTATTTCAACGTTAAGGCTGGTGTTGTAACATCATGATGATAGGCCCAAGCGCAATTTTATTGAGGTAGTCAAGCCAACACAAATGTGCATGTTGAACGCAGGGCTTTTTTTTCTCCTTCATCTGTTCATTGTAACAAAGCAACACAAAGTATAAAGCAAATGTTCTCCTGACATTTTGAAATGCTCCCAATCGTTTAGTAAAAGGAAGCATCTCACTTTTCACGTACATTTTTAACAATCTGTGTCAAGATCGTTGAAGAATTCATATGTACATTATCAATAAGTTAAGACTTTCTCGAATGCTTTTACTTTCCTTACATTGGTCTATTATAGGACATTTAATTCAAATTTGTCATGTGACAAACAAGAAAAACACCTTCTTGGCTAGTAAAAGAAAGTTGTGGCTGGAATTTACTTGATATTTAGCCAAATGAAACATTTTGTTTCAATAAAAAGAAAAATAATAGCAGCAAATTAAAGTTTATTTTGTTTGTCTGATGTTCTTTCAACTTCATTCTTCTCAGAAATTGAAGGCGAGGCGGAGAAAGCGGCGCAGATCAAAGCAATTGTCTCCGCCTTTCCTCGACCTCTCCTCATCATAATGCGATACCTTTTCGCATTCCTCAATCAGTGAGTTTACAAATCACAGAAATTAGAACAAATGCATGATTTTTGTGGGAAAAAACACCCTTCACTCCAAAATTGTTACAATTTCCCACATGAGCAGTGCATAGTCATTAAGTTGTTTTATTTCTTTGTATTACCACTAAAATACGGCCCCTTAAAGGAGAAGTCAATGCGAAACTTTACTCTGCAATAATAACTTCTATTTGTGCCCACTAGTCTAAACACGGTTTTCTGATTAGTATTGCATTTGTGGGATATGAATTAAGCAGCAAAGTATAGCTTTTATCCATCTCATGTCCCAACCAATCACATATCACCAGTTTTCTCAGTTACTTCATCTGACATTCGAAAGCTGAGCCGTGATTGGCTGTAACCTGAGCTCCGATGTCATTTTCAGTCGCCGGCAAGAGGCAGAATGACTCCCCCCTGAGATGGATGGAAATGAGGGCATTTTGCTGTTCAATTCATACAAATGCATTATTCTTGCTGTTAAAATTTCTGCTTGTACAAAGAGTTAATCTTGCTGGCAGTTTAGTTTATTTTAAACTTAATATAGTGCTTAACGTTTCGTTGTATTTTCAGTGCCATGGATGAGAATTCTCATCTTTTAAAATACTTATTTTATGTGTCAATGTGCCAATGATGAGAATTGTCGTTAAATACATTGTTTTATGAAAATCTAGCTGACACCGTTGACCAGTGGTTATTTTAATATTAATTGAGCACTGTAGTAGTGAACTGTGACCACTGGATGGCAGTGTTGCTCACAATGGGGAAGAAAGCCATACATACTACACATACATTACATACTTGAATTCTAAGTAAAGAATAGAAATATTCTTTCATATGATACCACCCTTGTTTACATAGACATTGTGCAAAATATTGTTTAGGCCTTGAAAAATGAGTTAAAAAGCCAAACTTATCTGGCACTCTTTTTCATTTTTCCTGGCCGCAGTGGTAGTGCATTTAATTTGCGCGTGTTTTCACAGTGTGACTCAGTACAGTGATGAGAACATGATGCAGCCCTACAACCTGGCCGTCTGCTTCGGCCCAAGCCTCCTGAGGGGCCTTGATTCGGATGATGCCGTCGCTCGGCAGCCACAGGTCAATGACCTTGTCAAAACCATGATCCTCCAGCATGATGCCATATTCCCCGGCCAATCGGAATTGCCGGGCCCTATCTATGAGAAGCACATGACTCTTGAGCAGGAATATTGGTAAGGGATAAGGAAGGAATGTGATTTCAATGTATTTGTTCCCTGCTTCATTTTGCCATTTTCTCGCATTACTGCATGGGATATGTGAGGAGTGAATGACAGACTCCCGTTAGAGATGGTTTAAAGTATGTAAAGCAGTTTCTTTTTTTTGATGTATCCTCTGGCCTATTAAGTGAATTTGATGCCACATCAAAGGTTTTTCTTGGCAGTTTTATGCAAACACGATTCAATGCTGTGGGAGAGTCAATCATTTTTTCCTTCTTCTGTTTTGACATTGCTAAATGCTGTACTACTTAATGTCATTGTCATTTTCCAAGAGATTCGCACTCACTCAGAGAGCAGAACTGCTGCTAGTTGAGATGACTGCTTTTTTTTCATGTTTGACAGCCAAATATATATGAAAAACACATTTTTCTGGCAGCATCAAAAACAACTTTTTCTGTAATAAAATCATAGCTAAGAAGACAAAACAGCGAAGGTACAAAAGTAATTTCAATCCAATTCCACAAATTCAAAGCACTTACTAGGAGCTACTAATGGATACAGTTCAATTCACCATGGCACCGTTTTAAAATAGATTTTAATTGAAAAAAATTCATATAAACCTAACAGACATGTTTTTTTAACATTTGTTTTATTAAAAAAAGATTCAATTTTGTGTGCGGAGTGTGCTGACAGTAAACATTGGTTAGGCTTTGAATATCTATTCAATTTTAATCTGCAGTGTATTTTTTTAAAGATTAGTTCAATACCAAGTCATTTATAAAATGCATAATTTAGGCGTCAACCAATCATCAGTAGGATGTGTCGTGCTGAACTTCACATACGTAACATAGCACTGCCACCTAGGTCCATGCCATAAATGCACAGCATCAAAAATCTGACAACCTCAATAGTTGACTTTCATGATTAAAATGAATAAGTTCGAAATGACCATGATCATTTGCCCTTCTATTTTTTAAAGAGAACACAATTTGCTTTCTATGCAGCGAACCAATCACTGAGGAGGGTGACGGAGATGCTGAACATTTGCATAGTGAGGACGGTGAGAAGAACACACACACGAATATGACTACAAATTGTGAGGATTCTATGTTTATTACTTTTTTTTTTTTTCAAATGATTTGCGCACAGAATGGGAAGCCGTGGCGATGTTCGACTACACTGCGAGATCCCCGGCAGAGCTGTCCTTCAAGCAGGGAGAGCTTCTTATTCTTCACAGCAAAGCCTCTTCCGATTGGTGGAGGGGAGAAGCAGGAGGGGTCAAAGGTCTCATCCCACACAAGTACATCAGCGTCTTGGAAGGGTGAGCACTCTTGAGAACCAAAACCATATCATAGATCTCTTTTTATCAGCTCGTAAAAGAGCAGCATTTGTTTTGCTGATTTTTATTCAGCGAAAGAGAGCACAGAAATGAAAAAAAAATCCTGCTCTATATTTCAATAAATGTAGTCAAAATCATGTAGCACATTTTTTCTTAAACAGATCCAAGCATTTCTTGCATCTATAACACATACATGCTTATTGTGTTTATATTTATAAATTAATCACCAATGATGGCAAAATGAAGACTCGTGAAATGCTTGTGATTTCTTTTCGGTGCTCTAGATGGTGCTCTTGGTTTAAAAATGAAGACTAGCTAAATTTCCGCTGCCTTTTTAAACCAAGAGTGCCATCTAGAGGAACAGAAAAATATCAAAAAGTGGTTCGTGAAGCTCCATTTGGCTATCATTATTAAACGCCAACTTAAATAATTGTAATGTACTACAAACAATCCAAATTGTTTCTTGTGAGAGCCATAGAGTCATCTGACCATTATTATCTTGTCATATTTAAATTGAATTCTGAAAAAGTAGCTTCGTTTTGTCCTCCAGGTCAGAGAGAGGGAAAAGAGATGAAGGTGGAGGAGGTGGCGGCGGCAGCACTGGAAATCTATCGGCGGATGATCCTCATACAGAGAACACTGTTCGGTATAAACACACAATACTTTCAAATTCTGCAGTGCTTGAGAAATAATCATCATCAAATATGTTATGTGTTTTATTCATATATTGTTCATGGACATTTTACAGGTACAAATAATAATGCACAATAAGACAACCAAAAAATGAGCACTGTAAACTATGAATACTACATGATTTTCTAGCACAGTAAAATGATGGAACAACAATGATAACGGTGGACCTTGTTCCACCAAGAATTGCATCAGTCAAAAACTTTAAATCTTCCTTTGTGTATTTTTCAACAAGGATGCGGGTGAACAGCGATGGCGCTTCGTTGCCCGGGCGACAGAGAGGAAGTGATGGAAGCCCTGGTCGAAAGCCGGCAACCTCTCCGGCTGCACGCCACCTGCCAGTGTAAGACACCTCACAGTCCTAAAATTCATGCGTTATTATTCATATTTGTATTAGTGGTGTTATTATTAAATGTGTTGTTAATGTTCTTATTTTTTTAAATAAAATATGATTTGCTGGTGCAGAAGTGATCACGAAAGCCGCAAGCTGTACCGTCTGGCATGTGGCATGGTGAAAATCTGTGCAGGGGAGGACTAAACTCTGATTTGGTATCTCCATAAATGCACAAAGCTTGGAACGGTTTTAAAGAGATATTTTGTGTTGGATCACATCTAAGGAAGGGAAAAACATCACCATGAGGACACAAAAAGATGAATGACGTTTGCGTCTCAAGAAAAATGCTTTTGTGTGTCAGGTCTCAGGAGCGAAGACACACACTGGACACTGTGAGACAGGCGGGATTCAAGCCTATGGACAGACCTGCATTTGTTCAGGCAGAAAGGACATCCGTTGACAAGGTTGGTAGCTCAAGTGATCTGATTGCTTGCTTGCACAGAGTCCAATAATATTTGAGTTGTTTTCATGATCTATTTTTTTTCTGATAAATACTATAGCAACATGTTAGATAAACTGTATGTAGGGCAACTTATTAAATGTAAGAGATGTCACCAACCTTTTTTAAAGCGAGAGAAGGCTACCAGTTTGAAAACCACATGGTGCATTCAAATGCAGTCAGTCAAACTCAAACAGAATAAAAGGTCCATCCATGCATTAAACGATGATAACTGCAAATATCTAATCAATGTGGGCACTCTACTAATTTATAAACGATAAATTAATAATAATTGATGATAAAATTGATAATAAAAAGTCTAAAACTATGCAGTTAAATATCTTAAGTTGAAGTTTGTTTAAAAAAAATCATACATTGTTATCATTATGTGTTTATCTCCTGTCTAGAATAGCATGTATTGCAAGCCGTCATTGCAGTCCTTGTCCTTCTCACCTCATTCCTCAGATAGAGCAGTTGACGCAGAAAAGTGTAAACTGGAACTTTCCCACAGCTGTTGGATTAGAGCAGCGGTGCCTGCCTATCTGCGGTTGGACTTTTTGTGATGTCTTGTATTGTGCAATGCTTTGCTGAATTTAATAAAAAGCCGACCGGGGTCAGCGGAGCTTCGACAGCCCTGAAGCGAACACGAGAGTGTGAGCTCAGTTGTCCCACGCGAGCAAGAAAAGTCAATCTTGGTTGGTCTTAGTTTACTTTTTTACAGTCCGGTCTGGGCTTGTCTTAGGCTTCTGCATAGATTTTTTTGACACAGTTTTTCTAGAAGAAGGGCCCAAAATTCTCCCCTAATGCAATTATCATGCCAAACAAAGCCCCCCTAAAAAAGTGAAATGTTACAATTTTCACTTCCAATAGTTCATCCAGGTTATAGTATTGGAAAATAATCGCAATTGGACTGTTCTAGCAGTCTCGTCAGGGAATTTTGTCTCTTTTCTATGCAAGCCAACAAACACAGCCAATTTTGACTCTCGGATGCCTCCACAACTTCTGTGACAACAAAATGGAATATTAATGAATGTGACAGTTGATCTTAAAGAGTGCCAAAATTTGTGTTATGGCGTGCTTAGATTTTAGAGGAACTTCCTACTGCAACTTTCTGGGAGTTGTCCTGTCTAGTTTCTTTGCATGACCTCATAAATTCTGTTCAGATGAGGGACAAAATATTTTCTAAGACGCCTCAGACAGTCTGATTGTGATCAATACTGCAGCTGTTCTCCTTCGGGTTATAGTTAACGCCAAACTTTAGGCAAATGATTTTTGTTTTTTAATGCTCCATTTCCTGTCTATGTCCCATTCTGGCCCCGCCCCTTTAGGAGATTATCAGTCGCCAGATGAACTCTGTGTTCAAGGAGCTCTTGTCCCGACAGCCTCCCATGCAGCCGCCGACGCTGGCAGCCGCGGCTCCCGCCGCTGCCCCTTCTTCTTCCTCGTCCACCTCCTCTTCCTCTCCCCTCCCTCACACTGCCCCCGCTGCCAAAAAAGTGGGCTTTGGGATCCGAGGACGGGCCCTTTTCCGGCCGGTGGACTGACATAGCCTAATGGTGAATGCTTGATTGAAAGAATAGCTTGAGAATGAATATGGTTTCATGCATTCTGGGAAAATCTTGATTTATTTTTAGGATAAATGTATATATTTACGTCTGTGCCATCTCATAGTGCCACATGGTGCTGTATTGCAGTAAGTCTTGTGTGTTTTTCAGCTAATTTAGTCTTTTTCAATTGTGCAAATTTGGTTTTTGTCCATTTCGGAGCATAAGAGATGTTTTCTGTCTCAAATGAAGGAATATTAGTGCCACACTGAAAAGGAAAAAACTGATAAGAATACAAAAATTTGAATTTTTATGAGAAAAGGGGATACTGCAAAGAAAAAAGCAAAAGAATAGAAAAGCGAAAGAAGCTAATACAGTATATACATTTTTATTCATATAAAATGACCAGTCTATTTCTCCATGCATAAAAAGAACCCAACATTTGTTTGTAATTTTTTTCTCCAAATTTTTTTTGGTTTGTTATAATATTATCTTTTTTGATCAATCACAACCTCATACTCTGTATTCAGTACTGCGGTTTTATCTGTGTAAATCTTTGACAATAGTTCAGTAACAGTATTTTTTTATTTTAATTGATTCAATCCCCAAAACATATTTTTATGTTTTTTAGGAGTGCAGGTATGTGTGTGTGTGTGTGTGTGTGTGTGTGTGTGTGTGTGTGTGTGTGTGTGTTTTTCTCAATAATGTTCAAGTGTTTGGCTAAAAGGCAGGGTCTAAAATGCCTGGCACCTAAATAGGTAATTAAGTACTAGAAGTAAATGATTAATTTAGGTAGTTAATTTCCAAAGTAATAAAGTACTGAATGTATCAATTATTTTAGTTCTCAAGTAAATTTGAGTATTGTTACATTGGTATTTAATTACTTAGTGAGCAATTACTTAACTGCCCAAAGTATTTGATTACTTCAGTACTTAATTACCTTTAGTCCTTAATTACCTTAATTAGTCTATTACTTCTGAAGTAGTAGTAAATAGCTTTTATATACCTCATTTTAGTGCCAACAATTTTACACCCTCCTTTACGTTGTGGGGAAAAAAAACAGAACTGAAAAAATATATACAAGGAAAAGTACTTCGAATTGATTGTCTGGATTCTTAAAAAAAAAAAAAAAACATAAAAATGTCTTTGGAGTTGAATTAGTTAAAAGTGTGGCCCTAATACTCCTTCATTGTTATTACCAGTGATGTATATTGTTTGACGGTACATGTCAGAAAAAGACTGCCCTCTAGTGGCAGTTTTTGAAAAAGCAATTTTGTTCATTATATTGAAAGAGGAAAAATAGCAGCCAATCTGAGGCCTGTGTCAAGTAGTGCCTCTATTATTTTTACACTTTCATTTTCTCCTTGTTTCAAGTCTTTTTACAAAGCGTGACATGAAAAAGATGATGGCATTGGCATTGCTGGGTGCAGTTTGTCAATGTTTGAAATAGCATGCAGTGATTAAAAAAACTTGCTATGGAAAAAAAAATAACAATAATAATACATTCCCCTTCATATGTGATACATGGCCGACAAGGCAGCAAAACTCAGGGCTTTGCAGAGTTAAGATGGGCTGACTCAGGTTTGCCTTTGAAAGAATTAAGTGGCTTTTTTTTTTTTTCTGGCTTCATTCAAGCTGTGCAAGAGCCAAAACTGCCCTAAGGGAAGATCTCATGTGATTTCTTCTGGCTTTAACTGTGACTATGGCAACAACGTTTGGGAAACTCACTCCTACTATACACATACGCTAAAAATATATGATGTATATTGAAGCATCCACAGCACATAGTCAAGAGGTCTATCTACTTTGATTCCAAACTTTTGAAACGGTTTGGCATGTATTGCATCCCTCTTGTTGCGTTTTCATAGAAACCTAAATGTAATGCAGTCTCCTTGTTTTACAAAATGAAAGCACCATTTTATCCAAAATCATTGTTCAATAATATCACTAGATCGAAAGTGTAAAATGATGGTATACAGTATGTGTGGAAAAAGAAACTATGATGAAAATAAAAGATGGAGTGATGACTTTTAAAACGTTTTCAGTGTGTTGACTAAAAATGTATTCGGACAAAACTACAGAAATGAAAGGGCGGTAAGTCGAAATGCACATTTGACAAGCTGGATTCAGCAGAGTTGAGTAAATCATTAGAAGTCAATCGTGAAACTAAGATGTGTGAATTTCCTTTGCATTGTATTACAGCTAGAAATGGAAGCCCTAAAAAGTCAAAATTAAATCAATAAAAACTAAATTTTAAAAATGTCAATAGTTGAAATGTATTTTAGTCTGATAATTAAATAAATAAAACCATCATTTTGAAATAAATACCATTTTTATGAAAAACTAATAATTTTGTAACATGCACTGTAAATTATAAAACAAGCTAATATTATTAAAAACATATATTGCGGTATCTAAATTAAATGAACAAAAACAGCATTTTGAAATGATAAACTTTGATAACATGCAGTTTTGTGAAATTGTGTGTTTTATGTCATTCAAATATTTTTCAGTGTCAATATTAAATAAGCTATTAAATTAGCTTTTTAATATTTGATCTCTGGCCAAATAGATTTACTCAGAAATTGCATGTTTCAGTATTTTGTATGTGGATTATTTAAAATCTGTTGGGTGGAATGTAAAATGTCCTCCTAAAATGCCGCACACTGTATAAAATTAACATTCACATTTCACCATTATTAACATAACCATGAATACAATTAAAAAAAATGTTAAGTGTTTATTTATCAGAAATTCCTGAAAGAAATTGCCACGTAAAATTAGGGTTAATGAAGAAACAAATTCGTTGTCGTAATAACGTTAGTCGTAATAACGAGCTTGGATGCGGTACATGAAGGCAACATCCAGTTTACCCAGCATGCATCTCGCATTCGCCATTTTTATTGTTGTGTTGCGCCAGAGAGTCGACCAACAATTCGGAAAACAATTGTGTGTTTTATTCGTTTATGTTTCGTTTCTGATATTTACATTCTTTACGTTTGTCGGAGTAACCTTTAAGAAAGAATAAAGCAACATGGCTCAATACAAAGGAGCCGCCAGCGAGGCTGGAAGAGCTATGCAGCTGATGAAAAAACGAGAAAAGGAGAGGGAACAACTTGAACAATTGAAACAGAGGATTGCAGAGGTTTGTAACCTATTGACAATAGTCATTATTGTTGTCTCAAAAGTTTCTATTGGTTCTAAACAGAAATCTTGAACTTGGATATTTGCTTATCCACTGTTATGCGTCTATTGCATTGTACACGCGTGTATCTTCTTGCAGGACAATATGGTCAAGTCCAATATTGACAAGAAGTTTTCGGCTCACTATGATGCTGTGGAGGCAGAGTTAAAGTCCAGCACGGTTGGTATGTAAATCACTTTTCAGTAATCATTTAAGCATCATAAATTGCACTTATGACTTATTATTATGGCTTATTCTACATGGAAATTCATTAGTAAAAATAAATGGTCCATGAATGCACAAAGCAGTCCGCTGCAAAGAATAAAATGGATGTTTTTTTTTTTTCTTCTTTTAATCTCCTAATGTACTAAATAGGTCTGGTGACATTGAATGACATGAAAGCCAAGCAGGAAGCTCTTGTGAAGGAACGTGAAAAGCAGCTGGCAAAGAAAGAGCAATCCAAGGAGCTCCAGCTGTGAGTTAAAAATCTTGTGTTTCATATTCCTGGTGCAGCAATACGTAAACCTTCTTCTATTTGTTCTTCGCGTGGTGTTTGTCAAGTTATTCATCACATCACGTTCTCATCTCTTTGCAGCAAGCTTGAAAAGCAGAAGGAAAAGAAGAGAAAGGAAGAGCAAAAAAGGAAAATTGCCAGTTTATCATTTAACCCCGAAGATGACGGTGATGATGATGAGGAAGAAGAAGAGGATGAAAAGGAAGAGGAGGAAGAAGAGCAGGAATGTGAGTATGCATATGACAATAAAACCCTTCAATCTTGAATCCATCACATATTTTTCCGCGATGATTCCATCGATTCGTTTAGTAATTGAATACATTTTATTCATCATTAAAGTGTACTGCAAAAATATTTTATTGATTACTGTTTATTTAACATTTAGTACAGGGGTCACCAACCTTTTTGGAAACCGAGAGCTACTTCTTTGGTACTGAGTAATTTGAAGGGCTACCAGTTTCTGTGAAGACCCTGATTATGTTCGTCATTTCTCAAAATAATTACGAAACAGCTTTAGTAATTATGTAAATCAAGTGTAATATGTAATTACCGTATTTTCAGCACCATAAGGCACACTTAAAAGCCTTAATTTTTTTAAAAAGCTGATGGTGCGCCTTGTAATCAGGTGCGCCATATATATGGATCAATATTGGTATTCGTAGATGGGGAATGAAGTGATAAAGTAAGCTTTACCTGTTTCTTTTGTGTGTTTACAGTTGAACAAGTTTGGTCATATTGACATTGAGTTATTATGCTATTGAGAGTTTAGAGTTATTATTTTAGTTATTATTGTTATTACTTTGAGTATTACTATACAGTATTGTGATTGAAAAGTTCTAAATAATGTCATTAATTGAGGGTGCGCCTTATATGTGGAAAAAGTTTTGAAATGTGTCATTAATTAATAATCCGGTGCGGCTTATAGTGCGGAAAATACGGTATATGTCATATATGCATAATTGTTTGTAAACATCCTTTCTATCACTTGTAAATTATTTGCAGTACAGGTTGGCGGGCTAGTCATGTGATACCCGGGGGCTACCCAGTGCCCTCGGGCACTACGTTGGTGACCCCTAATCTAGTAACACTTAGTGATCGAAGAAAATACAACCAATAAGCAATATCCCATGAGACTGATGTTATACGTACCATTTTTTTTAAAAACAGATTCAGTCACTGATTGGGTTATCGTTTTTCAAAAGTAGAAACAGAATTTTCCAAATGTCAAATTTTTGTCCATGCATGCACTTGCACAAACACATGTTAAATGATGTTTTTTAGTTTGTTTTGGAGCCACCAGAGTTGCAATAAAAACTGTACCTGCCACATTTCAGGAATAAACCCAATTGTTCAGTTGATGTAGATAATTTGTTGATTAATTTTTAGCCAGATTCCAGAGCATTTTAAAACACATTCAGTGCCATGGACAAGAATTTTCGTCTTTTAAAATAATAATAACAATAATAAATCATTGAATTCTGGTCAAATATATTTTTTATGGAAGTGATAACTGTGCATGGCAGTGTTTCCACACTTACATGCATACACAAAGAGTTCAGGCTGATAAGACAAAAAAAAACAAAAAACAGACAGTATTTTCTTTCATGGAATAAGTCTTTATTTTTTTTTTTATCTCATTCAACTTTACTTGTCCATATGACAACATGTCTTCTTTTATAGATGTCCCCACAAAGAAGAAGAAGCTTGGAAAAAATCCAGATGTGGATACAAGTTTCCTTCCTGATCGTGACCGTGAGGTGTGGTTAAATAATTCCACATTCATGAGGGCTTTAGTGCACCGGTTAAGCCATTGTTGTTTTTTTTGTTCCACCTCTTTAAAGAAAAACATTTCCTCATTGAGTGGATTCTGCTTTTGTCGAGCAGATGGAATTACTCACCAGTTGTATTATCGTTTATTCGGAGAACAAATCACCTTATCTGAGACACCTCCTCATTTTCCACTGGTAGACAAATACAATGTGGTGCAGTTTAAAACAACAAAAACAATTTGACTCTCGGGAAAGCTGCAATACTGCTGTTATTATAAGTCGAATGTAAACGTGCTTGAGTATAGATGAGCGCTGTCTAATGTATGTAGATAGTACAATAAATATTTAGACAGTTTAGAATAAATATCTAAATCCTAGAAAATATTACAAGGTGACAGCTATTTTAGGCAAGGTAGGTAAGGTAAGGTAAAGTAAGATAAGCTTTGAATTTCTTTATGACTCTTGAAAGTTCTATAAAAACATCTTCAGAATTGACTGAATTAAGCAATATAATTTGAAAATGTTGAACAAAAGTCATTAACCTGACGTTGTTTTGAGATAAATTTTTTACTTTTTTTTTTTTCATGAACGTTGTTCAGGAGGAGGAGAATCGCCTCAGAGAAGAACTTAGGCAAGAATGGGAGCTCAAACAAGAAAAAATCAAGAGTGAGTATCAAAATGAAGCCAGCCCTCTCAGTCTATTTTGATCATTTGCTGTCAGTTTTGTCCTCATAATATCTTCGCACACATTAGTGTTATGCAATCATAATTTGGATTTTTGGCTTGTCATAATCTTTATAACGCAACTATGTCTCATTCTAAATGTGTTCAGCCCCTAAGATGTCAATGTGTGCAGAGCAGGAACAGCCAGTGTTTTTTTTTTATTTTATTTTTTTAATTGCTGTATTTTAATATACTCCAATTTTACCTCGTTACTTTTTTTCTATTCTTGTAATTTCAAGTTGTATTTGAATGCAGGGAAAGATTTGATGTAGCAGAATGAAAAGGCAAGAGACTAATTTCACAAAATATTTGCGACAATATTTTGTTCTCGACAAAAACAATAGTGTTCAAAATGCGGGAATGACTAAATAGATAGGAAGATATGATGGTTGTTTTGAGTAATTAATTTTTATAGTTAAATATTTACTGTTCGAATTATTTTAATAGTTGTGATTTCAGCATCAACAAAAATAGCTCTAATAATTGTTTTTTTTTTCCATAATTGCTGCGCCTCAGTACACATTCGCGTCGAGACTCATTCTTGTGGTTTTTACTTGTTGCTTTCAGGCGAGGAGATCGAAATTACATTCAGTTACTGGGATGGATCTGGCCATCGCAAGACTGTCAAGGTGCTGCATGCTCCAGATTGAAAAGTTCTGCAAAGGTTTCCGTCTAATCATAGCTTTCAACTTTGCTTTGTTTGATTCTTCTTTCAGATGAAAAAGGGAAACACGATCCAGAACTTTCTGCAGAGGGCCCTGGAAGTTCTAAGAAAGGACTTCAGTGAGCTCAGGTCAGAGAAGGAGATTCCCATTTGGAACTGGTTTTGCAGATTTTTGTTGGTAAAAGTTCATATAGAATCATGATGTGTACTGAGGCGCAGCAATTATGGAAAAAAAAAACAATTATTAGAGCTATTTTTGTTGATGCTGAAATCACAACTATTAAAATAATTCGAACAGTAAATATTTAACTATAAAAATTAATTACTCAAAACAACCATCATATCTTCCTATCTATTTAGTCATTCCCGCATTTTGAACACTATTGTTTTTGTCGAGAACAAAATATTGTCGCAAATATTTTGTGAAATTAGTCTCTTGCCTTTTCATTCTGCTACATCAAATCTTTCCCTGCATTCAAATACAACTTGAAATTACACTAGACTCCAACGATTCACACTATTCTGTTTACACTGTTAACAAGCACCTTAAGTATACTTCTGTACTGGACTTATGTGTATCTTGTGTATTTTATTTCTCATATTTTATATCTCGACTTGAGGATACTGCTGGAAATGTGAATTTCCCTACGGGGATGAATAAAGTATCTATCTATCTATCTATCTATCTATCTATGATAACGTTTTTTTTTGATAATTAATCAGAATTTGTAAAGTAGTATCCAGTGTCACCTGGTGCCAGCTGTCAGTGCTTGAACTATTTTATGTGGCACATCCTCTTGTGAATGTTAATTCACCTCCACTTTATTGAAGTTATTGTCTTAGTTGTCTTTGACTTATTTTAGGATCATCAGAACTGGGTTAAGATTAGGCATTGATGAGGAGAAAACATGAGAAAACATGCAAACTCCACACAGGAAGGCCGGGCAAGGTGGATTTTTTTTAACTCTGGTCCCTGAACTGTGAGGTGGACGTGCTAACCACTACTCCACCGAGCCGCTTAGGGCTAAACAGTTAATAGAATTCAAATCAACAACACAGTTTTGTAAAATGCCATTTTAAATCTCAGAGGCTGCAATTTTAATTTGGTCAGTCAGTATGCTTTATGTATTTCTTTGCGTGTATATTTTATTTAATTATATAGTGTTGAGTCCAAAAATATTTATTTATTCATTAATTATGGTTTATTTATATACACACACACAACTGTATATTTTTTTCTCTCTTTACATAGGTCTGCTGGAGTTGAGCAGTTGATGTATATTAAAGAAGATCTGATAATCCCGCATGTAGGTCCTTCCTTCATTATTTAATAAATTAAATACCTTAAAAATATAAAAAGAATCACAAATTTAGTATTGCGGAATTCTCTCATGGCTCTCTCTGTTTCATTTAGCACCACAGCTTTTACGACTTCATCGTGACCAAAGCCAGGGGTAAATCTGGTAAGTTAACAACTGTGAACAACATTTGGAACCTGAGTACTGGCAGTGCAAAGCATCACATGGCGATGTACCTCGCCATTCACTCCACACATAAAACTGAACTGAATAAACAACTCAGCAGGTTTGGCATTCACCGTTTTGTGAATGTGAATACATTACTACCGTGATGATCCCTTCTAAAAAAGTTACGATTAGAGTGTGAGCATTCATCAAAAATAAATAAATAAATGATAGTGCTGCATTCAGTTATGGACCTCTAGTAAACTATTATGGGAAAGCTATTCCAGTTTTATCTGCCATTTGAAATCCATTCAGAACGACTTGCATTTATACATTGTTTACTTAACGTTAATGTGCGGTGTCTCAGGCGCTTGAGTAAATGTAAGACTTGTTTGTTTTTCCCCCCACCAGGTCCTCTCTTTAGCTTTGACGTCCATGATGATATTCGTCTGGTCAACGATGCCACTGTTGAGAAAGATGAGGTTAGCGCCTTGTATGGTCGTAGTCCTCTATAATTCTATTTGATCTTGTTGCACATTTAAAACGAATAAATGAAATTGCCTGATGTGTTTTGAGAGTTAGTGGCAGTAGTTTGGGGGAATGAGGATTGAGACGATCACCATCAAATGTAGTCTTCATATGTGGACCTAATTAGCTATATAGGATTGTTTACGACGTAATCTATCACATGGTTAAAGAGCCTTGCTGCTATGAGTCCATTTAAGGAGAAGCTAAGAACATCCTAGTTATAAAGAGCTCTTTCCAAACCAACATTCATGCAATTGTGCTGTTTTTAAGTCTCATGCAGGTAAAGTTGTGCTTAGGAGCTGGTATGAGAAGAACAAGCACATCTTCCCCGCCAGTCGCTGGGAGCCGTATGACCCTGAGAAGAAATGGGACAAGTATACGGTGAGCTTTGTTTACCTCCACAGGTTGTTGAGCGTCCTTTCAAATTGTACAAGATTTGTGGCAACAAGCTCACTTGTTATGAGCCAGTTTAGCTGGTATAATTGTAAGCCTCACTATTTTAGCCAGGAACCGCTCCCGCAAAGTTCTGCGGCGTTTAAGAAATTGTCTCATTGCATAAATATGCTAAGGTTACTACACCTTTATAAACTGCACAGCCAATGTTTTAAGTAATGGTTAACCGTCACACAAGTGGTTAACTTTCATGCAAGTGAAAAAAACAGATGCAACAAAGCGAGATACTTTTAAAACAGAAGGCAATCGTCACAAGGGAAAATAAAGGGCGATAGATAATTTATTACTGGACGTTCCTCATATTTTATTCACTTATCAGGTAAAATTTCAGGAGGAAACTTATACGTGCTCTAAGAATGTATACTTCCAAAATGTTTCATAAAGATGCTGAACTTCAAACGCAATTTTATTTATAGACTACTTTAAAGCAACCATTGCAGTACATGCAGTAAAACTCTGTTATACAATAACAAAGCAAAAACAATGAGTCCTCCTCATCACATCATTCCTATTTTTACATCATATGACCAAGATGTCTGCCTGACGGCCTGTCAACAGTACAGCTATTGTCGAGGCTTCAGACAGGATGTTCTCAGAGGGAAAGTGGCCACTGAGCCTAGTGTCACATTGGGTCATCAGCACAGATATAGACTTCCTTGGAAATGTTCATGGATTAAACGCCGATTTGGAAATGTCATCTCCTTGTCAACCGTGTACAACAGGTTATGCAAAGAACTGAAACATTCAACAGTTGTACAGTGCATTAAAAGTTTACAGCAGGTCAAATGAAGCTCACCTATAAAGTTATTTTGCATTATAGCCCAGTATCGAACATCTTGCTTATGATCTTACATTGGAGCCTTACCGGTTTTAATTCCCGTATTCGTCTAAGCTTCCCTGAACTTTTGTTTTTGAGGCTACTCCATCTTAAAATATTTGGATGAATAAGCCCAAAACATACGGATGCTATATGAGTTGTTTGGTAGTATGCCCAAGTTCTTAAGAAGATTTTAGCTAGGAAAAAGTAGACCAAATCGGTAGACTTTAAAACATAGGTAAGCTAAAAATAGCAGACTTGAACCATAGACCTTTCACTCGGCAAGGGAGAAAGACCCCAAATATTTGAGGATGTTGAAAGTTTGGCCTCATTTCCGATGTAAAAAGACAGATGAAAATGAAGCAATACCTTTTTTTTTTTCCTCACTCAAAGTGGACCTGGAACCAGTCTTTTGTTACCACACATTAACAAGAATCAGAATCGCCTTTATTGTCATTGTATAGCATACAACGAAATTTGGGTGCTACTCCTTAGTGCATTTTGTTAAAAAACAGAATAAATAGAGTAAAATAACGGTTTTATAAATACAATGTTTAAAACAACACACAACAAAAGAGTCAATGTTGGCAGCCCTCCTTGTGCTTAAATTCCAGAATGTCCATTTTCATGGGCATTTGACTCAAGAGTTCCACTGTAGATAAATATGTTGGCTTTATACTATTTGAGGAAGTTGCCGTGCGGTATGGTGTCATTCTTTTCATACTGTTCCAAACATTTAATCATGGACTCCAAATGGCGCTCTGATGAGTTTCCTTCTTGTCACAGTTTTTATGGCTGAATGCAAGTATGGGCGACCTTCCAACATTAAGCCTCTTCCCCTTGTGTTTTTCCAGATCCGGTGAAGCTGCAATGAACTTCTCCTGTATAATAGCTCAACTCTCCTGCACCCTTCTACAATTGTGGTCTTGCTTTAGTCGTTATGCCAATTCTCCCTCAAACATCCATTGTTTACCGTGTTAACGCTCACATGTAAATATAGCTGATTAAAGTGAACCTGTAATTACACTTGAGTGATTACTGCTCCTTATTGGCTGTACTTAAGACAAGGCCTGATGAATATAGCTTTAGTCAGCCATGGATTTGTTTTGACACGCTCGTGCGATCACACCACGTCAACATCCCCCCGCCTTTTGCCCGGAGACACCACGCCCACTGCTTTGCTTTCTTCCTCCTGCGTCCTTTATCGCTCACAACGCTCAGAGGACCTCTGAGTACGCTTGACTATCTTGCTCCCGTTCTCCGCTTTGTTTTTGTAATGTGTGTATTCCTTCTGGAGGTTCGGATGCTTGCTTGAAGATGTGGAGGGAAGCACTCATTTTCTGCCAAGTCTTTGCTTCTGGCTTGCTGGTCCAATCCCATGATAAGTTGACTACAGCCATTGCGCCGCAAGACTGCAGCCTGGCCTGCATCCGCCAGGTGAGACCCCCTGCTGCCTGTTTCATATTCTGTGATGAATTTATCGGCGTTAGTTATGGACGTGCGAGAAACAAGCAACCCTGACTGGGTGTTGTTAATCACTAAAAATAAAACGATTGAAGTGGCGGGAATGCTGAGAGACGGGTTTTGTGCTTTTGTCTATTAAAACAAAACATGGCCAATGCTGACAGACAAGCAATTGAATAACACATAAAACCTTTTTAAGGACTTTTGAGCAAGACACATGTTCTCTTGTTTCGCTTGAATTTGAGCAATGCTGTTGAAACTTAAGTTGGATGATAATAATACTGATTTTGGAATTATCCATGTTATTAAATGAATGCAGGGTCCTGTATTAGGCCTCGTATGCTCATGATATATTATTTCAATAATTATTACGTCTTCATCGTCTATATTAAGCCTTTAAGAAAATGTATCTGTTTAGTCTTATTTAAAAAAATTATTTTTTTTCATCCAGTGTGTTTGCAGCACAGTAAAAACATCAAAGATGACTGATCAATTGAAGTAGGTAAAACTTAGATCTATTGACATAAATATTTAAAAAGCAAGAAAGTGTTTGATCATGTTTATGTAAGAAATGTCTAGTTCTCAATTGATTTAGCGTTGATTAAAAAAACACCTTAAAGGGACAATGTGTAAGATTTAGACCATTTTTCATCACGGGCACCAGGGGGTGCTGCATTTACCAACAAACATGGCAGCCTCCGA
Source organism: Hippichthys cyanospilos (assembly GCF_059441005.1). Classification (NCBI taxonomy): domain Eukaryota; kingdom Metazoa; phylum Chordata; class Actinopteri; order Syngnathiformes; family Syngnathidae; genus Hippichthys; species Hippichthys cyanospilos. Next base: position 30,369,690 of record NC_142370.1, on the reverse strand, counting down.
AGGAGTGCCACCCCCCATGTATTTTAATTTAATGATAACTAGACCTACGATTATATTTAAAACATACCGTTTGTCATTAAGAAAACATTTATTTGCAAGTTTTTGAAATTTATAATCATTTAATTAATTTTTAATGAAAAATGATCTAAATGTTACACATTGCCCTTTTAAGGGTTTTTTGATGTACTGTACTGTCTTATTTTATGACAAATAGAAAAATGTTGGAAGTGTAAACAATTTGCTATATGACATTTTGACTTGTTGCCTTAAAAACTTTAAATATTTTGTTTATCAGACAAAGTAACATAAATAAACTGCTTTGGCCCTCTTTCTGCGTTACTTTCTGTTTTATTTGTAAAACAATGATTATTTTAACAAACTGTTGTATTATAGTTTTAAAAATGTAGAAAACATACTTAAATACATATTACTGTGTTGCTTTTGCAAGCAGCAGTACTGTTGCTGTTATCATGTAACTCCTTGACACCTCGCTTTTTTTTTTGTCACCCATTGAAAATGAAAGGTAACCATTAATCGGACGGCAAGGCTCCGACGGTGATGTAATGGCTTTGATTCGAATCCAGTCGCATCTTTTACCGCATATGTAATTTGCTTTCATACAGGTGGCGTAATGGCATAGCTTCAGCGATTTGTTGCATTGTTCCATAATGAAATAACCCGAATTGCATGATAAGGATTTGATTGGTGCTGACTCCTCCCCTCTGCATATTTGATCAGTCAATTGTTTTCCTTGCCAGTAATGAGGTCATTTGTATACCACATGTCAAAACACACTTGTCATGTTCATCAGCACTGGCTACATCATTGTGGAAGCATTCAAACCTTTGCAGTACTTGGTACTTTTTCACGACTATGCTTTCAATAATATCCTCACAGTGGTTTGTGATTTCTGTATTATGGTTTTGTTTAGACTTGGGCTCTTAAAAAGTTCGATTCACCTACAAATCAATACCATTTACTACAACGCAGAATTTAGGGCCTAAAATTTCAATTTTTTTGAATGCAATATATATATATATATATATATATATATATATATATATATATATATATATATATATATATATATATATATATATATATATATATATATATATATATATATATATGTGTATATATATATATATGTATATGTGTGTGTAAACAAATTGACTTCCATGTTAGTAACTGTAATGCCTGACGCAATCGCTGTATTCACTTTTATTTTGAAAATGGTTTTACCAGCGATAGTTGCGTAACGGCTCGCTTTACTCTTGTGATTGATGGTGGAGCTCAGCTTGATTCGCCTTTACGACTTCGTTTATTGACATCATAATGTAGCGGACATAAACACACACAAAAACAAAATATTCAGTCACAAATCAAGCATGCCAAGAAACAGTTAATTAGGCTGTCATTCTACGATATGACACAGCTTTATCGCTAGCCGCTGACGTGGCGCGTTCAAATGCGATCGGATATTTCATACTCGGGCAGATACATTCTGCAGATTGAAATATCAATCAAACGTTAAATATCGATACAGTAGGCTTTCGCTCAATCTCTAAAAGGTGATATACTGTACATGAAGAAGGAAAACGGAGGAAGAAGAACGGAGAAGGAAATCGAAAAACCTTTTGAATCAAAGATCAATTCTCAATCAAAAGTCACTTAATCGGAATCGAATCGCTATTCCTTTTGTCGTCAAATTCTTGCGGTGAGCTAGCGCCTCTTCCACTTGAAAGAATTGTACACATTTTGTGATCTACATTACCATAACCGATGGAGTGTTGCATCACAAATTACACGCTAGACCAGGCGTGGGCAAACTATGGCCCAAATCTGGCCTGCAAATTTGAAAAAATTATCAGTCAGGAGGAGGGTGATCAAATTTTGAAGGATAATGTGCTTTAAAATAGTAACTTAATAATTTTGCTAACCTCACCATTTGACGCGTTCAAAAACAGCACCACAACATCCAGTGCAATGTTGCCGTGTAGCTTTTTAGATGTTGTCACTCAAATTAGAATATGAAAGTGTTGCTAATCTGGCTGTGATTTAATTGAGACAATGACTTGCGTGCGAGTTACTTGTTAGTCTTCAAAGAAGTTCCAGCCGCTGCTTCCTCCTAACGAAAACTCGTTTTGTGTTATGCAAACAAGAAATCGGAGTACCCTGTATTTTTCCAGACGATTGCAATCTGAGCCTGTTTTTACAAGTAGCTTGTTTGACAGCTGTGATTTGTAGAATCACTTAATTGTAAAAGTCTCACCTAAAAATGTGTGTTTGACCAATCAAATTCACCATTTTATAGGCAAAATGCAATGCAATGTTCTCAAATTATATCGTTTCAGTGCCTTTATTCGAAAATGCTCAAACTGTTTTGAGAAAGGCTCATACCTTTGGATGGATATTTTAAATGTTTGACTAAAGGAGGGTCTAAAAATGTCTGGTGATTTCAGAATGAAGTGATTAATGAATTAAGTACTAAAGCAATCGATTACTTCGGTACTAAAGTAATTAATTACTTTAAGTACTACTACCGGTGCTACTGAAGTAATTCGTTGCTAAGGTCATCAAATTATCAATTACTTTATGTACTCAAGTAGTAATCTACGATTTTGGATCCTCACATGTTCGAGTTTTAATTACTTGAGGTATTTTAATATCTATAAAGTAATTGATTTATTTTAACAATTACATTCTGTAGTTGAATATTTTATTGGTGCATTTAGTGCCAGACAGTTCTGTAACCAAACACTTGAAAAAAATAGATAGTATTTGGGATTGAATGCCTGGATTCTTAAAAAAAAAAAAAAGTCTTTTTTTTGTTATTACATGAGTTAATGCAAAAGAACGGCTACCAAACAAGGAATTTTTTTACTATATTTTTCCAAAACACAGGATGTTTTTTTGTGTGTCACTGCCATATTCCTAAAAACTAAATAATTAAGTCTAGACGGTCTTTATTTTTGTTTTTTTTTTACTTCATGGTAAACTAATAACAGTTTCATAGAGCAACTCTATGCAACAAACGCATTTTCCTTTGACATTTGAATAACGTATGATGCGTTTCATACAATCAGTTCTTGCAAGAAATAAAATGACAACACTTGGCCTTTCCGTGTACTGCAGCAATAATCACATTTTAATCAAATTTAATTACACACTTACACTCGATTTCTTTTGTATCCTTTAGGGGGGACCCGGGTGTGAATACTGCAGAATAAGTAGTGACGATGTGAACAATGCTATGGGCCTGACCGCCAAAAATCGGTTGGGAAGTAAGTGTAATTCTTATTCATTTGAGGCCTCTGTACAGTGCAGCATATGACTTCTGGTGTATTTGCTAATGTAAATAACGCCATTATGATGTCGTGTCTGTGAATTGTAATGCTTCGTTGTTTGCATTTTGCCAAAACCAACTGTGGAATTCATGGAAATATTATAAAAATAAATAAATGAATTAAAAACATTATTATGCATATTATAAGCGTTAGTCTTTACAATATTACATTGTATAATCTATTTGTGATTTTCCAAATTGACCATGACTAATGATTTTAGTGTAACAGTTAAAGGGGAAATCAACCCCAAAAAAATGCAAAAATATGTTTAATGCGCCATTCTGATTAATATTGTGTTTATGGAATATGGATTTTTGGGATGGATAAAAATGGGTGGATTTTGCTGCTAAACACATATTCAACAAATGCTATATTAATCTGAATGCTGTGTTAAGACTATTAAGGGCATATAAAACATTTTTGCAAACAAAATTTTGAGCTTGACATTTTTTTGGTAATGTAAGCAGATTTTATATTGTTTTGAAGGTAAACCATATTGTAACTTTTAAAAGAAATACTTCATGGGGAAGTTATTTATCATCTGTTTTAGATGTGACGTGAATGCTAAAAGTGAATAATTAAATGACAGATGTGAAATTCTCATCATTTTTTATTTTGACCTTGTTTCCTTAGATTGCGTTCCCTGGCCGTGTTTAACACTGTTGGGTGAGGATGACCCCGGCATCTGTCAGCACTACGTTCAAGCACCCACTGATGTTCACGTAGATTTTGTCCCCGATCCGGATCCTAATTCAGATACAGTTGTTGTCTCCTGGAAGCCAAGCCAATATGGTGTGTTGATTGACATGCATGTACACCCTTCTGATGATGTATACAATTTTATAATTAAAATTTTAATTTTATCAGGTAAAAATAAAAACCTCAGAGAAGGAATTGATACAATAGCAAACATTCCTTAAATTCTATAAAATGAACAGTCATACTAGTGCTAATAAATCACATAATACTCCCCACCAAAACCCTCACACAATTTTGATCGTGGTATCAACAAACGCTCGCAGTCTAAAATACAGGTGAGCTTGCATAAATGGCAAATATCGGACAATCACAGTCAAGTTGATCAGATTGACATTGGATAAAAATATGATCAAACGTAGGTGTGATTAAAAAAAAGATGAAAAGAAATGTTTTGTTTTACATGATTTATATGATTTATTAGAAATACATTTTTTTTTAAATGGCAAAGAAAACCTTCAAATATTTTCGCCCATCTGTCTCATTCCAAAACCAAATGTCTTGAGCACAAAACCCACCCACGCATTAGAAAATTAACCAATAAAACCCTATGTGGAAATTGAGAAAATCCAAAAGATGTCGTTTTGCGTAATGCTCTGCCGTCAGCACGTACTGTATTTTTATATTTTATTTTCCCCCCCTTTGCTGCAGGAATTGCCTTTCTGCGAGGCTTTCAGGTGACCCTGCAGCCTTTGGCAGGTTCCGGTGTTGCTTGTCAGCTCTTTCTTTTCCAGCGAAACCTCACGCTCCCGGCATCTCACGCACAAATGGTATTTATTATGGGTGCGTTACACCCACAAGAGCATTAAAGTTGTTTTTCAACATGTTTTTCATGGCAATTGTCTTTCTACACTGCCAGAATAAAAATCCAATATCTGGTTTGTATAGTATGTTAGGTTCTTGTTCAAATCGAAACATGTTTCTTTGGTTCTTCTCCAAATTGTCAAGATGTATTTTACTGGACAGTCAAAATATATTACTTGAATGCCCCGTTTACGTTTAAATTCAAGAAATGTTTTCATGAAATCACAGTGGCAAATAAACAAACCTAATTGTCTATTATTCCAATGATAACTTAATGTACTTTCATGTTATAAGTTCTTATTGTGAAATTATTTGGGTTATATCCCTTGTGTGGTATTATGTCCTGTCCTTTGATTGATTTACAGTATCAGTCATTTCACATCAAAGGGAACGCATTGAAAGTAGGCACAAGGGAGCTGAAATTTTACCCAGGTGACGACAACTTCTTCGTTGTCACACCATCAGGAGGAATTTCAAATTGTAAAAAATCACTGAGACACACAAAATAAGGCTTTTTGCCAATAATTTTAATATTTATGAGAAATTTGATTCACTCATTCATACCAGCTATTTTCAGAACCTCATTTATGCAAATACTTTAAACAATGCTGCTTATACTGTATGTAAGTACCTGAGATTTAATGTTTGGACTCTGTAAATACGTATAAATATGTCTTTAGATTTATTCTCCTGACAGCATTCGCTCTCTTGCAGGTGTACAAGTCAGACCCTTTTCCCGGCCTCCCCCTTGGGTCCCAATTTGCCATTACTGTTATGGCTCTCCCGGTACCTGAGAGGTGGGAACAGTTCTATCGTGGCAAGCTCTTCTCCACACGCTGTAAGATACACATATGTACTCAATACAAGTACAGTGCTGTGCAAAAAGTCGTTTTTTTGCCAAAGCAATTATGCATTGTTTGTCACCATTTTTCTACGTTTAATAGGACCATAACAAATGTTTACACGTTCCCATTTTTTTCTTTAGATTTCAAATGACCTTTTACAAAAAATCTTTAGACAGAAAGCGTTGCCATTTGCGTGAGATTTATTAAACTCAAGGTGCATTTATTGAGGAACTTCACTGTGTAATGTTTTTTATTTCTGGCACTTCTGCGGGAAAATGTACAACTAATGATAATGTGCATCTGTATCTGTAATCTTGACAAAGTAAAGCATATGACGTTTTGCAAAAAAGTCACTATAAGACAATTTGACAAAAGACTTCTTTATGTTCCATATCATTCACTCTTAATTTGAAAAGATAAATGTTCTGTTCGGCATTCAAAAGCATTTCATTTTCTCGATAACTGCAAAAACCCTGCCTTCAAAAAAAAAAAAAAAAAAAACAATAATGGAAACAACAAAGCGAGTGAACACTGAAGGCTTTTGCGCAGTGCTGTATTTACAGTACGCGTACACTGCATTTTCGTGACTACTGCTTATTGTGATTTTGCAGCATGCGCTGAGAAAAATGGATTTCAGGAGTGTAAAGCAGGTGAGGGAATAACCTATCTTTAATTTCTCATGTTTTATAAATAAATAACTGTAAAACAGGCTAAACCTAAATACCAAAATTACACAGTATATATATATATATATATATATATATATATATATATATATATATATATATATATATATATATATATATATATATATATATGTGTGTGTGTGTGTCTCCAAGTCATCGTCAGTTATTGATGGAAAGTTGTTGCTTGTGGTTGTAGACTGGTATCCAAAGTACGTTGAAGTTCAGCAGACAGGAACTGTGGTCACGGTGACTTTCAACTTGGCACCTCCTAAACTGGGGATCACGAGCTACTTCTCATTTTGCTCAGCCAATGGCAAGACCATGTATGTGGAGATCGAACCCGTAAGTAACTTTGTTCTCAATTCACTAACTGGCCATTTCATTGCGTACATATGCACAGCTAAGGAGATCCAGAGAAGGAGCTGTCGTAAAAGTTCACCTTATACAAAGATAATAATGTTTAATTTTTGTTATGCACTGTCAATGTATTGATTTTTTTTTTTTTTTTTTTTAATTTGCACCATTTCTACAGTAACCACAAATTAACCGTTGTATTGTATTGGACTTTATTTGCTATTCGCTCACTGAAGAACCCACATTTAACAAACTGTTGGATCAAAAATGATCCAATTTGAGTCCATTAGTGACAGAACCCATGCTTGGTTCATTTAGACCCATTTGAATAATTTTTTACTAAAAAAAAAAAAAAAAAAACCATACAACTTTACAGTGGTTCGTTTTAAACAAAATATGATGACTCATACAATCGGGGTTATTTTGTACTAAACAATGCCCCAAATTGAGTAGCTTTGTTCAAAACATCACAGGATTTTTGGTTAAATGGCCCCAACGTTGATTATTTTTGACCAACAGTTTTTGGATTGTTGTGTATAAATATGCACATTTATTCAGTAAATTAGATGATTAATTCAATGTATTCTTTTTCAGGATTTTTCAAGAAACAGAACACACCACAGTTTTGACCTCAAAGACCTCGAAGAGGGAAGCAATTACACATGCGAGGTAAGAACACCCTAACCCTATTATGCAAAATGTTAGAATAATCATTAGAACATTTATTTTGCTAGGGTTAACGGTTAGAATTAGAGCTGTGTATTAATCGAATTAGTTCAATTAATTCGTCATTTTAAAATTTGATTAATTTGTAAAAGTGCCTTGTTTACAATACTTGTTTACAATGGGTACTAACTACAGTATTTTATCTTGGCACTCATTAGCTATGAGAACACAATGATCCTTTCGATATGAATAATTATGATCTCAACATTTATTCTACAGATAGCTGCAAACGAAATGGATGCCGTGAGGAAATTATTCAACTTTCAGGTTAAGCCTCAAGGTGTGTGTGAAATTTTAAAATGCCTTCTAATGAGGGTACAGTTTAACATTGATAATGTTCATTTTATTTGCATTTTAACATATTACCGTATTTTCCGCACTATAAGGCGCACCTAAAAGCCTTATTTTTTTTTAAAACTGATGGTGCGCCTTATATATGGCTCAATATTGAGATTGGGATTCGTAGATGGGGAATGAACTGATAAAGTATGCTTTACTCGTTTCTTTTGTGTGTTAACAGTTGAACTAGGTTGGTCATATTGACATTGAGTTATTATGCTATTGAGAATTTAGAGTTATTATTTGAGTTATTATTGTTATTACTTTGAGTATTACTATATTGTGATTGAAAACGTTTTAAAATGTCATTAATTGAGTGTGCGCCTTATAATCCGGTGCGCCTTATATATGGAAAAAGTTTTAAAATATGCCATTAATTGAGGGTGCGCCTTTTAATCCGGTGCGCCTTATAGTGCGGAACATACGGTAGCTCAAATTGTATTCAAATCAAAAGCAAAATTAAATCAACTGAGAGTTGTTTCTTCAATGCTGAGTTCAAGTGCCTTGTAACTAAAACAACACTTTTCTGCCCTCAGAAGTTACCTCATCATTTCCCAGGTGGATTCTGGTGTTTCCTGTGGCTTTTTTGGGCGTCTCCATTTTTGTTACTTTGTTGCTTTTTCTCATGTGGATTCCCCGCGCACAAATGAAGAAATCTTACATCAAATCCGGTACAAACACCTTCTAAATACTTGAAATTACACGTCAACAGACCTTTTTGTTTTGCACGTGTAATATTTATGATTTCAATATGTCGTGTTGAGGAATACATAAATGTAATCGGTTCCTTCTTTTTCAGAGCTGATAAAGCAACTGGAAGAAGTGAAGGCCCAGGAGGAAGTGATGATTTTGTCTGACAAAAACAAGAGCCCTCCTCGTCTTCTGATTTGCTATAGCAGCAACGATGGCCCCGCCCACGTCAATGCCGTCATGAAGCTGGGAGCCTTCATGCAACAACACATGGCTACTCAGGTAGTTCACTTGACTTCCTGTTCAGAGCACGCAGCACAAATCTGTAATGGATTACTTTTTGATTTACTTAACTTGGATTGGGCTTAATTTTGTAACAGTGATGGTGTTTTCATAAAAGTAAAAATAGTTAGGAGCAAACCAGTTAGGTAGGTTACATACCAGGATAATGACAGTGCTTTTACTGTGATGGCTGGGAAGTGCAAAAACAAAAAATGGTGAAAGGCTTTTACTTTGGCTGAAACAAATGTACATTTCAAAAAAACAAACGAACAAAATTGTTAACAAATTAACAAAAGCCAAAAGGCTAAAATACATCACATATAAGAAAACAAATTAGGAAAAGCCGAAGCACATTTACATTTCAGAAAATATATGTACATTTAACAAAAGTTGAAAAAAAATCACATTTCTGGAAACAAATTACAAAAAGTGAAAAAGCATTTTCATTAAAAAAATAAATAAATAAATAAACAATAATAATATGGTCCCTTCCCGATCCGATTTCTCTGAATTGTAATTTGCTTTGTCTTTTGTTCATATGTTTTAAGAAAAGTGAATTTGTTTTTTAAATTGTAAATACCGTTTAGATGTTTGGTCATTTGTTTTCTTAAATGTAATCTTATTTTCAAGTGGTAATTAGTATTCTAAAATATGCATTTGTTTCCACGTTCTGAAATTTGTTTTTGGAATTAATGTTGTTTTTCTGAAGTATAAATGCATTTCGGCTTTTTAGAAATGCGTTACGTTTTATTCATTTGTTTTTTGAAATGTCAGTGTAAAAATAAAAATATATAAATAATGTTTAATGAAATATTTCAATTATGAATATATTCTTATTATTCTTATACTTTTATTTTAATATTTGTCAAATCCCCCCAAATTAAATACAAATTAAAAAAAACATTAAATGTAAAAGTATTTGATTTGTTTTTCACCTCTCAGCCATCGTATCTTGCCTATAGAGCACACAAAAATACATTCATTAAAAACATATGATTATTTCCTGATTATTTAACCCCATTTTGATGCTTGAAGATTTTACCATCATCTGCTGTGGGCCATGAGTCACATCCGACTGCTGCGCTTCTCTGAGTGTGATTTTAATTGTCACGGTTTCCTCCCCCAAGGTGTGTCTGGACCTTTGGGATTCTTTGGGGCTGGCCGAAGAAGGTCACATGACGTGGTTCTGCCGTCAGATCCAGGAGAGCGATTTTGTCTTGGTAGTTTGCTCCAAGGGTCTGTGCCGCAAAAGTGGGCCGCAGAACCTGTTTGGTTCCGAAGCCATGGTCAGCCTCATCGGAGCGGAAGTGGGCCTAGCCAAATCTGACGGCAAGGACCTCTCTAAGTATATGGCCGCCATTTTTAATTACTCGGAGGAAAGAGATATCCCCACCGAACTGGGGCTGGTGTTCCATTACAAGCTGCCTGCCGACTTGCCACTGCTTTTCTCCCAACTCCATCAAGTTCGCCTTCACGCACCAGGCCGTTATGTAAAGATAAACAATATCTCAGAAGAAGAATTTGCAATGTCCGCTGCTGGTCGGGCTTTGCAGCAGGCGATCAGTGATTCGGAGAAGGCGATGAAGGAAAACAAAGAGAAGAGATTTGATTGTCAGGAGGAAGGTATGAAAGGAAATGAATGAGTATACATCGCTCTCTCGCTCGCGCTCTTTCACTCACCCTCTCTCTCTCTCGACTAAACAAAGTTAATGACAGACGCTATTTCTCATAAGTTGGCCCGAGACGAGGATGGAGAAAGCTTAATTGTTATGGCTGATGCCTTCCTTGAACAAATCACTTCTACCTCAGCAGTGCACTGTGACAAAAAAATGCATAGATATGCAATAAATTGTTATGTACACGCGCTTAAATGATATGTGAAATACGCACATATCTATCTGTCTGTCTGTCTATCATCTATCTATCTATCTGTCTGTCTATCATCTATCTATCTGTCTATCTATCTGTCTATCTATCTGTCTATCTATCTATCTATCTATCTATCTCTCTATCTCTATCTCTATCTCTATCTATCTCTATCTATCTATCTCTATCTGTGTGTGTGTGTGTGTGTGTGTGTGTAGAACTAGTTATATTTCTACAGTTAAAGCAAATGTAATGTTGTGATTGCTGATGTCTAAGAATAAGCTATTAATGTTGTATTTGTGGGAATATATATTGGAATATATATCACCTGGAAGTATATATTTAAGTATAGATATTTATCTATATCAGGGTTCACTTTTTTTTAACTGAGAGCTGCTACTTTGGTAATGAGTAATATGAAGGGCTACCAGTTTATGTGAAGACACTGATCAAGTTAATGATTTCTCACAAGAGTTAAGGAACAGCTGTAGTAAGAGTATATGTATAGTAAATATGTTAATCAATTGAAATATATAATGTAAATGTAACATATGTATAATTGTTTGTGAATTTCCCAGGAAATCACTATGTGCTATCACTTGTAAGCTATTTGCAGAACAGGTCTGGGGGCTACTCACATGATCCCGCGAGCACCACGTTGGTGACCCCCGTGCTACGTATATCATATAAACTTTGCTGCAATAATATCCAAATGATGAGTATGAATGTGTGCTGTGTTTTTCGACATTGTGAGTATGAGTCAAGATGGTGTACTACAATTATGACTACAATGAGTACTCACATGAACTTTGACTTGTTTGAATTTCAACTACCATTTCAAGTAATACTCAGATATTATAAACACAGTTCACACTGATTCATTTTTCCATCGTGTGACCGTCTTTGTGTTACACATTATGCCACTAAAATGGCTTCAACTTTAAAAGACCTGAAACTCTCTTGACTCTCTGCATTTAATGCATTTTTGTAAGCTCTATATGAATATATCTCAGTATACAAGATCCTCTGTGAAACATATGTACTGTACAATACATAAGTATAGAGGTGACAATACTTGTAATGTATGAAAATGACAGATTTTGTATTGTATTTTATTTATTGCTTTTCTACCGAAATATCTAATAAAGAAAACAAAGTTTCCCTCGTGTCATCTGACAATTACTGTACAGGGTATAGTATGATTATATCGAGTTGTCAACAAATGACGGTTTCATTGACGTTTTGTGTGACAAAGGAATTACGTTATCATATTACAAATGTCATGCAACTATGCCTCCAGTTGGTAATAAAAAGTATAGAATATGCCAACATAGATAGACAGTGGCGTATTGGGGAAGTGGCCCAAAAACGAACACACTCAATATAGATTATGTCGCATTTATTAATATACTGAGTACAACCAAACTACAGTGAAAATTATTAAACATAGTGCATACTTAATTATGGAAGAAATACAGCCATTTCTGAATAAATAATATCAAAACGTTTCCAATTTTATAATATTTGTTTTGAATAAATATGGTGTCAAAACATTATGAATTTGATTGACTTCAAATGTAATTGTTTCGACATACCCTCAAATTACAATATCAAGGATTTCTCATTTATGCAGTGCTGTGGGTTGCCAGGTTTGTTTGAATCCTTCCCTAAGTTTTTATTTCGCAAAAGCCACTGTTACATACATGAGAATTCTATAACAATAGTTTTTTTTTAAGATCATGAATTTTTTTTCTCAAGCGAACGAGATAAAAGTTGAACCAAATGAAGGCCAGTAACACAGGAAATATTTTAGTCGCTTGAGTAAAAGAATCTGGCAACGCCGTGAAGGCGCAACACAAACTAGAGCTCATTCTAGCTTTCCCTGAGCTTCCGACAGCGTGGAGAGATGGTGCTCGATTTGGACCTGTTTCGGACCGACAAAGGCGGCGATCCTGAACTCGTCCGTGAGGTCCAAAGGAAACGCTTTAAGGATGTTACGCTTGTCGACAAGCTGGTCGCCGCGGATACAGAATGGAGAAAGTGTAAGATGCCCCGTAGTTCAGTCATTTGAGCTAACGCTAACATGCTAGCCACTGATGCTAACAGCAACAAAACTCCGTTAAAGATTTCGGCTATTTTGATATTACTCATACCGTCTTTTGTTTGTTTGTTTTTTACTGAGTGTAACGGCAATTTCAGGACTTTACTACTGTTCGGCGTCTTAATGAGCATGGAAACGATTAAAAAGTAGGGGTTAACCCATATTTATTTTATTTCTACCTAGAACAACGCTGCAGTGCCATTATCGTTAGCATGCTGTGCAAATGGCAGTAATTTAAGCATTTTACAATGACAGTTTTTATACTAGGCAAATTTCATTTAAGCCGAAATTACTATTTTGGTTTTACTTGAAGTTTTCAATTATTCTCTTTAATATAGTCGAGATAGTGAGCATTTTTCATTTGGGTTTAATTGGATGTGTCATATTCCATATGCTATTTCGCTATGATGCTAATTCTAGCATCAGTCTTTAACAAAATAAGACAAAAGGCAACAGTTTTTGTTAACTGCGTGACTATCTGTATTGGAGAATACCGAATGTACACACATAGGCGCTACCGTAGTTTAAATCCAAGACATTTGTTTGAGCAATGGTTGATGTTGAGCTGCTTTAGCTCCGCCGGCGAGCAACGTGCAGTCTGACGCAATCCCAGCTAGCAGTTTGACAACCTCGCCCAGCTGGCTGACTCCTCCACGCGTGTCATCGTGACCCGCACTGCAGACACGCGGAGTTTTTTTGTTTGTTTTTTTTTTTTACCTCAATCGCTTGTGCATGCTCTAGTACATTATGATAGCGAAATTATCTGTAAACAAAGTGCCATAAGTGCTGCTTATGAGAGAACTATTCTCATGATACGTCTCACTCAAACAGGCCGCTTCACAGCAGACAACCTCAACAAAGCAAAAAATCTTTGCAGCAAGAGTATTGGGGAGAAAATGAAGGTATTGGCTTTAATTGTTTATTGAAAGAGCTACATTGTTTGAATTCTGTTTGACAACCTCTGACCTAACATGTCGTTAAAGAGGAAAGAACCGGTTGGAGAGGATGAAGCTATCCCAGAGGCAGCACAGAATCTGGAGGCGCTCACGGCAGATATACTCTCGGTATGTGGTGGTTTAGCTGTGAGTATGTGTACAGGCTTGCAAAAAAAGACATGTTTCCCCCCCTCACAATTAATATACAGCCTTAGGGGCATTCATAAATGTCTTTGATAGTCTTCCATAAACAGACACAAGGAATAAAGCTATATAGAATATATAACATAAACATCTACCACATGAGTTGAAATTTGGGGATCTTGGGGGCAGTGCCACAGCTTGTCTTGCCCAGATGCAACTGACAAGTACGCCGTTTGTCCAACTGAACTAGTGGTCTGCAGTTTTACATCACCAAACTGCCCAATCATTGGATCCAAGCATGTGGCGCACTAAACTGACACAATAGCGCAAATCTATGTAAACGCTGCAGCTGTTTACTTCCACCCTTCCTTCAACCCTTCCTTTATGTCTTCCCTCCATCTAGGCCCTAACAGTGACCCAGATCAAGAAAGTGCGTGTGCTGGTGGATGAGGCCATGGTAAAAACTGATAGCGAACGGTTAAAGCTGGAGGCGGAACGGTTCTCATACCTGAGAGAGATTGGGAATCTTCTGCACCCATCTGTACCCATCAGCAACGATGAGGTTGGTGTCGTTGAGAAACTGTAACCTGAATGAAGTAATTCCCTCTGTAGGCTACTGTACCACAGTATCGGCAAACTCATAAATGCATTTACATATTTTCAGACTTTCATTGTCATGTCCCATATGTTTGATTGGTACTGAAATTCACCCTTGGATACAGACATTTCTGTTGTAAATACTGTGAAGTAGTAGTTGTTTGCGTTGGCTTTTATGAACCGGAACAGGAAGCACTGAAGATGGCTCAAGGAGTTGACTATCTTGACAAATTAGCCACAAGATGTTTGTTAGTAACCACTGGTCTTGGCGGCAGTGAAGTGCACGCTGGGGTAACATTTAGCAGAAAGTGATTACTGCTTCCACACCCAGTTTACAGCTGTGTTTAAGTATTCTGGGCATGTTAATGAGTTGTTTTCTTGCAATCCCATACAAAAAAACCTTAGATTCTTATGACTTTAATAATAATGACGATGAAATGGATGGAAAAGCAACCTTTTAACCATTTGTGTGAGTTAGTGCTGACATCCCATCAGCTTACTGAAGAACTATTTACAAATGCATTGCCTTGTATCACACACTGATTTTTTTCGAATCGCATCTAGTGATTCCGCTACTGTTCTTGCAGGATGCAGACAACAAGGTGGAGCGAACTTGGGGTGACTGCAGCGTCCAGAAGAAGTACTCCCACGTTGACCTGGTGGTCATGATTGACGGCTTTGAGGGGGAGAAGGGAGCCGTTGTGGCTGGCAGTCGAGGCTACTTCCTGAAGGTGAACTCATCGAAAGTGGATACAACTGCTCACCGACTATGCTTTGCCTTTCTTAGACTTCTCTTACCCTTGCTTGCTGTGTTCAGGGCCCGCTGGTGTTCCTTGAACAGGCTCTTATTAACTATGCTATGAGGATCCTGCACAACAAGAACTACACCATGCTTTACACACCTTTCTTTATGAGAAAAGAAGTCATGCAGGAAGTTGCCCAGCTCAGCCAATTTGATGAGGAGCTTTATAAGGTAAAAGACTCAAATATATAGCAATGCATAAAACTTGCTTCCAAAACAAATGTCAAGTGACCTTTTCACATTAGCAACACATAGAACTACTAAATTTGACTTATTTTTTTCCTTTGTTTTCTCAAAGAAATAATTTTCCAATGAGTCGTTGAGCAACTTTTTAAAGTAATTTTTTTGTCTTTGTGCCTGTGTTTCGAGCTAAGCTTTGTTGCAAAGTTAGCAGACTTCACTTAATAAATTTTAACTCATCTCCAAAGTTAATGCTTTACCTTTGATGACTAACAATAATAAAATAATAGTCAAGAAGAAAATTATGTCAGTGATTTCCAAAAGAGTATTAGTGCTCCTTTTGTATTGATTATTGGAAAATACACCTAGAATTATTAATAATCTTTGCCCTCAATATTACAATACCAAGGGAAGTTTCCATTTTGTTACTAAGCAGTCACCATTGTAATTTTTTTTGCATGTTAGGAGGCTGGCAATTTTTGCTTATCGTTTACCTCCTGTTGATTTCTGTGTAGGTCATCGGTAAAAGCAGTGAGCGGGCAGATGACAACGCCATTGATGAGAAGTACCTCATCGCCACTTCTGAACAGCCGATCGCAGCGTTCTTGAGGGAAGAGTGGCTCAAGCCCGAAGACCTTCCCATACGCTTCGGTGGCTTCTCCACCTGCTTCAGACAAGAAGTGGGCTCCCACGGCCGAGACACACGTGGCATCTTTAGGGTGCATCAGTTTGAGAAGGTCGGCACTGTTAGACTAAGGTGTTTGTGACACGTTCAAAGTTGCAGGGAAATTAAAAAAAATGTTTTTCCCCCTGCTCCCCATTTAGATCGAGCAGTTTGTCTATGCATCGCCGCACGATGGAAAATCGTGGGAGATGTTTGACGAGATGATCGGGACCGCAGAGGACTTTTACCAGTCTCTTGGTATTCCTTATCGCATCGTCAACATCGTTTCTGGTATGTGTGACCTGCTACATCTTTGGTGCTGTTTCAAAACCCACATTTTATTCAAACTAAAGGCTGCCTAATAACATGTATTTTTAATTCTTAAAAGTTACAAAGGATATATTCTTAATGGGGAAGTAAACCTCCAATTTTTCTTCACAATAATATTTTCTATACATCCCCTCTCATTTTAAGAGCCTTTTGACCAATCTTGCATTTTGGGAATTTGAATTAGAACGCCAAAAACAACCCGTTTTTATCGATTTCAAGGGGCCGCCATTTTGCTACTTGCTTTTGACTGACTGAAAATGACTTCAGCCCCAAACAACTGTTGTTGTAATCTATTCACAGAAAGTGGTTAAATTGCCACCCCCTGTAAAGGATAAAAACAGGTGAATTTTGCTACTTAATTCATATTCAACTGTCTTTAATCAGAGTACTCTGTTGAGTCTAGTGGGGGCACATAAAACATCATTGGAAAGGAACTTTTGACTTCTCCGGTCATTTGAATTCAAGAAAACTGGATCCCTTTCATCCTCAGGTGCACTCAATCACGCGGCCAGCAAGAAGCTGGATCTGGAGGCCTGGTTCCCAGGCTCCGGTGCTTTCAGAGAGCTGGTCTCTTGCTCCAATTGCACCGACTACCAGGCCAGACGCTTGCGTATCCGCTACGGACAGACCAAAAAGATGATGGACAAGGTGGGAGTGCGACTAGTTAGACTCTATGTTTACCTACTCTATTGATTTTTGACTTTTAAAGGTGTTTCACATGGAAATAAATATCTCATAACAAGCGACACATAATGGAGTTGACTTCTTGGCAGCAACCTTCAGAGGGTGTGCGTTCAGGCCCAACTTGTTTTCTGTCTCAACTGTTTGTGTGACCCTTTTGAATTAGAAAACAACACATGTAATTTTATTCACTGAGCTCCCAACCATTGGGTTTGGAATTTTAGGTTTGACCAACATTTTCGCAGCATCAAAGTGCAGTCTGCAGTCACTCATTTGAATACAGTATTTCTAAATTATTTCATTAACTCTCATTAACTTTCATTTATTTCATTAACTCAGGCTTATAGCTACCATTATGTACAACTGCCTTTTATTGTTAGTGTTCAAAAAGCTTAATGTGTCGTAGTCATAGTGAAAAGACTTCTTAATTTTTTTTGTCGTTTAATTCAATCCGTTTGAAGGAAACTATTTTTGGAAGCACCCTCATTTATCATATTGTACTTCCTCTTTGACTCTTTCCAGGCTGAATTTGTTCACATGCTGAACGCCACCATGTGTGCCACCACGCGTGTGATGTGCGCCATCCTGGAGAATTACCAAACAGAAGAGGGTATCGTTGTTCCAGAGAAGCTCAGGGAATTTATGCCTCCCGGTAAGCAAAATTCTTGTCCGTTAAGTCCACAAATATAATAGTTTTGCTCAACCCCTGTTCTGAGATGCAAAGTTTACATGCAGAAATGACTTGAATTTGCACATTTTTATGACTGCAAAACTAGGTATTTGTTTGGCTTGATCTGAGTTAAACATTAACTGTATGCCTTTCCAAGCCTTGCCTCTTTACATTTGTCTGTCAGTTTTTTATTGCCTTTCGTTCAGGCTTTTTTTAAGTCAATTTTTGTGTAATGCATATGAATGTTGCCACCCCCAAAGCAAAATACATGGATGAAGCTCCAAAGATAATTACATCTGGATTTAAGAATATATTTGATAAAATTGTGCGGAGATAGATGATAGATGATGCTTTGGCGTCATGTTGAAGTGTGGAGCTTCATTTAATGAGGACATAGTCTTGTCTAATCTGAATATGTTCTTATTCTTTGTTCTCATGTGTTATTTACACTGTAAAAGGCAACCAAATGTCCCGTTTGATCGTCTTTTGTAATACCAGCTTTGTCCACTTGTCTCCGCTGTTTATCCATCAAGGTTTGAACGAAATCATCAAGTTTGTCAAGCCGGCCCCCATCGACCAGGAGGTTTCCAAAAAGGCAAAGAAACAGAAGAATAAGCAGGCAGGAGATCAGAGTCTCCCCAACGCCATGGAGGAGATGTCGGTCAATGACTCTTAAATGCACAAATAATACATGTTATGGAACTGAGCCTTTATTGTAACATCAAATCCTTTCGCTGCGAGAAGAAAATAAATGTCGTTGGCACTTTTTAATGATTTGATGTTGGTTTCTCCACGATGCTTTTGGCTGTTCCTATCAGCATGTACCATAACTGACAAAAGGATAGCTCTGCTGGTAATTTTCAACTGTCATTAACGAGTTACTCACATTCCGAGCCTAAAACTAAACAATATCACTTTTGTTTTGGGCTTTGTTTGCTTATGAGTGCTTTGTAGAAAAAGGGAACACTGTTGTGAACCACTGTATCTGCATTCAGCGGCTCATTTAAGACCAAACACCATTTAAAAAAAAAAAAAAATCTGTAAAGAATAACGTACAGTGTGTGCTGAAGCTGTGTGAATTTGAATCTCTGGTCTGTCAACTTTTTTTTTTTTTGGGGGGGGGGGGGGGTGCTCTATTTCCCCTCATGTTGCCTTTACCATTTCCCCTCTTTCATCATGTCACTGTTGAACATACAGCTCCTATCAAAAGAAACACAAAGTGGCTCTTAATGTATGCATAATAAATCCAGTAAATATGGAAGTTAGTTTGTGTCCGTTTTTGAATTCATATTCAATGTAAAAATAATTTGTTAAAATTGCCAGTGGTCTTATCTGCGGCCGATATCTGATAACGGGTCATAAGGAAGACTTGAGTTATTCATTAACTCCAGCAGACTTTACTCCCATCCGTTCAAGGAAGTCTGCTACCATCTTCTGAAGTGGTGAGCTCATTTTTTTTTCTATTATTTGTGTTGCCTTTATGTTTTCAAATACACTTGTTTGTGTCCATAAAAATGTATAGAATTGCTCACCTGGGTGAGCCCGATACCAGGAATAATGAGTGACCCAGAAGATGACAATGAGATCTCGTTCACAGTGAAGGTAAGTGGTCGGTGCTGGTGGTTGAGCGTGGCAATTGGGCAGCTGGGAGTGTTACGTGCAATCGAAAACAAAATATTTCAGTGCAGTGAAACTGGCTGGTATAAAACAACCTGACTTCCATATATCATCCTGTTTGGTTGTACGCTAGTTTCTTGGCCGAGTGGAGGTGGTGCGCCCCACCGGACTAAATATCTTGGAGGAAGCAGCTCAGAGCCTCAAGGTATGAACAAACTATAGAGAACCCCTTACATGGTGTCTTGCAAAAGCTACAGCTGCGCAAACTAAGAAGCTGCAAAATAAAAAAAAATAACGTTTTGATTGGTTGACATTATTTTCTGCGGTTGCATTTATGATTGTTACTGCGGTTGAAGTTGACAGTTTTATGAGTACGTTGACTATAAAAAGTAAGTACATGCATACCTATTCAAATTCCAGGCTTAACTATCTGTCCGTCCGCCCGTCCGTCCGTCACAAGGTGCATAGCAAATGTTATTGGTTCTCAATCTGTCTTTGTGTGAAATATTTTGTTCCGCCGAGTACTCCCTAACCAGGACAATCCATTTTTCCTAATTAATTGCAATGCACATCCTCATAAAACTTAACAAAATCAAAGCATTTACAAAGAAGCAAATATTGCTGAGCAATAAGGTGTTTCATGTTCCAACTAATTTGATCTTAGTTTGAAAAGAAAAATGTACTTCTCTCATCACGACATGATTAAACATTAAATTAAAGTACATTTGCGATACCAGCAGAAACTCTGGTAAAATATCACGTACCCCCTGAAGTGCATTTACGTACTGCACCTTCACAGGCACTTGTACCCCCATTTCAGAAGAAATGATCTAAAGCACAGACGTCAAACTCCAGTCCTCTGCGACAAATATTCTACATTGTAAATACTTTAGTTCCTAGGCCAAAGATTTACTTTTTCCCCCCATCGAGGCAACACTTATAAAATAATTAAATGCATTTCTCAATTTTTTTTCAAATTTGAAGGTCTACATAGTGTTGTGGTAAATGACCTGTAAAACTGTCATGTCATCCACAAGACCCCTGACCCATACTCCCCAGAAAAAGCTGCAAAGAAGAGCAAAGTTCATCTCTTCGTGTCTCTGAGTGGGATTGACATATTGGAAAACAAAACCAAGGTGTGAAGCAACCCCAAAGCTATCGTGGACCTTAAAAAGTCAATTTACGTGACATGACTTTGTTCTCTCGTCAGTTTCTTCTGTACACCTGCCCCCTCCCCACTATTTCCTTCTGTGCCGTCCTGCCATCGTCGTCCAAAGTGTTCGGCTTCGTGGCCAAACATCCTGCGGTGGACGTGTACCACTGCTACTTGTTCAAGAGCGAGACTTTGGTGAGGATGCGTTCATTCACACAACGGGACGGTGAGTGGACCCCAACTTCTAAAACTCGTTCCCAGGCATACGTGCTAGTCTCCGCCGTTGGCGATGTCTTCCGAGCGGCAAAAAAAGAAGAGGGTGTCCGAGGCAGTCGAGACCTGATAGTGGAGGCCCTCAGGCACAAGGTGGGCAGCCATATTGGTGGTACGCTATGTCCACTGCTATTCAGCATTCTCACCGTTTTGTCACTTTTAGAATAAAATGCTGCAAAAGGAGAATTCCGAGCTGAAGAAGAGGCTCGCAGACAAAAACAACCAATTATAAAGGACAACGCAACAGCAATACAACTGTGAATATTCAACTGCATCTTCAAACCAAGAACCATCTAGATGAATCCCCAAAAAAATATACATATCAAGTGGTCCATGAACCTCAATTTGCTCATCACTACATTAGAGTGGTTCCCCACAGCATCCCAACTCACAAGCCACCATTTTTTTTTTTTTACAGGAATTGTGTACGTTTTGCAAATAAAAGTTAAAGTTGAAAAGTTAAAGGATGTTAGAATAGTTTTGATAGTAAATTCAGTCCTTTTTGTTAGGTTGTAGTTCGCTTCTAGATTGTTATATAAAAAGTGCCTTCCAAGATTATTTTTTTTTGCATGAGCATACTTATACTGAAAATTGTAGACGTGGTTCAGGTCCTGGTTCGTTGGAAAAAAAGAGGCTTCCACTAAATTAAGAAATACTAGTGGTACACATTTAAAAAAAAACCATAATGACATTCCCTCCTGCTCCCACTTAGCAAAAACCCAATAAAAACACTTAAATTAATGGATCGACTTTTTTTCCTCTTTTTTTAAATTTTAATTTTAGTACTGATATGTTTTGGATGCCACTTGTATCTCAGACCATTTTTTTGTGCGAGTGAGTAATTTTGTTACCTTTTAAATATAAAAATCAAAACTACTGGATTATATATGAATAATTGAACACACAATTTATTTACATGATCATTGTTGATGACGTAATCAAGTCTGAGACGCACCACTTTCGAAGCTGCTGCACCTGCTGTCAGTAAGTTGGTTCAACAACTTTTACTGGTGAATTTGAGTAGTCACAAAGTACACAAAATCCAAGCAAATAGTAGTGTTTAACTCCTGTCTTGTAATTTTTGTCCATTGTGGACATATCGCCGAGTCCAGAGCAGTCAGCTAGCTTGAAATACAGTGACACGAATCGAAGTTAGCATTTTGTTTTTCTTTTCATTTATTTTGAAGTGAAGCTTTGTCATCCTTTAGCATTTCTATTTTATATGTTTGATGTATTTTATATTTGTATTTTATCTTTATCCTACACTTTTTTGTGGGGTGTTGTACACATTTTGATTAATCGTAATTTATCTAATGCCTGTAGGTAGTGTGTATGTGTTGTATACATTTTTATATTGGTGGAGTACGTAATAACCAGGAGCACATTTCAAATCAGGCCTGTGAAGCAAACTCGCGATGATAGGATATAAATAGAAAGGATCAAGTGCTTTAAATGAATTCTGACCAAATCAGCCCAACTCCAGCCATATCCAGAACTGCAATCTCCCCACAAAACCTCGGAACAAGAAACATTCATCAGGTAAAACAAATTCTCCATTTACTTTGCACTGCACCTTACCAAATCATAATTTGTTGTGTCACGAGGTAACAAAAAACACAATTTGAGAAGACAACTCAAGAACCTTGTAGTAACTGACTGTCAAAATAATGTGATGAAATCGTTTTCCACAGTTGGACTAATAAGGATATTTAGACAGTAAAAAAACAAACAAACAAAAAACAATATGCATAACAGAATCAAATGAATGTGCTCAAAAAGCTTGGCAAAATCTGAGAAAATAACCTTGCTGACGCTCCTAAATCTGTACTTGACTTCTGAAGTATTAAAGTACTTTCTCCTAGTACGTCACTTGCCATATTTTGTAGTTGTGCTGCGCTTTTGACAGTCTGATTTATGCTTCACAGAGAGGTTCAAAGTGGACTATTTTTCTCTCTGCAAGATCATCACATCGCTCTGAACATAACCAGTCTTGACCTGACTTTTAAAATGAACTTCCTCCCCGATTTTTTTCCGATGATTGAACAGACTGACCTAGACTCGGTTTTGTACATTAATTCAGCCCTAAAATTTTGACATTGTAGTTTTAACTTTCTTTCTTTCTTTCTTTCTTTCTTTCTTTCTTTCTTTCTTTCTTTCTTTCTTTCTTTCTTTCTTTCTTTCTTTCTTTCTTTCTTTCTTTCTTTCTTTTCTTCCTATGAAACTTCCAACAAAGATTGGTATCAATAATCATTCCAAGAAATCTGGATTTATATACGCTTTCTATTTAAATAGAATATACAGTGATTTAAATTGTGTTATTGTTATTGTTTTGTTTTTTTTTGGCCAAAGACTATAAACTTGAACACAAACATGAAGACGTGTGAGGTCTCAGACCGTCATAACATGACTATGCTTTCTAAGCCCTCATCATGTGGACACAACACACCCCGTATTTTTGCTGTTGCTTTTGGCCCAACAAACATGCTGTAAAGCCGCACACAATAAGAGTCACATCCCTGCCAAACCAACCAAAACAAATTTGCAGCCATGGTGCCGAAGTTTCCCTTATAGGATGAATCAACTTTATATTTGATTCCTTCTTCCCAGCCATCCCCAGTCTCGCTCTCTTTTCCCATATTTGGATTTTATTTTGTGTTGTCTCGACTCTTCTATCCGCCTTATCTCCCACTCTGTTGTTCCACCATTTCCTCATTTCGCCACCTTCCAGAAATAAACCATTAATCTGTGTTCATCCAGACTACATGTAGACCATTCCTGCCAAGTATGCTGCGTGCTACAGTTAAAAGGCACTTTAGCCAAAGGGGAAAAAAAAAGTCCAGAGTTGGCTTTGCCAGCTACTTTTTTTCATATTTTGCAGGTGGAAAGTCAGGTTTTCTCCGGGTACGTGTGAGGAATCTTCACAGTTGATTAAAATGGAGGTAATTTCACAGCATGTAAAACCAGGAGGAGGGATGTACTGCGGTTGTAAACACTGCATTCTGAGCTCATATCCGAAAGCTGAAACTTGTAAACAAAGGTGAGGTGATTATAAAATGCAGGGATTTAGGGGATCTACTGGTCTCTCAGGGGTGGATTTGTGGTCGACGGTGGAAGGCTTTTCTTCAGGCAAAATGCCTGTAATAACAAAGATGTGAAGGACAGGGAGGGGGCATGCGGAGGTGCATGGAGATTTTGCCTTTTAAGGGGGTCCGCTCCCTCTTGCGCAAGCCTCGTGAGCTCATGCGCAACCATCACAACACTCAACTGAGAGGTTTCCAAATAATCAAACCCAGAGAAACACGTGTGGAGCATTGTCTGTGCTGCAATAGTTTGCTCCCCTTTTCAGTTTTTTTTTTCTCTCCCGAACGGCTCACGCGTTGTTGACATACTTGAGCACAGTGAACAAGAGTCTGCGGCTGAGTCAGGGGCGTGACGAGCATCCTATCAGCCGCCGTCAGCGCTGTGGTTTTCTCGCTTGTTTTCCAGACAATACCAACAATGTGCTTTGGGACTGAGCCGGCCGAGGAGAGGCGGCCGCCTGCATCTGGGGGCAGGAAGCTCAAGGAGATGAGATGAGAGGAGGAGGGGGGGTAAGAACAGAGAGGTAATTGTATATATAAGAGTGAGGTAACCTAGCTGAGCGGCAGAGACAGGGCGGGTAGGAGAAGGAAAGGGAGCGCTCTTGTTGGGATGGAAAAGAGTTAAGAAAGTGTAGATGGATACTGTAGAGTAAAAGGAATAAGTCAAGTAGGTTAGCGTGCGTGGGAAAAGACAAATAATGAGTCCGCACGTGCCAGCATGGAGTTGAGTAAGAGGCGTTTTTAGAGTGTACTTGGAAAGGAAAGGGGGGGGTGTGCATATCCTCTCTGTCCCTTCGAGCAAGTTGAGCCAGGCTGTACGAGAGCCAGGAAAAGGGGACGGGCCTCCATCTCCGCAAGTTCTAGCTGAGAAAAACACCCGCTGAGGAGCCCGCTGGAGAGGCTTTGCGGGGACCGGGAAGACGAGGACCAGAGACTGATAGGAGTGGGGTGGGGTGGGGGGGACGCATCCGTGAAGTCAGGACCCAACGTCCTACATGGGTTGCGTCCTGAGCTCGGACTGGTGTGGGGGGGACGTGGTGCAAGCGGTGCCGGTGGTCAGGAGTCCGTCTGAGAGGAGTCGGAGCCTGGAGAGGAGTGACAGCAGCAGGATGAGGCTGATGAAGGTTAGTGTGCGACTATCACACTATGGTTTCATAGTTGTGTGAGGGACTCACACACGAGACTAAACTACCTCATGTTTACTAACTGAAGACTAAATCATTCATGAAAACTTACTGTGCCTTTATTTTTCCTCAAAATTCATTAAAACCGAAAAGCAGATATGAGACCCAAATTTCTCTCTGTTATGAAGTTATGAAGGAAGTATTTTCAGTGTTTTCAAAATAAGTGATGAAAACAACAGCAGTCAGGTGTGTCAAGCTCATTTTTATCATGGACCGTATTGTAGTTATCGTCTGTCGAAGGGCCGTTGTGACTGTGAAGTCAAATACGTCTTCAGTATGGTTGTCTCACATTTTGAAATCAGAGGCCACTAAAAACTGTTCAAAAGGGCTATTGGTGACAAAACGTGTAAAATTTCAAAATAACTTTCAAATCTGTTATATCAGCCAGAAACTTGAAGTCATAATTAGCATTTCGCCAAGAAATGATGTGGCGGGCTAGATCTTGAATTTGACACCTGTGTTGTAAGTTGTCTATAAAGCCTAATTTATCATCATTCATAAACATAAACGGTATGTGAATAATATATCTTCATTAATGGCGGAAACCATGAATTTGAAAACCACAGTTACGCAAGCGAGCATGTGACCAACTTATTTTCAATATTTATCAACAAATATGTGACTAAATTATCTACAGTGATGATGAAAATTATGAATTTGAAGCCCGCATGACTCTCAGTGTTTGCACAAGCGTATATGTGACCAAATTATCCTCATTGTTTATATAAACAGCTGTGACTAAGCTATCTTTAGTGATAAACTTGTTAAAAAAATTCAAGGAATTGAACTGAACTTTACAACAACATTTTTAATTGGATATTAACTTTTTAGTTCACAATATTGCATGTTTTGGTAATTGAAGACAAAAATATATTTTTTTTAAATTGAGGATACATATGTACTGTTTATATAAGTCACATAATGAAGTTATGAAATTGAAGACTGCATTAATCTATTCATTGATGTATTTTATTATGTTTCCCAAAAGACATGACCAAATTACCTTCATTAAATGACAAAAAGATGTACATTATTATGCCAATAAAGATTAGTTTACAGTATTTACAAAAACATGTGACTGAATTATATTTGATGACAGAAACACTTGCTGGTGTGATTGAATGATTTTAATTGTATTTTAAATCAATAACAAATGTAAAGGCAGGATGACAGTCGTCCAAGAGGTCAAAATTCAGATCAATATTTGGCATTGTAACTTGATTTTGATGATGATGACATGGGTCTTTTGTTTCGATTGGAAAACACTTGTAATGCGTGACGTTGTCAACACTGTAATGCAGTGACACACTCACAACGCACAATGAGGCAGTTTGGCTGTTGGATGAATAATGTCAAATAGCGAATAGTCAGTGCGTATCGCTCACTAATTTAATTACACGTTTGCTATTTACATACTGTATGTGTCACTTACATATAGCACATTCTCAAGTGTTTGGGCCTGTCTTTGTCTTCCGAAACGCTTGCTTTCTGCCATCTGCGCTCCATATTTAAATACGCATGCTTGGTTGCACCACATGTCCCTGCGGGGCCGAAATCACATGGCGAGCACTGTGGGAATGCGGCGCCCTCTGGACCACGTCAACTGGCGGCAAATGACCCCTGCTAGAATAAATGTCTGTGGGAAGCAGCCCGATCCCACTAAGAGATGTTGTCTCTTCTATTTATGGAGGTTTTGCTTTTTAATGCACTTGTTTGTCTCATGGTTTGGGGTGTGTGAATTTGCAGTTCACATACTGTGGCTTCCTGTAAATATTTGGTCATAAAACTATGTATGATAAAACAAATTTTACATATTTGGATGGATTCTCCCTAGAAAGCAAAATGCTCAAATTTGGACCCATTGTCAGTGTGTTGTGTAACGCAATTTAAAACCGTGTTTCTCAGTTATTTTTTGCACCCCCCCCCCCCCCCCCCCCCCAGAAAAGACAACCCCCACCGCTCACCCCCATCCATTCTAAATAAGATCATTATCTATACAAAACAGTATAAATAAAAGTATAAGACATTAACAAAAACAGTACAAATAATAATACGATAATACAATGATAAATAATATATTGTAATATCGAAATATAAACCATATTTTTAGAAGGGTCTTACAAGGTACAGGTTAGTCTGAAACAGAAAGAAATAAGTGCATCAAAGTGCCTGAAATAAAAATAAAATGAATCCAGGTATAAACTAGAAACTTTTTTGATCAACTGATCCATTTGATGCTGAAAAACAAATTAATAAATTATAATAAATGTAAATTGTCCTGAAACATCAACACCGGAGCACCAATATCCGAAACATTTAACCATAAGTAAAATCTATTAGATTTCCAGATTTTTTTTCTAAATCCCAGTCATTAATGTGATTTAGAAAACAAACGTTTACAAAGTTTATTACTCAGACTTTGACGATGACAGCGTCACTGCACCACCTAGTGCCTTGAATGTGCAATTACATTTCATACGGCAAAGCCTCCTTTAAGTCATACCTCATTGCTATGCTACAGCCACAAAGTAGCTAATTCCATTTTAGTCGTATTTCTCTTTTGCCATCATCACACTTTTGTTATTACCAGACTCAATCCTTTCAATGTTTAGTGATGTCAAGTTGATTACGGTTCGTAAGGTTTGAGACCCATTCTGTAATCCCGATTGTAGAAACATCTTTTGTTTAGTCATTGCAAATTGTATCATCATCATTATTCAACAGCAGTCCACCACTTAATAATAGCCAAATGTGCTCATCGCCGAGTAGCAGAATTACACCAAAACAAAAATGTGATGAACAGTGGGACTCAGTAGTTATTTAACTGCTTCTTGTTAGTATCCATATGGTTCCGTTCAACACACAAAGCTCCACTGGATGACACAACCCTTGGGGGAGACAAATCAATGCACATAACAAGCACAGCAAAAGTCATTAAGCTGTCACTTCTTTTTACATGTGGTGACATCCATCTTTGTTCCGTCCAAAACGGGTTTTGATCATCTCATACAGTATTGGTATGGAATGGTGAGCACGTAGTCTTGACGCCTAGATAAGCGTTAGCGTGTTTATGTATACATTAATGTGTATTTTTCCTTACAATATTTGATTAAATATTTGCTGCCTAGGTTCCTATCTTAGAGTCCAGCGCAAGGCAAAGTAAGAGCTATGTTCATAGGGAGAGTTTTCTTTATTTAATTATTTGTTTCTTATTTATTTCAGCAAATGCATGCAATTTGAAAGCAGTGTTTGTGCCGTTGTGGGTGTGAGCACAGCTGAGTTGCTTTCTGGCCAGTTGTAGTGGCTTGTCTCAATTCTGTTCCTTTAGAATCATCGCATTAAAAGACACACAGTTCACACACTATACTTGTGAGGACATTCATTAACATAACATGGTTGCATAACCCTAACCCTTACCACCACCTCAACCCTAATCCTATTCAGTTCTTTACTCTAAAACCAAATCGTGACTCTCAAAAAGAGGTCTGAACAAGTGCCTGTCCTTGAAATAACTTACACCTGCTTCCTGCTCGTCTAATTTTCTACTTTCAGCCACCAAATTGTCAGGTGCAATCAGAGTGTGTAAAAGCAAACTCCTTCAGTTCAACAGAAAGCCTAGCATGGGACAGCATGACCGGCCAAGTTCCCAAACATGTCAAACAAACCAACTAACTTTGTATGACACTCAAAAGCCTCATAACAAATCCTTGGAAATGAATACCATGCTAGCATGCTCAACTGACATTCTCATGTTGTTGCTCATCTTTCATTAAATGTGGCCACCGCTGAAAACTTGAATAAAAGCCATTGTAGCTTCTTTTTTTTTTTTTTACTAGTAGAAAAACAAACAAGCCTTGACATTATATCACTTTTATCTACCTCCTTCAATAATTTTCATGTGAACAACACAGTTTAAATTGACCTAGGTTGCGGCCTGTAACCGCTGGCATTCACTTTAACCACACCCAAAGCAGGAAGGAACACTGAGGGATCAGCTATTTGTAAATATAGAATGACTTCAGTTGAAAACATACTGAATAAATTCTCTCTCAGGCATGTTCGCAAAGACAACAGCAACAAAAAAAAAACCCCAAGGTGGATTCAACTTCGAGTGTGGTTGTTGTATTACTGTAGGCTAGATTCCTGTGGTTTCAAAACAATCATCTGGACCCAACTCTAGAAGTCTTGTTTTTTTTTTTTTTTTTTTAGACGATGGGGGGAAAAGGCAGACAAATAAACCTTTTAACTTTTGCAGTCTCCAAAACAGTGTTTCACAATCTTAATTTAGCCAAGGCACATTTTCTACGTTAGAATAGTCTCATAGCACACCACCAGCCAAAAATGTTGTACACAGCAAACACAAAACCGATATATTTGCAGGAATTCATGTTTTACAGCAGACCCAAGCATTTTAAGGCACTTTTTTTCCCACATTTTTTTTCCAAATGTGTTTATCCTTAGTGTTTTATATCTTAAACATTTCTGTAAAATATGCTCTAGTGTAGGGGTGTCCAAACTTGTTTTTTTTCCCCTCTAAGGGCCACTCCACTATAAAATACCCCAAGCCCATCTCTACATTCTGAAATAAAACAGGAACAATCATACCAAAAGAGAATTTAGAGTGTACAATATACCTGCCATGCATGTTTTTTTTGGAGAGTAAGACACGAGGAGCACATGCAAACTCCACACAGGAAAGCAAGAGCAAGGTGGATTCTGAATAGTGAGGCAGACGTGCTAACCCCTTTTTCACGAGCTGCCCAGCGCTGAAATATATAAAACTAATTTATTAGAAAATGTCATTTTTAGTGTAAGCTGAGGGGCGCTTAAATCTGGACTATGGTTTGTAAATGGTCCCCTAGCAGCAGTTTGGACACC
This sequence comes from Hippichthys cyanospilos, assembly GCF_059441005.1. Taxonomy (NCBI): domain Eukaryota; kingdom Metazoa; phylum Chordata; class Actinopteri; order Syngnathiformes; family Syngnathidae; genus Hippichthys; species Hippichthys cyanospilos. The sequence goes on along the minus strand of NC_142370.1, from coordinate 30,339,706 downwards.
TTGTTGTAGTGTTTCTTCTTCTTTTCTGCATCTGTTATGTGTTTTGGTCACCTGATGGCGCTGGCAGCAATTTTTACTTGTTAACAGCGTGAATGATTGTTTTGTGAATTATTATTTGCTAATTCGTGATTGATTGGTCACCACTCCAGGGTGTAACTGGAAAAGGCAAGGTTTGGTGACTGGTATAGATCAGATTTTTTTTCTTGAGGGGATATAATACTGACCAGGCCTATCTTTTTTTTATTTGGCAGACTGGTCTATTTAAGGCTCAATGGTTGTCACATTTTACTTTTTCAATCATCGATGCTGTTCTGTGGTCACCACCTTTGGAGAGTCCATTATGCTGAGAATTACTTTGGTTTCATTAGGGGAAAGACCAAAAAAAAAAAAAAAGCGTAAGATAAACAGAAACACGTGAGCTAATCGTCCCTCATGCTTTGTTGCTCTTCAACAGCTGCACTTTATCAGCACTCTGGCTTAATGCTCTTTTACACAATCCAGCCCCGCTTCTCTAGGCTCCTCCTCTTCTCCCTTCCCTCATTTCCTGTGGGCCCCTACTTTGTCCTTTTTGTCGTTTAGTCTCGTCCACTACTGGTACACGTTGCCTCATTTGTACAAAGCACACCAACACATCCGAAATGGTGATGGCTTTCTTTTTTAGCTTCTCTCGACATCTAGAATTATTCTAGCTCACCCACTTTTCCATGCCCAACTGTAGCTCCATCCCCCACTTTGGTGACCAATCCACGGGCTAATTCCAAGCCAAGTAGGTTTCCTGTCTCTCGCGCCTCATTATTTATAACGAGTGACACACCCCCTCACCAAAAGGAGCATAACTCAAGTAAACTCGAGTATGACTATAAGCAAATAAATTTTGCTCAAATTCTTACCAATCTAGTGGCTATCGTCACCCAAATTAGCTTAATTAGATACAGCTTCTTTTTTTTTAACCAACCCATTATAGACTGTACAAGGACATTTGTCGATATATTGTGTACCTCTAGTCAACACTTTAGTTTCAAGGTTCATTGTCGAAGTGCAAGTTAAATCATTAAATACTATTATTGATGGGAGAATAGATGCATGCACTGGTGGTTTATTTTTTTTCATTGCTTAAGATGGTGCGCTTGATTTAAAACTAAAGACTAGTGCAATGGCAAGGAATTAAATTACTGATGCATTTTTAAAGAAACAGTGCCAATCTTGAGAACCAAAAAAGAATATCATAATTGGTTCATGAGGATTCATTTGCCTATTACTGCTCAAGTTCTTTTTGCTAAAAGCTGCCCACTACATTTATTTCAGTACAATATTACCTTTCATTATGAGTCCATTTCGACACACCACCCTTTTTAACTCCCTTATAAGTTCCAAAAAATGTCTAATAAATTCCGAACAAGAGAAAGAAAAAAAACCTACCAAAAAAAATAGACATTCCAAACGTATTAGCAAGAGGCATGGATTGCATTAGCACATACTTTATGTTCAGAACGGCGGTCACGTCCTCCTGATTGGAAGGGATACGGTTACGTGTGCATGCATATAAAGTAACACATATGGAAGTTAAGGCTGCAGAGGCGCCCAACTGCCTTACTGCCATACCGTTGTCGGATTTCTACCGCTAGATGGCAGTACTAGCACACTGAGAAACACGCTTGTATTGCAGCTTCTCAGCACTACTTTCTAATCACTTGTTTACATTTTTTTCACGGAGAAACATGGGTGGTGTAATGCACATTTACTAAAGGACTTAATTTAAATTCAAACTATTTTTAGTTTCAAACTTCCGGGCTAAACAGACAACAGATTAGACAACAATTAGTGATTCCTCAATAAACTTTACAATTGAATTACATTTTTAGCTGTTTGCCTCTTGTTCTTCTTCAGAAGGCTTAGTACTCATGAAATGTCCTCAGAGTAGCCCAATACATATTTTGAGGGTATGCATTTTATTACATTTTCAATCAAGTCACTTTATCGATGTATGTCTGACATACTGTACATGCAGCATAGTTGAAGGGAGGAAAAATGAACTACTTTCTGCTTCTGGACAGGATTTTTAACCTTTGTATGTATATATGTATCAATGTGCGCAGGTGTGTGTGTGCATGTAGGTGTGCGCGTGTGTGTTTGCGACCCTTGTTTTTGCTACATAGTGGGGGACCAAATCCCAGGTCTTACTGTCTTTATGGGGACCTCTAGCACTAGTTCAAACCTATTTTTCTCCACAAGTTCAAATCTCTTTTTTTGCATCAAGACTTGGTTTTAGAGGATAGGTTTGGATGGGATTTTGGTTTAGGTTAGGGTAAGCGTTAGAGTTAGGCAATCTTTTGTGATAGTTAGGATTAGAAAAAAAAAGAAATAGAAAAAAATGTGTCATTTGTTTTTATGATGGTAGGGGACCAAATTCCATGTTTTACTGTCTGTTTGGGGACCTTTTGCATGAGTTCAGACCTCTTTTTGAGGGTCAAGCCTTGCTTTTAGAGTATAGTTTGGATTTGATTTTGGTTTAGGTGAGGGGAAGCGTTAGGCAATCTGTTGTGATGGTTCAGACTGGGTTAGGAAATGCATTATGTCAATGGGATGTCCCCACTATGATAGAAAAATACAAACACTTGTGTGTGTGTGTGCGTGTGTGTATACATACATTAATACTGTAGTACTGTACCTGCGACTTCTTCTGATGCTCGCAGTCCCCAAAACGACCAATGGGAAAGCGTGTAGCGGTAATGTTACGCCCCCAAATGCCTCGAGCTGCTTGTGGCCCCGCCCTATTGTTGCAGCCCCTCGCCTCCCACTACCACCACACACACTGAGGGAGGACCCGAGCAGAGCAAACAATTGAGCTCATAGTAGCAAGAGCAAAAGTCTGTGGCCGTGTTCGTGGAAGCTCGCTTTGGCATGAGGGGCCCCCGTTGAAACTTAGACCACTGCGAGAATGTTTAGCGGGAAAGTGAGCAAGGTAAGAGCAACTAGTGTGACGGAGAGGGAGAAGTGCACGCTGTTGTGTGTCGGATGAGTGATGCGCTTTTTGGATTGGGTGGCATGTTTTCCGCGTCAACCTTAAGTTCAGTTCAAGTTGCTGGAATTATTTGAATGCCCGAAGAAGATCGAGGAAAAAAAAAACTTCTGTCAAATTCCGATGACTTGTTGCATTAAACTTCATTTCAATGACGCGCGTCTTCGGGAGAAGGTCATATGATGCATTAAGTAGTCTGCCCCCACCCCACCCCCTCACCCCTCACCCCCTCAGGGTTACTGCGTCACAGCAAGTCATTTTTTGTTAATGTCACACAGTTAAAGGATTACAGTAGCAGGAAACTTGCTAGTGCATGTGCGTGTACGGTCTATTGAGACAGTGTTTCCAAACCTGTAATCTTATATTAGAAAAAAAAGCTTAATTATGCACCCTTTGACATATAGCGGAAGTACACTTAATTGCTTGTCTGTCAACATGTCTTGCCAGCACAGATAGATAAAGTTAAGTAATTTGAAGTGAACTCAAACCGAAGAAGTGACATCAGATCGTGGATGCATTCCATAAAACACTGAACAAGAATCAGTGTATTTAGTAGGAATCTTTGATTGTCTCACTGGTTAATTCCATTCAGATTTTTGTGTTTATTATTTGATTCTGCTTCAATTCTGAATTTAAAACAATTTTGGTTCAAAATGATAGGATTATCAATGATTTCTTCATTTTTTACATCTGCATTTCTCATGATCTACTCTAGTCTGTGTTGCAAGACAAATTGAGAGATTATTATTGTGAAATTATTATTATTATGAAATTATTTGAAGTCTTCATGAAGTGTAAGGAAAGTGCCTTTTCCCCACAATAATGGCACATGGACCAGCACTGATTCCTTATTTTCATTCATTGACATACGAACCACTAGAATAAAAGGCAGAAGGCCTGTTGAATATGTATTGAAACCATAAATGACTTGATGGAGCATTTATTGTAATTGTAAAATTTTAGCCATTTCAAACCCTTCAATCTTCTTAGTGTATGTCAGCTTAATATATTTTATAAATACATAGAAAGCCTTTATTTATGTAGATTCGGTAATTATAGTTATCAATGTTTAAATGCATGCATGGACCTTTTTTCTGCCTTGAGTTTGAAATGTCCCACAGCATTTGAATGCACCAAGTAGTTAGTGGCTGGCTCGGTTTCTCGTACTCATTCATAGATTGAATAGGATTTTTTTTTTTTTTAATGAGGATCGGGTGTGTTGATGATGTGATGAAGCAGACTGTAAACAATTTTTTTTTTTAAATTATAAAATCAATTTTATATTGATTCACAATCGTAGTAAAAGAGAATCTTTTTTTTTTTTTTTTTGTGAATAGCGTCTGTGAGTCACCGTCATCGTCCAAAACCACAATTTGACATGTGTAGAAAATCTATACGCACTCAGAGTCTTTTTTGTCATAATTGAAGCCAGACACATGTTCTAAACATATGGAGTACAGCAATGCTCATGTGAGAACGGAGCCCAAGTGCGTTTTGTCCGGGCTAGGGGAGAACATGCAAACCCCACACAGGAAGGCCCGAGTCAGCTGGTAATAAACTCGACTCCCTTCACTAAAATTGAATGTACAGCGATTGAAATGCTACATTAGCCTTTCAATCTTCTAAGTTTTGCAGTCATTTCCTGAATGTCTGTCTGCCTGACTTCAGGTTCCTGTTCCCAGATGTATTTTGTGTTGAATATTTAAATACAATTTATTAAATTATACACATTATGCATGTAATTAAATGGCTAATAACTTGTCTTTTTTTTTTTTTTTTTTTTAGTAATTTCCTTGTCTGCCCGACTTCCTCTTCCTTTTCCCAGATGTTTTAACGCAATACTGTGGTTTAATTCAAGAATTGGCAATAAATAAACACGTCTCATAAGATTATATTCAGACTAATTTCCTGAGCACATGTTATTATTTGTGTTGCTGTCAGCTCTATGTCTTGGGACATGGCACCGTCAAACCTACTTTAAAATAACATTGACTAACCTGCTGCTGTTTTTTTAATTGATTGCTGGGACAATTGTGATGGGTCCATATGAATTGACAAACGTCCATCCATCTTTTTGTACTGTTCATGCTCGCTAGGGTCGCAGAATACTGTAATAATTCACAGTCAATAATCCACGTCACTCATAGGGTCAGGCTAAAGCCAAACATAACATTAAAACAATCTGTGAAAGAAGCAAATTACCCATAATGCATTCGGCATCTTCAACATCTTTAAGCGTGGGACCGCTCCTGACGTCTTGCAGGTGTGTGTATGTGTGTGTCTGCATGTCGACATGATTAATGTTGTTTGTTTGCGTTGGCTCTGAATTATCATGCCTTGTCAAAATCCCCATCCTGTTTTACACCGTAAAGAACAACCAGCTAGCAGATAACATTGTCCGCAGTGCCACTAAGCTTTCCTCCGTCAATAGCACGTCATTAGTAAACTCTAAAACCATTTTTGATACATGGCACTGAGAAAATGTTTTTTTTTTATTGAGAATGTCTGGGTGAAAGTAGGAGTGAATGAAAAGATTATTATGATGTGTGTCTGGGTTCCTTACAGGGTGTAACTGTGATGCTGGATGATTCTTTGCCACGTGGCTGTTCTTTCCAGGTTTCCACTCTCACCTACTTATCCAGCAGCATTAAAAGAGGCATGTTTTGCTTTTTTTGGGGAGTAGGGAGTACATTTTCAACTGGAATGACGAAAATACCTCCTCTTGAAATGACTGTTTTGAGGGTGTGGTTCTGTCTCATGTAATTGAGTCACAGTTCACCCTTCTATTTCTACAGGGTCCATTGGCTTTTATTACTGTTGTGACTGGAGATGTGGAGCTTGAGGCTTCCGGCTAGAGTGGATACTTGTTCTCGAGAAGTACGAAGTCTGAAGGGAAAGACGAGTGGCGTTTGAACAGAGAAAAAACATGATTGTGTTTGTTGTGGAGGCAGCGAATCTTACCAAGTCGGTGAATTACACTTGGCGATGAGTGCATGTAGCGCATACAACGGAATATTAATATAGAGTGTTCCCTTATTTTTCACGGGTATTAGGGACTGGAAAACCCCCTCATAAGTGAATTTCACTAAGTAGGATTAGCACCCCCCTACCCCCCACCAATTCCTCACAATACATTGAATGTTTTCTTAAAGGGCCAGGTGCAGTCTGTGTGGTCTCACCGTCATTTGTATCCACTGGCATCCCCCCTACATAATTACCTCTCCACACCGCTCAGTCACTCACAGCCACTAGTGCACTGCTTGTAAAAGTCGCAAAGAGTTGTTGCTAATACGCCCTTATATAATGTCATCACTCCATTGATTTAGAATGAAGAGCAGTGGTTTAGTTTTCATCGAAAGTCACTTCATTTGCAGCTGAACTAGATCGAGTATTAACAGGCTGTTAGACTGCTTCAGACTTCACTTCTGTCTGTCCATTCAACACATCTGATTTTAGTTGAAAAGTGACAGTTGAAAAGTTGGTAAAAGGATCTTTTAACAGTTTAAATTTGTTTGGAAAGTGAATGGCTTTTTTTCAAGTTATTTAAAAGACATCTTTAATAATTTTGAAGTAATATTCGATGTCATTGGATAAGGGAAGAACCGCACTCAATAAATATTTCTTGTCATAATTGTATATTTAATTGAGATTTTTGAAGGACTACAGCATTTTGGACAAAATTCGGACCACGTTGAATAGGCTGTACAGTAGTCAATTTTCACTGACTGTTTTCGGGATAAGTTTGGACAGGCCAAACATAACCCAATAATGAACGAATATTTCTGGACTAAGTTTGGACCGTATTAGACAAGGTATAACACAACTCAGTTTTCAACAACTATGTCTGGACTAAATCAAGTCTAAGACAGACGGACCAGATTTAGTCCAAGTCAAACATCCAGAAGATTGTTGGTGCCTGGTGGAAAATAAGCTCTAGAACATAGGTGTCAAAGTTCAGTCCTTGAGGGCCGGTATCCTGCTCGTTTTCACTGCTTCCCTCCCAAACACACCTGGTTTGAATGATTGATTAGGATAATTTTCAAGCTTCTGCAGAACTTGCTGATGAGCTAATCATTTGAAACAGGTGTTCTGGGGAACGGAATCTGACAAACACAAATGACTCCGGTGCTTGAGTACCAGAGTTTGACACCTGTGCTCTAGAAGGTATTCAACTACTGATCAGAGATAAAGTGAAATTTTGAGCAGATAAAACAAAAACTTGCATAAAATGGCAAATATCGACCGATTACAATCAAGCTGATCTGATCCAAAATCTAGTGGACACATCGGCAACTTCGCCGAACATTCAAGTATATCTCAGCTGTGAGAGACCAGCACTGCAGCTCTGCTTACCCTCTGGCTCAGACATGATAGTGCTTCTTTGTAGTCTGTTTGAAAGTGGCGATTCTTTGGCCAGCTAAAGTAACAATGGTATCACGTTACAATTTGGCAGGATTTACAATGGCTCGCTTATGCGCACATTTTTGGAAATTTGCAGATGAAAGATTCACTTGGGTGTTTAATTCCAAACATGCCAGGCGGGCAGGCACTCCAGCTATTTCAGTACAAGCGTTTGAAAGACCAGATTTCTCCGATACGTCCTGCAGATGACGTCCAAATTCATCTCCAAGTAGCAAGCAGTTGTTTTCCTGAAAGCTGCCTGATGCCATCTTCTTGGTGGGCCCACTTCAGCGCACACGTTTCGCATTTTTAAAGCAAAGCAGATGTTGTATTTTGCCGGTAAACACGAACGAATGCAGCTGGGCTGTCAACGCTGCTCCTTTGGGACCATTTTTTCTGTTTGTGTGTGTGTAGTTGTTTGTGTGCTAACAGCAGGGGAACTCAGGAACGGAAGTGCTCCGTGGCGGTGCACTGACCTCACCTCAGGAACAGGCACTCTCTGTTCCCTTCCTTGCCTGTCCCACCCAGTGAACACACACACTCACACACACACACACACACACACACATGAATTAACACGCATGTAATAACTGGAGTGGATGCCAGTAAATGATGCTGGCATCCTGATAGCAACCCATGTGACAAAGTTTCAATGGAGGGTGGAACTTACATAAGCATGATATAACAAACACACCAATGAATGCGTACAGTCACAATTTTTTCACAGGAAAACAGTTGTTTTAGCTTGACTACTGTACAATACATAGCATTAAAGCTACAGCGAGACTTGATGTCTTGGCAATGTACTGCTGACCTTTAACTAATCAATAACTCCAAAAATCCATATGTTGGGCCCTCTAATCAAGGTAGCTTGTCAATTCTCCACCACTGTCAAAAGTTCAAATTTTTTTAGGATAGCATAAACACTCGATTCTGGATGCTATGTGACAAAGTACACCCTACCGTTGACCCTAGGGTGTCGTCCCATTTTCTGTCATAGACCAGCTCGTTGTATCAACACAAGAACCCCTAGTAAATTTTGGTGATTCTGCTGCATGACATTTCAAGTCCAAAAGCGAAAAATAATCTTTTACTATTGTTATGTTTCAAGTGGCTAAGAATTGAATATAAATAATGTCAAGTGGCGAGGTGGAAGGCTGGTTAACATGTCTGCCCTCACACTTCAGAGGTCCTAGGTTCAATCCCGGCTCCGGCATTCCTGAGTGGAGTTTGCATGCTTTTCCTGTGCCTGCATGGGTTTTCTTCGGGCATTCCGACTTCCTCCCACATTCCAAAAACATGCATAGGACGCTCTAAATTGTCCTTTGGTGTGGATGGTTGTTTGTCTCTATGGGCCCTGCAATTGACTGGCAACCGGTTCAGGATGTCCCATGCATAATGCCCAAAGATGGCTGGGATAGGCACCAGCAAGCCAAGATTCAAGAGTTGTACATTCCACAATCGAGCAAACAATAAAGTAGGCAGTAAAACAAAAGAAAGAAAAAACAGTAATAGAGCATTAAGGGCAGTGATAATGAAGCTCTAATAAATGAATTGATTCAAATTCTGAGCATATTACGGAGTAGATGAAGTGGAAGAAACTGTATATATACATGATGTATTTAGCAGCTTTCCTGCGCTGTGCAGGATTTGTAAGGTGCATGTGTAAATGGGGTAAAGTGGCCAGTTACCCTAGTGAGGATAAGAGGCTAAAGAAAATGGATAGATGGGTGGATGGATGATGTCACAAAATGAGTCATGGTTCATTTGAATCAATGAATCGATGATCACTGATTCAGTTAATAAGCAAGTCTTCTTCTTGAATGTCAAACTACGGGAAAATCACATATGTGTGTCCTATGTCATAGTCACCGACCATCTGCGACCTAATCTAAGGTCACACAACGCACACAACGGCCGCCCTTGTCCCACTAGGGGCTATTTTTAGAATGAAAAAAACGCGGAAGAAGCAAGGAAGCTTCTCGGGATGGAGCGCACCACCGGCCCTCTCTATGTCGATGTTTTTGTTTATTCATGTGCACGCATGCACCTTGCCTTCTGTGTGCCTCGTTTGTACATGCTCGCAGCCCCTCCTTCGCTCAATCCTACCACTGTTCTGCGACGGCTGGCGAGCAGAGGGAGGGATTTGGCGTTAGACAGCATCTCTTTTTAAACATCTTTGCTCCGTTTTACTGCTTGAGAAATCGAGAAGAAAAAGAGCTTCTTGTGTCTGCGTGGAACATATGTTGTGAAGGGGTCGTGGTCTGTCCTGGAATATGAAGTGATGCAGGGACGGCAAAAGGAGTCATTTCCACCGAACACTAACTCCTCTGCACAGAAGAACTTGTCTAGTGATGTTTTGGTGAAGAACGAACTAGACCTTAGTTAGGGTTAAGCTTAGGTTTCATGTAGGTAGTTTTCATGTCAACCAAGCCCTATAATAATAATAACAGTAACTATAATAATAATTATAGAAATTTAATGAGGTCCCAATCACATTTTTTTTTGCAACCAAGTCCCACAGAATATTGTGTGATATGTAATCATGGGGGGTCCAAATAAAAGATTTAATTTCATTTTTTACTTCAAAAAAGAAAGATTGATGATTCTACCTTATTCCGTTCTCTAATAATTACTGTTTGAAAAGAGTTAATTTGAGTGACACCAAGATATTTTGGGCAAAATAAGGAGAAAATTAGCTTTTTGTAAAAAATTGGCACTAATATTTCTGAAACATCTTAACGGTTCTTCCTTTCTATAAAACAATAAAAGTGTGTTTTGATGGCAAAATAACAGTTTGTAAATGTATATTTAGTGCCTGTCATTTTTTTTTTCCACTGAATCATGACCCAAAAGCTTTTTTCACCACATTGATGGATCAATGCAATGTGAATGCCCAGATGTGTCACATATCAGGTAGATGTTATTTAGCGTTCCGATGGGTGCGGGAATATTCTGAAAATGTAACCATTGTTTTATGATATTGTACTAACAATGGCATTTTAAATATAACTTACAGTTACTTACCTTTATTGCGACACCGGTAATTTCTTTCAATAATTAGTCAATGATTAGAAAAAGTGAATAAAAATGGAGTTGAAAAAAAATGCTTGAATTTACCCATATATGAAATTTTGAGTCCCCTGCAGACATGGTGTCTGGTTTTATTGCGGTTGAGCGTTCACATTGTGGGTCAATAATTTTATTTGTCTCTCTTTGGATGTGTGTTATCCGCCCGCAGCAGCAATCTAACCAGAAACAGTCTTGAGTATTATCTCAGAGTGAGGAAGATGTTTTTTAGCCATTCCAGTGTTGACAGTAATTACTGTCCTGGGGCCTGTCTTATTTTAAAGTTCTAATCCGCTCGCACTGTACCAGCTGTCTTCTGTTTCCTCTGCTGTAAAGTTTCCGCAAAGTTGTTAAAATGCTCAAATGCATGAATCGTTGAGAGAGTAGCTTCTAACTTGTGATTGTGTTTCTAACTTATAGTGAGAAGATTAACTAAGTAACTATCTAGCAATCTATTTCCCACTAGACATTCACAAGTAATTTACTTGACCAGGAGGCCTATTTATTTTTTTTTTTTTAGTCCACTTTTCATCCCCCAACTCCGACATGAATTAAATAATAAGTGAATTGGTGTATTGTAACTAATTATATTCTTTTTAAAACATGTATGTACATGTTTTTATTTTATTAAATACCTGTTCAAGTATTACAATTAATTTGATTGTGATAACAAAAATGATTATGACCTTCTTATTATTTTTCTTCTTATTCCTCTTCATATTATTATTAGTAGTAGTAATAGTTTTAATGAATATAAATAGCTCAACCAATTGCTGTTTTTAACATACAATGTAATTAATTATCAGGAGACCTTTTTTGTATCTGTCATCCCCCAACTTCAAAATTGGTTTCAATTCCTTTAGATAATCGGTTAATTTATGTATTGTAAATAATGATATACTTTTTAACATTTCAATTATTTTACTTATCATATCATTAATCTTGCAATTATTAACGTCATCAACAGCCTTTTATTCTGTATGAGTTTGAAATGCCCGACTGCATTTGAATGCGTCTTCATGTCAGCAGCTACCATACACTTAGCGGTGTCAAGCTAATCGGAACGCAAACAGCGCCCCTAGGAAAAAAAATGAATAAATAAAAGTTTGTCGTTCATGTATAATTTGGACGTTCTTATTTTGAAGTTGGCCTTTGTAGCGCATTGACGGCATAACCTCCTGCTACACCTGAACCATAACCATTGCTCCGTACGAATCAGCAATGAAATCTCAGCAAACATCTCATTCTTGAACACCAATGAATTGTCTTAAAAACAAACAAACAAACAAACAAAAAAAAAACGTGGTACTGTTTGCGGGTGCTTAATTCTCAGTTTAGCGAGTCCTTACGTTTACATGAGACGGAAATTCCAAAATTTACACCGCAAACAGAAACGTGAAACTGCTTATTTCAAGCCTTGTGAAAGTACACGTGATGTCATAGTGAAATGCGGGAACACATTTTGTTTCAAGTCTACTGTACTCTACGCAAATGAGTGCGTTTTAGTCAAGGAAATATCCCATTAGAAATCCTTCCGAAAAGTATGACCATCGGAGATTTAATAAGTGGTTTCGCTTTTCCCCATACAACATGTTACATAACTAATCTGATCCGACCACTGTGCTTACTACTCACTCTCCGTCCACTTGTAAGAAGAGCAACTGAACACAGCTGGTAGTGGGCAATGCCAACAAGCAGGCAGCTGTCCAAACAATAACCAGCCTCGAGAGTGGAGTCGGAGCATCAGGATCATGGAAAAAGTGTGCAAACAACTTAGTGTCTTTGTTACCAAGGAGTTACCTCAGAGGAAACAAAAACTCCCTTGTGCAGTAGTAGATGAGTTACAAAGAAGTTTCATGGACAGCGGTATATCTACCCTTGTTTCCAGAAAAACACCTCCTTTTCGCAAAATTCCTTGTCCCGTGCTTGCTATTCATCTAAGGATGCAAAAATGTCCGCACGCAGCATTTAGCTGTGAGAGTGCTCTTGTTCAAAGCATTTGCTGTGTCACGTCACGACCAACCAATAAAATATCCATAAGAGTGTGGTTAACATGTCTGCGTCAACATTCTGAGGTTAGAGGCTTGAATCTTAGAGGTCCGATTCATGTATGCCGTTAGCATGTTCTCCTTGCTCCAAAAACATACATGTTAGGTTCATGGAAGACTAAATTATTCATAGGTGCTTTTTTGAGTTGTTAATACTGTTGTCCTGAATGTAACATACATTTCACCCAAAGTCACCCTTCTAGTAGTTATGGCTAAGTGAGACCTCATAAATCACTTGGGGCTAGTGCTATAGAAAAGCATAAAATTTCCCTTGCATTTTTAAACCAAGAGTCCCATCTAAAGGAACAAAAACATTTCTAAAGTGGTTCGTGAGGTTCCGTTTGCCCATCACGGGTTTCCAGTTCACATGCATTGAATATGAGGAGCAGCGCCATTGAAAATGGATGGATGTTAGCTACCTTTGCTTTTTACTGAACACACACACACACACACACACACACACACACACAGTTAGGATTATGCTGTGGTATGAGCGGGAACCATGAGGATTATTACTTTAAGACTGTTACGCAACCAAAGGTAAAACAGGCAAGAGGAGTCGTGGGTGAATATGAATAAAACTTGCCAACATTGACTAAAAATCTCAATTGATTGATTTCCGCACCACATTATAAGGCGCACCCTCAATTAATGACATGTTTTAAAACTTTTTCAATCACAATATAGTAATACTCAAAGTAATAACAATAATAACTCTAAACTCTCAATAGCACAATAACTCAATGTCAATATGACCAACACTGTTCAACTGTAAACACACAAAAGAAACAAATAAAGCTTACTTTATCAGTTCATTCCCCATTTGCGAATCCCAATCTCAGTATTGAGACATATATAAGGCGCACCTGATTATAAGGCGCACCATCGGCTTAAAAAAAATTTTTTTTAAGGCTTTTAGGTGCGCCTTATAGTGCGGAAAATACGGTAGTTTGCATTTGGTTTATAAATCAAAACCCAAGAGGAGTAAAGAAATTAAATAATTTCTTCTTTTCTTTTTTTTTTTTACTGATGGATCTCTTGGAATAGTCTGATGACTGTGGATGATGTTCACAAAGGAATCTTTTAAATGGCTCCTTACTGTGAACGCTGGGATTCGAGTACAGATTCGACAGATGTGATAGGTTCTGTCAAAACATTTCAAATACAGTGTACATAACTATGCTAGCCAATGTGTGTAAAGTGTTCTGCATGTTTTACCCATGTGCTTAAGAGAATAAGAACTTACAAAATGTTTTAGACTTTTCCATATGTCTGAATGAATCCATTTTTGGCACAATTTCCAATATGCCTAAATGTCCTTACTACTTTATACAATATTTTTGCGAGACCGTATCAAACGTCCCATCACCTAAACACTTAACTATGACATGAACTGCAATATATAGCTAATTCCAGTGTTTATTTTAATTGATGTTTGAAAATAAACTAAAAACATGAAAGAGCCGGTCATTCGAACGGCTCTTTTTCAGTGAACGGTTTGTGAATGAACAGTTCCAAAAGTCCCGTCACTAAATTTAGATCAAAAAACACGCTTTGTGTTTATTTGTAAATATAAACAACAGAAACAGCGACCTCGCCAAAGCACACGCCAAATCGAACAGCCTTTTGATTGTCCTTTGTTTGTGTGCTGCCAGTCAGGGAAGGGCGAGCCTCACGTCTTCAAGGAGAAGACCTTCAAGAAGAGGCGTCAATGCACCGTGTGTCACCAGAACTTGGACGATGTGGGCTCCTTCTGCCGAGGTAACGTAGCACAGCTGTATGTTGAACACTGACAGGCCTTTTATAAACTGCACTGACCTAGAGTGAGTCATATTTGAAGGTATGCGAGAAGTATTTTGCTCTAAATTGACAACATCATGAGGCCACATGGACACATTGTACAAGGTCACCATTAGCCAAAGTCATAGTGTACAAGGAAACACTTATTAAACACTTACATAATTCTGTATCGCCTGATGGCACACAGACAAGAGAACAACCTTAGCTTGTTTTCTGCTCAATTACGTACAAATGTCAATTTTCAGGGCTATAATCGCTTGCTTTGTTGCATGACTCAACATTTTTTGACTAAAAGACGTCATTATGTCCATTTTGATTGTTATAAAATAATGTCGAACTCTTCTGTGATATCTTATTGGAGCACCGGAACAAAAGTATGACTGCATTCTTGTTTGTCTTTCTGTTCTCAGTATGCAAGATTGCCACTCACAGGAAGTGTGAGAGCAAGGTAAGACTCAAATTGGCAAAACTTGTGGAGCTTGTGTTTGTGTGTGTGTGTGTTATAATGTATTGCATATTATACTCAAATGATAAGTAGTAAGAGTAACCACTTACAGATAATAGAATTAATTTGGAGTGGGAAGCCTTTGGCTCATGGACTATGTATCGTGTCAAGCAAATCAATGAACAAATCTCAATAATTGTATGAATGATACAAAGATGTCCGATCACTGCATCATGTTTTATATTTTCAGATCAGATCACTACGGTTTAAAAGTCTTTGTGCAAGAAATTGTGTCGTAAATGTGAAACGAAGTGAAGTCATGCCAAAAGTAAATCCAAGCCATGACATTCACAAGCCAGAAACTGAGCTGCTCTGTGTTAGTTTACGGAGTGAGTGGCTAGACAACACTTCTTTTCCCTTACATAATATAGGCCAGAACCTTAAAAATCACATTTACCCGCTCTTGGTGACTGTCACATAACATGACTGAACATAACTTTCATGGGAAACCTATGCCAGGTTTCCTTGGGCCACTTGAAATAAAATTGAATGCATCCAACCCGTGGCCCTTAGATTCGATACGCCTATGCTCTTAAAAGTGAATATGTAATATCAGTCGGCATAGGAGATGCATTATTTGCACATTGAAGTGGTAAAATACATCACAGTGGGTGCAGAAGTCTCGAGACGTGCGCTAATGCATCAGCCGCCCTGTCACATTCCTCAGAAGGAGCTGCAAGCTCGCTCCAAAGCCGCCCTGCTGCCTCTGTGAAAGGCTCTTTGATGAAGGGATGCTCTAATGAATAGACAGAGTTGAGTTGGTGGAGGTGTGTTTGTGTGCGGCAGTCATGCTTGGAGTGGGGAACAGTGCGTTGGTAGAGGCTGTTAGCCGAAAGGCCAGGACAAAAACTCCAATTCCGGTCCTCAAGTGTCAGTATCCTGCATGCTTTAGATATTTCCTTCTTCCAGCACACTTGATTCACATGAGGATCATTATCAGGTGTCTCCAGAGATTGCTCATCTACCGATCTTTTGAATCAGGTGTGCTAAAGCAGCGGTTCTCAAATGGGGGTACGGGTACCCCTGGTGGTACTTGAAGGAACTCCGGAGGGAACTCGAGATTTTAAATAAAACAAACATGCAAAGATAATTATTGAATTAATTAAATGTTTCAGGAAAATATAAGTTCATGAAACACATTATATATACTGTAATTTATTCAATTTCATTATTTAAAAAAGCCTGATTCTCCGCCATACTGGAATGGTTTGACCCAACTTGTCACCTCTCATTAGCAAGTTATGATTTATGATTTTACTATGATCTCAAAAGAGGACACTTCAAGTTGAATATTTTTCTGTGGATAAATATTTATTCGTAACTATTTCTTAACAGAACAGGTCTGACACTTTTTTAACCTGAGTGTTAACTTTCTAACTGATAGCCAAAACATTTAAAACATGGGTGTCAAACTCAAGGCCCGGGGGCCGAATCCGGCCCGCCACATCAATTTATGTGGCCCGCGAAATCCTGAGCAAACTTCAAATTTCTGGTTAAAATACTAAATTTGCAAGTTGTCCTCAACATTTAAAAATTTAGGGGTAAAAATAACAAGCATTTTTTTTGTTCCCAATATCTCTTTTGAACAGTTTTTACCGGGCTCTTATTTCAAAACTAGTTAGAAGTGTGGCAAACACACCTAAAATTGATTTAATCCCACAATTATACCGGCCCTCTGACAAAAATTATAACTACAATCCGGCCCCCGATAAATATGAGTTAGACACCCCTGATTTAAAGCAAAGCTCGAAAACCGCGGTTTTGTTTTTGATGGTATCAACCGGATGCCCCGGAAAGGAGTGGTCAGATATGGCAGGGCGATGGGCATGTGTGCTCCATCTCTAACCCCAAAGGAGAGCCTGAGGTGTAAAAATATTATTAAAATTGATTTTAGTGTAGATGCAATTTGAGGGCTCAAGGCCTTATCATTCTGGTTCCGGATTGAGTTAAACAGCTGTTAGAAGTGCGAGTTCAAGGTGTTTCCGTTCTTGCACTTCTTTACCATTTGAAACCACCTTGACACATGAACTGTGTGTGTGTGTGCGTACGTGTATGTGCGCGCGCGTGTGTGTGTGGACACATCTGGATATCTGCCACCTTTACATCCTGCTTCTAATTCTAACCTTGGTGACTACCCTTTCTTTCTAATTTCCTTGTAAGTCGGCGGATCTCAGGCTTTGTCTACAGATAAGCAGGGCTATTTAAACCACATATTCTCCCCCAATTCGTGTAAAAAATGAAAAAAAAAATCCAGCCTAATGGCTTTGTTTATTGAGAAAAATCTCTGCTACAGGAATCCACATCGTGCAGTTTTATTCTGAAAAGGCAATTTCAGCATTTTGACACATCTTTCAAGAACGACAGAATATTGTATTGAATGACTATGTAGACTTCAGTGGTACAATATGAAAAATTGGATTCCATTCTTTATTTAGAGAAAGAAAGTACGATTCTACCAATGGGAAATAAGAGTAAAGTGATGACGTAAATTTCCTGTTTATGATTGCTACATGCAAACACGGATCCGGAGAATTTGGCAAATGTCCACATTGGTCAACGTTTTTAAGACCTTTGGTTGTAATAAAAAAAAACAAAAAAACAAAACAAAACCCGGGATCACATAGCAGTTAGAGACATTTACCGCCTGTTTGCATGAACTTTGGCTCCATGTAGACTATGTTTTATGTCGTTCTCCCTCCCAAAAATGTTGAACGCAGCTGGCTCATCTCTATTTTCTTTAAATGCTCAGCTTCCAAAAAAAAGACATTAACGTTATTTTGGGCATGTTTCTCCTCTGAGAACAGAACCTCCTTATCTTGATCCCAGTGGAAAATTGGCATCCAGTGTGCCTGCTGCATGAGGCCCAGGGGCAAAGATGTGGAGAGGTTTGGATCAAGACAATGAGCAAAATGGGGAGGAGGGAAGAGTGAAACAGTGGGAGAAGGAAGGATTAAGTTTTGTGAAATGCAACCTTTGACAAGTTGACTGGCCCGTCTGTATAATTGGGAAAAAGTGGGAATTTCCGCTGGTCTAATAGAAAGCTTCATCAAGCGCTCTTTTCAGAGGCCTGTTAAAAGGAAGGAGTAATTTGTGCCTTTTTTCTGTGTTGTTGCTCTGCATGAATGTCACACATATAAAGTCAACCTTGGCAATTTTTTTGGTCTTGGAGATCTATCTGGTTAGTGCCAGGATGGACATTTGGGGATTTACTATTAACTAGGCCTGTCAAAGTTAAAAAAAACCCAACTAATGTTAAAGATTAATTAACATTTTATAAAGTGTTATTCTATAAAGTGAGTGCTATTTACATACTTTCTGGAGCATCTGAACCCTGGTAACTTTGTAACTAGACAAAGATGGATATTCATGTAGTTTTGCTTGACAAATTTCTCGATGGATTATTGATTTTTTTGTTTTTGAAACTGCAAAAAAGTATAATTGCGCGCACAGCTTCAAAATGACTAAAATGGAAATGCTAGCCAAGCATAATGTATCTTCACAATGGCTTGTCTGTAGAGTCCATTTATTGTCGTCATACATCACAAGTTTAGACCGTAGATGTCATAGTCAAAGGGAGTCACATGCTTGCGAGCTGACTGTGTAACTTTTTGATGTAATGTAACTTGATCCTGCACAGAACCTTAACATACTGCGAAGGAGTAAATGACACTTTTTGGTGATATTGTGGGCAATTTCCAAAAAATTTTCAACGCATTCGCCAAATGTGCAAAGTGCATTACGGGTTGACTTCACCAATTGTGTTTATTCTATTTTCTTCTTATATATTATCCAAATCAGCCCTAGCATTAAAAAGCAGTCAAAACCCTTCTCAACATTCATTCAGAGAAATGTTACTCATTTTTTAAAATCAATTCAGTTGCTTCTCTACATCTATAGAAAAGCTCTGTAAGATAAAAAAGTAATGTATTAGTCGCACATGTAATTTTTAGTATTTAAGCCACAGGCCGTTTCAAAATGGATGGCAGGCCACCATGCCTCCTGGGCCATAGTTTGGACACCGATATTTTAAACTATCCCCTCGACCTTGTTTTTTTGGATACTCTTTTTTTTTTTTTTTAATTCAACAGTATAACAATAAATTCTTTATTTATGTCTTTAAAAAAATACAAGTTCAAAGTACTGCCTGGAAGATTTGTTGCACCGGCGCAGTTTGTGGAGCGTGTCCATGTAATTACAATTCCTGCTGCCCGTTTTTGCATCCTCCTTGTGCATTTGTCTTGAAGTTCTCTACACTACTGGACATCTGGCGATACATTTGACAAGTTCTCTTTTATATGAAAAAATTAGTAACCATATACTGTTGCTACAGTTATTTCTATTGATGTAAAATGTGCCAACTCTGAGTATCGCTTCTTGTTGCTAGGCAGAGTTCATACCACTCCAACCTAACTACCCCATAAAACAATAGAAAGAAAAGGTCGCGTCAGCTCGACACACACTCAGAAATAGCTCCATAAACATGACATACGGTGGAACATAAACAAAACTGTGATCTATGAGACAGATTTATGCTTACGCATCTTACATTGTCTTAAATCGCAAAATAAACGTTGGAAGGAAAGAACAATTTTCTGGATATTATGTAATGTAAAAAGCAAAGCGGTCCCATTGGAAGCGGTAACGGCTTCAGTTGTGCGCCACAGAGCGACATAATCCTTCTGATGTACGACCCTATGATTAGGGTGCTTGTGGTTACAGTTGTCTTCCCAAACCAAAAGTCAAAGACACTTGGGAAATGGAGACCTTTGCCTTGCCTCAAACACGGAGGCAAGCGAGGAAGCCATGAAGCCATCGGGGATGATGGAATCGAAAACGGGCTTCCTGTACTATCCTGTGTTTTCCCATCATGCAGCTGAGCCAACACCCCTGCCTCCATATCCCACTGGACTTCCTTTGCTGGTCAAATAATACCTCTGCTGTGATGTAATCTGTGACTTTTTGCCCCATTCTTCCTCTCTTTAAACATGAGGCGCATTTTGACTTGCGTAGTTTTACTGGCCATTTTATGGTGAACAAATCCCTCTCTGAATCTTTCAAACATCCTTCTCGTTTCCGGCAAAAAGAACTTGGGAGTCCAGTTGCGGTATCACTCGTGATAAATCTCCAGTTTACTTTATGTGGCCTTGAGTGCAGACCCCCCCACTTGCAGCTGGCCTTGTACCCCCCCTCCATTTATTCTTGTTGTCATGTGAGTGAGTCATTTGGGATAACAAGAGCCAAATGTAATGTAGCAGGGATCGGTCTCTCTGCTGATGATCAACCAGACGAGACAACTGTGTTATCACAGACACTTCTGGTAATTGCAGAGATAGGCTGGCAGGTTTTGTGTGTGTTCGTGTGTGTGAGGGGGGGTTGATTGTGACACGAGACGCTGTGTGACTGCTGACTTTGACAACGTCCGACTTGTGTGTGATTGTGTTCATAAGCCTGTTCTTGCAAGAATTGAGGGAGATTTTGCCCTAAGTAAAATAAATAAATAAGGTATTATTTAATATGTGAGGGTTTTTTTAACGAACTACTACACATGCCAAGGAAACAGGATACAGTCGGCCCCCGATTTACGAACACCCTGTTTTACGAACAATTCGATTTACGAGCGTGGACCACGGAGATTTTTGTCCCCCACTTACGAGCAAACCTTTCGTCTTGCGAACAATCCGACATGCCGGCCTTTGTGTATACAAATATATTTTCGCTTAGCTGCGTCAACAAAATCAGCAGTTGACGCTTAGGACAGTAACGTGAACGCTATTGCTCTTACAACGTCACAGTCACTGTCTCAGTCACGGTGTCAGTCACGGAGTCAGTCACGGAGATGCCATATGCTATTGGTCGATTAAGGTCACCCGGTCTCACTCACGGAGATGCTATTGGCCGGCGTCACGTCAATCACAGAAATGCCGATATGCTATTGGCCGAACGCCTTTATCTAGCTTGATGGCACAGCTGGTCGGGATGGATGGAAGGAAGGAAAGAAAATGAGTGAAAAATGGAAGGAAGGAATGTTGTGAAGACTTTACAAACTTTATCTGTTAGACATAGCTTCTAAAATTGCTAGTAGCGGTAAAGGAAGAAGTAAGAGGATGATATGTTTTAGCATTTCCGTGACTGACACCGTGACTGAAACAGTGACTGTGACATTGTAAGAGCAATAGCATATCAGCGTAACTGTGTTAACTATGCGGGTTGGTCTCTGCTCCCCTCCGCCTCCACCCAGCTCCAATCATGTCGCTCTAAAGGTAAATGTCATTTTTCCTTTGTATTTGTTATTTAATTTAACTGTACAGTTGATTGTTACTCATTTTTAATATCTGTATAAAGTCGTGATGTTTTTACCTAAGGTTTTTGCACGCATTCACAGATTAACATAGGTTTGGATTGCCCGTCATACGAGCAGTTCGAGTTACGAGCGTAGCCGCTGAACGGATTAAGTTCGTAACCCGGGGGCCCACTGTACTTTGTTACAGTCAGACCACCGGCACACAGAATAAAAGAAAAACTCATTAATTTTCTGTACCAGCTGTACTGTTTTGGGCCACGGGGAACTGGAGCGTATTCCACTTTAGTTTCGGTGAAAAGCAGACTTTACCCTTGAATAATCATCAATCAGACACAGTGCACATTCGGGAACAGACAACCTTTCACACTCATATTCACACCATCACTGTGTGGGAACTGGATTTGCAGACGGACGAGTGAATCATGAAGTAGTCAGTGACGTGATTTTTAACTCATTCAATCCCAAAGACCTAGTTATACATTTTTTATTTTTAAGAGTCCAAATTTTCAATCCCAGCTATTTTTCGTTTTATTCAACATTTTTCAAGTGTTTGGCTAAAGAAAAGGGTCTAAAAAATTACTTTAGTGCTTAATTCATTTAAGTACCAGACCTTTTTAGACAAGATTTTAAAAAGTCGAATAGGATGATTTTCTTGACCTCTTTATTTGTTTGGCGGCCATTTTAATTTAACCATTGTGCAGTATTTCGACCATTTTGGGTCATTTTCTTCCACATCTTTATCTCAGTACTTTTAGCCAGGGTTAGGGTGGATGTCACACTCAAGGGTTAAAAGTGTTTCCAAATGTTTGTACTTGTAATGCAACCGATGGCAAGCCAAATGTATTATTTTTGTTACGTAACAAAAGAAAAAACCTAAATAAAGAAACCTATTAAAGAAACATTAGGTTGTGAAAAACATGAATGTGTTTTTGTGCATTCGGCTTAAGGCTGAGGGTAACCAAAAGGGGGAAGGAGTTGTGGTATTTGAAAATGTGGATATCTGAATGTTCTTATCATGATTAGGATCAGTCCCAAATGTAATGGACAACGGCTGAAGCAAAAAGGTTAGAAAGGAGCGAAAAGTTGATTTGCTTCACTGAGCCTTTGCATTATTGATCTATTGATCATTGTTGATTGTTGATCCCTTCGAATCCTCATTTGGCTAGTGGTCGTATGAAAAAGCCGATGTTTTGGTGCGTGTTTCATGTGTGTGGCCTTCCACACGCAGATGCAAAAGTGAACGCGCATGTGCAAGCAAGAACATGTGTGCATTCTTGTTTTTTGGACCTCCATCTGCATGCTCGCTGTGGGCATTTCATTTTATGCATGCACTGACCCAGCTCCCTTACGTGGAATTGCATTCCACCTGGACCTTAAAGCTCCACCTCGGGGACCCGTGCGAGCTGAGATACGCGTCTTTCTCTCAGCTGCTCTGAGTCCGAGTGAAACACACCGAGGTGGGTTTCTTCCCATTTGGTAACCAAAGGACTGTGTGGGAACAAGCGCTAACCTCAGACAAAAACATTTATTCAATTCGTTTGCTGGCCTCACATGTTAGAAGACCAATATGGACTCCAACTTTGTGTTGGACTAAACATTTCTAGATTGCACACTATGTAAGTCCATTTATGAGTGAATCAAGACAAGATTCACATGTTTTTGTTTCGTAATGTGGTGTGAGATTTTTCTAATGTCAGATTAGTGCCTTGGCTGAAAACTTGTTGTGCAATGCTGCTCTAAGGCCGAGGTATAAGTTTTTCATCCGCAGGTGTTGGTTCTGCTTAACTGTGGCCTTGAAGTCCTTCTGCATTGCTCTGGGGGTTCTTTTCTCAGGGAGACCACCTTGACATGCTTATTAGACTTATGAGGTGCGTTTTGAAAGTTTAGCGAGGTCACTCTTGGTGCTGCCATAAAATGAGTTTTGCAGGTTTTTGCGGAAGAGACACCAATATTGTTGTGCCTACTCTTGGAACTTGGCTTCTTAGTGTTGATATCAGAAATATGCATTGATAGGACATCAATTTAACCCTAGTGCAAGATTTTGACAATTTTTTTGTTATTTACTTCCACATCATTCTCACACTATTTTAGCCTAGGGATGGCGCACTCCTAGAAGTTTGATAACTCAGTGGTTTTGCCATGTTGAAATTTTCCATGGGTAAAATTTCAGCTCCCTAGTGACTTTTTTCAATGCTTTGCTTTGATGTGAAATACCTTTGATGTAAAGATCAAAGGATTAGACGACATACCCCGCAAGGGTTAAGTAAACATTTACATTGTAGAGTTAGTGCATTAGCTTGTAATCTCTGGCATTTGTGGAACATTACATTTGTCACATATGTTCCCCACTGTTGTTCTCTCAATCACGTCCACAATTCCTGGATCTTAATGCAAGCAGAATCTCACTGTGGTCTGTGCACATTATAGCTCGCCCTCTGATGATGCCGATGATGAAAGCCCGCAGGGGTCGGAGCAAGCTCTGACTCTCATTCCTGATTTGGTGCCGCTTTCATCAGTGTGTTGTGATTGGCCTTCCCAAAGGAGTTAGCGGAATGGCGAGGCAATTAGGCCTAAGGCCATCCATCAAACAAAATCCCATGTTCTTATGAGGATGGCGACAGGGACTGGTTACGGACCAGTAAAATTCAACAAATAGTAACTCACCAGATTCAAGATATGCATTTGCCCAAGAAAGCTTGTTCTGGAAAAGTGGAAAAAAGAATAAAAACATGAACGGGAAATCCTAAAATTCTGTTAACATTAATTAAATTATTGACACTGAACGCACAAAAAAGAATATTATTCATTAATGTAATCCTGCTGGTCACTACAGTTACTGAGTGTGGCTCTGAAGCTACATCAATTGTATTCATGTCATATAATTATCTTCAGCATTTGTGCTTATTTTTGTCCCTTTTTTAATCACGAGTCAAAATTTTTGAAATACAGTACTTCCTGGAATAAAGTGTGTGGGTGTATAAAATGTTTGATGAAGTGATAATGTATACTGATTTCATATCTCTTGACGTAAACTTAATATTCATATCATATGATTAACTTAAATTTCACAATTAACACATTCAATCCGAAAGACATATTTTTATGTACCATTTATCAATCTTGGCATACAATCTGAGGTAGTTGTTTATGTATTTATTTATGTTTTTTTAATGTGTTAGGGCAGGGTTGTCAAACTAACCAGATTGAAGTTATAGTTTCTGTCAGAGGGCCGGTATGACTGTGTAATTAAATACTTTATAGGTGTGTGTCACACTTCTAACTAGTTTTTAAAAGGTGGGAAAAGTTTTTCAACAGAGAAATTGGGATAAAAAAAACCTTGTTTTTCCTCCAAAATTTTTAAACGTTGACAGCAGCTTGCAAATTTGGCATTTTAACCAGAAACTTGAAATCGAATCAGCATTCCATGGGCCACATGGAATGATGTGGTGGGCCGGATCTGGCCCTCCGGCCTTGAGTTTGACACCTGTTGTCTTAGGGTAAAGGAGAGTCAGAAAGTGGCTGACACAAGATGAGCTAAGGACTTAGTAACTACTGTAAACATGTCTTGTAAACCACTCATCCATCACTTTTACAAAACATTCATTTCATGCTATTTTTGAACTTAAAATGACAAAATCATTTGATATACTGGCCAGCTGTGTGAGGGCTATGTGTTATTTTTAATATTCAAATTTCACAAGGCAGGAATATTTTTACGGAATAAATGAAACACTTAATCAAGCTACCACTTCGCTTTGACAAGTTTGACCAAAACCTGGAAAGCAAGAGAAAGTTCAAGGGAGAGTAAACTTTTTTTTTTTGGTCAGGGAAGTGATCTAAAGAAAGAGGAAGGAAGTATTTGATGGGCAAAAGGACAATGGGGCGGTGCTGTGAAAAGAGGAAAAATGGAAAGGGGGGGGGGGGGGGTATCAGGAAAAGGTTGGGTACATGGAGGAAGGATAGAGTGATAAGACATTAGAAATGTGAAGAAAGTATGACCTCAAATGTAGGCATACAAAGGCGAAGAGAAGGAGATGGGTGGAGGTCTACTGACAGGAAGTTTTTTTTTTTTTTTGCATGAGCTTTGGCTTGATGAGGTGCAATCTAGTGTGGTGATTTTGTTGTTTTTGGAGCCGCCGTCCGCCCGGCCCTTTCACGAGGCACCCGCGGAGAACAACATGAGATATCTGGCTCTTTCAAAAAGACGGTACGAAAGGTGAAGAAAGGGTGACACGAGTAAATCCAGACTGGAGTATCGCCCGATTCATGCTGCAGGGTACGCACTTGGATAGCTGTAGTCATAACAACGAGAAATTTGAAACACCTTGAACTGTATCCATGTGGCCTCCTTCCAGGCTTGGGCGAGGGAGAAGAAATGCTTTCCTCTTGTTAGAAGCAGATTGGATTGCTGAACTTCCCAACTATTACAGCAATTTATAATGACCGGATTGAGTGTGACCCAATATAAATGTGTGTTGTTTTTTCTCATTTTGTGGGGAATATTTCTGGAATGATAGTTAGCTGGTGTGTGTGAAAGGTGGCAAATTAAAGGCAACGCAAAGGCAGTTGACCGAAGGAGAAGAAAAATTCAATGGTAGACAATGTAATCATGAAAAAATCATCATGGGCTATTTTGTTTTTTTTTTGAGTGCTTGGGCCAATTGTGAACATTTGATTTAATCACCACCAAAAATTTGTGTTTGCTCTTCAATCATTTTCTTCTGTTTATCAAAAAGCAACAGAGGTTGATGCTTTGAACATATTTCTTCCCAAATTACCAACCTCACTGGATGAACTTAATATTCACTTCTTTTATTTAACAATTTTCGGCTGTAAAAAGTGAATGTTTTGCCCATAATTAATTTGATAAAACTTTTGAAAACCCATTTCACTACTCGCTTTTACAGTAAATGACATCAAATGAAATCAAGGCTCAGGTAACTATCAAGAACAGCTTACCTGTTTTCTGCATTTTTTCATGTGACCTTCTTAAGATGATTCGTGATTGGTTGGTACCTGAGCCCTGAATTACATTTAATAGTGGCATAATATATAATAATAATAAAAGTGGCAAAATGCTATCAAATTAACTGATGATTAAATGCCATTTATTTTCGGACACTCATTTACCCTACTCATTTACTCATTTACCCTTACTTTACTTACCCTACTAACTTAAAACAATACAATGCAACTGCTATCAGTATAGGCTTTCATTGTGACTTTTGTACTGATATTTTAATCAAGAACCTGTATTGGTATTTCTCCATCCCTATTAACTCATTCAATCCGAAGATACTTTACAGAGTCCAGACATGAATTAGATTAGCTCATTAAATCCCATTTATTTTCAAACACTCATTGACCATGAGTTACACTCATTTATTGACCAAAAAAAATACCATAAATATTTACTTAATATTATAATGTCTCACTCTGTAAAGTAAATATATGTCTTTGGGATTTAATGAGTTAATAGGGATAGAAAAATACTAGTACATGATCTAGTACCAGATTCTATTCTATTTTAAAATAAAAACAGCCAATAGAGGTTCTGAATGTGTAAAGTGTATGCTTGCAAAAAGACTTGCAGCTATGTTGGCTTGTTTACAAAACGAAAACAAATCAATTGGCTGTGAATGAAATTCAGACGTTTAATGAAGGGGGTGCTGCTGGATTAATGATGCTAGCGCATGCTGCTCGTCCCAGAAAATAGCTTTCATATGCTGCAGACTAATAAATAGATTTCAACATTTTTTCAGGCCGTTCGCATGCTTGTAAAAGAAACAGATCTGATCCACATCCAGTGAGAAAGACGCAAGAGCCAAGCCTAAAGTTATATCGTCAGAATTTGGCTTCAGGCAGAGATTGAGAAAATCACAGTGGATCCACAACATGGAACAAGAACAGAGATGAATTTCCCTGTGGAGATAGAAGGCCATCAATTTTCAGACTGAGTCATAAGCAGACAGTTATTTGACAATCACACCCGGATCTGGTTCTGGATTTAGCTCGTTATCTGACCTTCTGGCTTCCTGTTGATTCCCGTTGTTAATGTACAAGCAACAAGTTTCGTGCTCGTGTGTAGACCCCCTCCTCCAAGGTTCAGGGCCTGTTCAACTTCCCCTGTGTGCGCAAGTAGGTATACATAAGCCCTTACCCTTTTCCTGTGTCCAAATAAACAATCCGAAAACAGCCACATGTTGAAGGAGCAGCCTCATGTTCGTGTTTTTATTCCCCCGTGTGTTGCATCCGTTACATAAGCGTGACAGTGCCGCTACCTTCTCCATTAGGACAGCTGTCCAAAGCTCCTTTTTCCTTTGGTTACAGTTCATTGACGTGAAGATTAACAACAGAACAGAGAATCACATGCCATATAGTCTGAATGTTCCTCTGGCGTCATGAAAGGCTTTATGTTATAGTTTCAAAACAAGTTTTCAAAAATACGGCCTGCGGTCCAGTTCTGGCCCACAAACGGGTTTAATCTGGCCCGTGAAGATTTTGTAAAGTCCAAAAATGATCTCAAATGAACTGAAGTAAACTTTAGCCTTTTTAACATTGTTTGTACAGGTTACAGGTTAGTCTAAAAGTGCATCAGATGCCAATCCTTATTTTGTTGCAATTACACTTCACGTGGCAAAAACAAAGCCTTTTCCTTGGGGTCATCTGCATCACCTCGTGCCCCCCCCCCACTATGTGCGAAGGCCTGCTCTTAGGCAAAACAAATGTGTTTGTTATTAAAACGTGGCTTCCCATGTGTGTTTTAGGTGACCGCATCATGTATCCCAACTCCTGCCAATGACCTGGTAAGTCTCTCTGATGTGCTCATATTTTCCTCAAAAGTGTTCTGTATACAGAATGACTCCAAATCTTCTTTGTAGCTCCAAACTACAAAACAGAGCATGTTTTTTTTTTTTTTAAACCACTAAATGGTTTTCTTCCCCAAATTCCTTGTGGGACGCCAATCCCTCGGTGGGCCCAGTTTGAGCTCTGTTCATCTTGTGCTCTGCGTGATTCCTGTCCTGGAGACAAATGTTGATGTTAGTGTAGGAAGTAGTAATGTTTATCCGTTTGAAAGTCTGTTTGTTTAATTAACTCTTCTTTTCTTCCTCTGCGCCCCCTGCTTTTCTTCCTCTATTTCACCCCTTTTTTTTTGCATCCTTAATTCCCTTTGTATTTTTCACCCCTTGCTTTCTTTTTCTCCTTATCTTCATATGCTGTCTTTTTACTGTCTTTTTTTTCTCCTATTTTTCCAGCAGCGCAGAGGAACAGCACCGTCTCGAAATGCCCAACACCTGGTAAGCACCTTCATGTTCTCCCTCTGTGTACAGTCTGCAGACAGGGGCCACGGGGCAGGGATAACTCAAGTGCAATTGAAATCCCAGGTGACCCATCAATGTTTCAGTGGCTGGATGAGCGAACGTTGTAAAATATATTTAAGTGCATTGAATGGCAAAACATTTACCTTTTCACCGCTATTTCCTCTGTTTCCCCCATCAATTTTAGGGACGCACTTTTCTTTGAAATGTCTTTTATAATTACTTAAACATACAATGGCTGCCAGTAAAGTATGAGGTTCGGATTAACAGATTATTTGCGATCGATTAATTACTGTAAAAGGCGGCTCGGTCAGGCGGTGGGTAGCACGTCTGCCTCACAGTTCAGGGATCTGAGTTCAAATCCACCTTCCTGGATGGATAGTTACAGTAATAGTGTTTTTTTTTTTTCTTTTTTCGTATTAATCTCATTAAAATAAACGTTATCTTCGGTTTTATTTGCTTGCTTCTATCTCCTTCCTCAATATGTTTGTTCCTCCTCAAGTCTTGGCAGAAACAGGGACAAATGACAATTTTATTGATTTAGATTTTCTTGCTAATGATAATTTCCTCCTGCCCCAGCGAGACTCGCCCTGGTCAGCGCCATTGACAAAAAGCCCACTAGAAACTATTCAATGACCAATTACCCTAACCATTCCCTTCCTCAAGTTATGGGTAATCATCAGGAAAGTTTTTTGGTCATCTCATTTGTATTCTTCCTTATTGCTCTTGAACTTCACTGGTTAAAATTTCATAACCCAGACATAACTGGTTGCCCTCATCCATAGTTAGTTCGAGCAATTGTCATGATCATCTTCTGCATTCTGCATCTCCGTCTCATACTCGACCATCTTCGGGGATCATGGACAGGATTCAATCACTTTGCACTTATGTGATCTCTATAGCGCTCTCCCATGTTGTCATTTATCTCCTTATTTCTGTAGTTCGCTGGGATTTGCTGTGATCACGTTCACTTTCCACTTCTTAGGAAACAGCAGTTTCATTTTTTCACGTTTTCCTGCCATTGTATGTTTTAATCGTATTCTCTCTCCAGGGCTCCACCAAGTCTTTGACTTACACCAAGCAGAGGAACACTCTGCCAAGGTAAAGGTCATCCCATTCTTTCATTTACGACCCAGACCATTAGTTCTTTCCTCCAAAAACGAGGAATCTCTGTCTGGGTTTTCTTTTGTTTGTGTCTTGAACTTTACTTTAATTACCGGCCACTTTTATAGCCCCCCCCCCCCCCCCCCCCTCCCCCCCTCCATTATGAAAGCTTTAAGCATATGTTGCTCTTCTTAGTTGGTTATTTTTGGTGATCATAACGTCATAAATGAACATGTGCATGCTAAGCTGCCACATACAACTTTGAGTAACCTTATTATCGTCAACCTTCGACAGAAGCTTCAGTGTAGACCGCGTGATGGAGCGAGTGATGGAACGCCACTACGATTTTGACCTCACCTATATCACGGAGAGGATCATCTCCGTTTTCTTCCCACCCAAGCTGGAAGAGCAGCGGTACCGCCTCAACCTAAAGGAGGTGGCCGCCATGCTCAAGTCCAAGCATCAAGATAAGTTTCTGGTGAGGAAAATGCAGCAGGCAAATTATGACTATATTTTTACGCGTAATATATCATGACTGGACATGACTTTCGATACCTTTTGTACATTTTTCTTGTATAGAATACATCTTTTTGCTCACCTTAAATTTGAGCAAAACATTACAGTGCCAACACAGTGTCAAATGAATATGACAATGATTATTTTTTTCTGTTTCAGCTACTCAATCTCTCCGAAAGGCGCCATGATATGAGCCGACTAAATCCAAAGGTAGCCATATGTGCTGCATTCGTCATTTCACAAAGTTTCCTTGAAATCTCCTGTCACACGATTCTTCCCTGTGCTGCATATGTGCTGCATTCGTCATTTCATGAAGTTTCCTTGAAATCTCCTGTCACATGATTCTTCCCTGTGCCCATGTCCAACAATAGGTCCACGATTTTGGCTGGCCCGACCTCCATGCCCCGCCCCTGGACAAAATCTGTGCCATATGTAAGACCATGGAGACGTGGCTGACCTCTGACCCCCAGCACGTGGTGGTCCTGCACTGCAAGGTCAGGGGTCATGTTTCAGACACATGTTTTCGGGATTTCCCAGGTTTAGAAACACAAAATATAGATAAGGAAGAGAATCATCCCTCACCATGCTTGCACATTAAGTATGGTTGACTTGAAAATCCGTTGGCAACATCTTGATGTTAAAAATGCATACAGCTGCGAAAAGCTTGTAAAGTCTCGAGTAGAGAATTGGTAACTTTTCCGCTGGTGCCTAGAGACGAGCAGACAACAAAGGTCACCAAGCACTAAGCGGCTTGTCTGGATGTTAATGGTATTGGTCAGGGAGAATTTAAATCTGAACTCAGACCACGTCTGGTGTATTGACGTTCCAGAGCCACATGTAATTCTGTCCCGACTGTAATTCCCCCTCAAGAACAGAGTAAACAAGTTCTTTGGGCAATGAAGAGCCCTTCACTGAGAAGCGTGCTCTGCCTAACAAGCTCTAATTTGTGAGTGCAGTGGTGCGACCTCCTTCCTTCTATCTGGAGGGGTCACATTTGGAATTTGATGCTGGAATGTTCTTGGAATGCTTCAGGATGTTTAGAAGAGAAAATCATGGGGAGAGCTTGATAATTTGAGCGTAGGCATGCTAGCATGAGTGTGATTACGTGTTTAAAACTGTGAAAACTCTTTAATTCCAAAGCATACGAACAAAATGTATACAATATAATAATACATGTTTTATAATGCTGTTAATATTCCTCCTGCAGGGTAACAAAGGCAAAACAGGAGTGATCATTGCAGCCTACATGCACTATAGCAAGATTTCAGCAGGGTGAGTGTGTCCTAACCCTTGTGCGGTATTTTGTCCAATCTTTTGATCTTTATATCAAAGGGAAAGCATTGAATGAAGACATTAAGGAGCTGAAATTTCACCCAAATGGTGACGACGTCTCAATTTGGATACTGTAAAGTGGTGTAAAATGTCAAACTACCTGCCATGAAAAAATGTTCATTGACAGTGCAGAAAGTTTCCAATCCACTTTTTTACATTTAGTTAATATTAATGATTCATTCACATGGAAAAACAAATTTCCATTCTGACCTTCCTGAGAATCTTGATGAGTTAAGACCTCTATGGCTTTAGCACAGGAACACTGGAATCCTGTAGCCAGTTCCAGCTGTATCCTCTCCATGTCATTTCTGGCATGAAGACTGTCTGGTGTGAGGCCCATCATGGAAATTTCCTGCTGAAACACATGTGTGCTTGCATTTCTGTGCAGGGCAGACCAGGCTCTCAGTACTCTTGCCATGAGGAAGTTCTGTGAAGATAAGGTGTCCACTTCCCTCCAGCCATCGCAAAACAGGTAGGCCATGGGGTGAGAAGGCGGTGGAGGTTTGCTTGAGTCTATTCTATTCTATTCTATTCAGATCTTGATTCCTACATAGTGCTATCCTTCATGCAAATATGTTTTACATCTCCCTCAGGTATATCTATTACTTTGGGGGCCTTCTGTCAGGAGCCATCAAGATGAACAGCAGCCCACTCTTCCTCCACCAAGTTCTTATCCCGGCTCTTCCCAACTTCCAAGGGGAAGGAGGTCTGCGTTTGCTTGCATTGGTTAATTTAATTGATAACGCCGCTCCAGCAATGGCAAGAGAGATTATGAGCCAGGGTCTCTTTCAAACATCAGTGACCTATAATCTCAAAAATGTGGCTCTGTGCATTTGCTCATATTACAGAATTATCTCGTAGAAGGTCTTGCTTGAGTAAATACTAAGGTCATGTTCTGATGTGAGTTTGTCGGACTCATGCAGTGAAGCAAAATGCACAATGGTAATGGCCTCACCCGGTTTCCTTGCTGAATCCCAGCAATGTTATTCGCTTACGCTGTCATAGTTGGGCACATTCATCACTCCGCCCACACAAACACGAGCGTGTTTATCTTTAATCTGATGATGGACTCCATCAGGATGGAAGGATGGCAGTCAGCGCATTCCTCTGACTTGATGATCACAAGCGTCTCGTTTGTCTAAATGTCTTTACAGGTTACTACCCCTTCCTGAAGATCTACCAGTCAATGCAGTTGGTCTACACTTCAGGCATATAGTGAGTTAAAAAAATGCTAACATATGACTCAAATTCTCTCATGATTAGGAGTGAAGGTCTTTTTTTTTTTTTTTGCATTGCTGCTGACTGGAGCTCTATGAATTCAATCAACAAACATGTGGCCCAGCATTGTTTTTGAATGTCACTGCTTTCCATTCATTTTCACTTCATCTCCAAAATCACTCACCCAAACAAACAGATGAATTGAGTTAAAACTACGTAAGTATTTGGATGGAAAACACTTGTAGACCATCATTATAAAATGCTCAAATGAAAAATACTGTAGGAACAAAAAAGTAAACAATTCCTGCCCTTTACTCTTGTATTTGGCTTGTAAAATGAAATGGTTGTCCAACCTTAATGTCCTTCATCTGCTTTGTGGGGTTAGAGCACGGGTGTCAAACTCAAGGACCGGGGGCAAGATCCGGCCCACCACAACTTTTTATGTGGTCCGCAAAATGTTGATTTGACTTCAGGTTTCTGGCTTAAATACCGCAATTGCAAGTTGTCTTCAACGTTCTAAGTTTTGGGTGAAAAAACAAGCATTTTTATCATTCCCAATCTCTCTTTTGAGCAATTTTTTTCGGCCTCTGATTTCAAAAGTAGGTAATTATGTGAAGAAACAAACTTAAAATGTATTTGACTTCCCTGTGATAGCGGCCCTCTGACAGAAATTATGACTACGATATGGCCCATGCTAAAAATGATTTTGACACCCCTGATTTAGAGGGATTTTCAGCTCTCGTTTGCTAAGGTTGACTGGGATATTGAATTTTCATAAAGTGAGTTTTTGGCACACATTGTTGCACCCACAAATGGTGCCTTTGAACAAAAGGCTGCTTATTTTTATTGACGATCAGTGTTCTGGCACTGATTTTCAAATTCATTATCTCCTTTGTCCGTATTTGGTCACAAAATCTATCACGTCTTTAATCAAGTGTTGTGCGATGTGTTTGGTCTGCAGTGATCTTCAAGGAAGCGGGGGAAGGCGACTTTGCGTGACCATCGAACCAGCGCTACTGCTTAAAGGTGACATCATGGTGAGTTGTCACTGAAAGGAAAGGCCCAGATGAGGTTGATATCGTGACTTTATCTGAAACATTTACTAAATAGTGCAGTCTGTTGACCCTTGCCAATTATAAATAAGTAGTCAAGATCTAAACAGACCGCCCCAGGCCTAATTAGTTTTTGAGTCATGCAACACTGTACAGCCATCCGAAACTGGTTTGCTAGTTCTTCACCGGTAAATACTACACACATGCTATTTGCACATGATGTAGAATTGTATGGTATGCAGAAATTAAGTTAGCAAATTAACAACATTCTAATGAAATAACATAGTTGTAGACAATAATGCTGGTTCATTCATAATTGCTTGGGAGTCCTCACGTCACATTTCATTCAAATGTGCTTCCTCATCATTTGTTTGCCTATTGCCCCGGTGATTTAGTTGCAAAAGTCTTTATTTTTGGTTTTGAACTCATTATATTCTAAGAAACGTGAAACATCCAATCTTCTTTAAACATCTCATCCCAAAGATGTGTGGAGAACTGAAAAATTCAATCTAAAACGAAAAAAAAAATAGAATCAAGTACATGGTACATTTAGTCTCACTTATGCTCTATTTTGAAAGTGTAAAACATAACATCTCGACCTTGTACAATACTTGTAAGGATCAACTTCACTCTCTGCTGCCCCCTGCAGGTCAAATGTTACCACAGACGAACCCAAAGTGCCGACAGGGACAATGTGTTCAGGCTCCAGTTCCACACTTGCACTATTCATGGATCCCAGCTGTGGTTTGGCAAAGGAGAACTGGACGAAGCTTGTACAGGTACGTTTACTGTATATACGAGGGGTAAACTATTAGAAGCTGGTACCAGATTTCCGACATTTTTTGAGGTATTAGGGATGGAATGAGACACAACATCTACAAGACAATTTATTCCATGAGATTGAGTCACAATACGGGACAAAATGTTGCTGAAATTTGTAATATAAACAATGTCCAGTTTTCAAAGATTTTTTTTTTTTCTGAGCTCGCGACTAATTTATACGAGTGGCTGCACTAAATGCTGGCAAAAGACGGCATACAATTTTGATACCAGAACAACATCATGTTGTTTATATCAGCAGTTGTGACTCACCCCAGGAGGTAGGAACAATTTGTGCCGTAGAAAGAGTCATTGCGATATTCTTCCTGGAAGAACTTTGAAATGGAAGCCGTCGAAGATGTTCGTGACCATCCATGATTACTTGGAATGCGCCGTTTATTTTGAAGCATTGATTGACCTTCTCCCCTCATTTGGTAGTGTTTCACTGTCATGCCAAACGTTCTCCTGTGTGTTTCTTTGTTTTTTTTTTGTTTTTTTTTTTTGCAGTTGTGGCCTAACAAGCCCCTCCGAAATATAGATCTCATGCTATGCAGTGAGAAGAAATCCTGTGGCGTTTTAATCTCACGGGATCTCATCATTCCAAATCTCGTTCTATCTCTAAAAAGCGTATATTTAATTGTTTATCTAAGCAGTTGATTTAAGATGAACATTCCTATTTCCTGTCTGGTTCTGCTTCTGTTTGTTCTGCATGGAATACAGAATGTGTGAATTTGAGAAATATTTTGGTAGTGGTTGAGTTAATGAAGCGTCACAGATGTAAGGCACCTTTGTGGTTTTATGTACTGTAACTGAGATCATGTCTGTGGAAGATATTAGTCCGTACTAGAGAAAACAATTGAATTACAGTCTATGGTCAACATTTTGGTGGTTATGAAGAAATTCAATCTGCTGTGAATTGCTGATGTAATGTCAATGATCTGAATAGCTAATCTTAATGGTCTATCTTAGCAATCATGTATTTCCATTTTTTCCTCAAGATGAACGTTTCCCATTGGACGCCACAGTGGAGTTTGTCTTTTCCACTGGACCTGAGAAGATCAAAGGTCGGTGCGCTCATTTTTGTGATAATCTCGAGATGACTCGATGTCAATGTCAAGACAAATATTGTTGTAATGTATTAGTAAAGCATTGAAAACATTCTGACCTTCCCTTTGCAGACCACATCAAAATGTTCCACCATTTTAATTTATTACCCTGTCCATTTTCATTGTTGCTTTGCCATTTTCAACAAATTCAGTTCTTTATGGTAATATTAGGAAACTAGAACTTGACTGTTTTTTTTTCCTACTGCCAGGCATTACATCAAGATTGTTATTGCTGCATCAATTGATAAGTACATAGTGTGACATAGTTGTAATAAAACCCAGAAACAACAAAGGACAGCAATGGAGCATGCCATTTGAAAATGAATCTTTGCTCTTGGTAGACAATCAAAGGATGACCGGGAATATTGCTCTTAAGTCACGAATTTTGGAAGCAAAGAGCTTCCTTTCATGAAAACTGGAGAAGGAAATTTGTCATAATGTGACTATTAAGCAGAGCTCTCAAAACAAATGTTTCCAATTGTTACATTTCTCCACAGGTCGAGAGTACCACAGAAATGACCCAGCTGTGACGGTCGATTACAACACTGCTGACCCTGTGGTTCGCTGGGATTCCTACGAAAACTTCAACCAGCGATACCAGGACAGTCTTGAGGGTAAAATTTTAATCGTATTTTAACTCTGATTTGAAGACGGTTGTACTGAATGCTGAGATGTTGTGTATATATAATAAAGCAAGACATTCAAGTTAAATATATTCCGCCGATTACGCACGATTCTGAGAAGGCTAACTTATGAATCGGTTCTGGGTTTGGTCAGCAGGTGTCCATCCTAATGTGAGAAAAAAAGTCACAATTCATAACTCTGTACTAGTGATGGGGAAGTGAGCTCTCAGAACCACTTATGATTTTTTTTAGTGCTCTATATTGTTCTCTTGGTTTAAAAATAAAGGCTCGTGCAGTGGAAATGCATTTGATTTCCACCACGTCTTTAAACCAAGAGTGCCATCTAGAGGAACCAAAACAAAAATCAAAGGTGGTTCAAAAGGCTCCATTTGTCCACCACTAGTTGATACATGGAAAATTTGCCTTAAAAAAATTATACATATTGGACTTTGGGAGAAATTCCATTATGTACATAAAATACACACTAACCTTGACCGATAAATTAATATGACATTGTTTAAACTTTTGAAGACACATGTTCAACAACTTGCTGTTCTCTAACAAGAGGCTGAACATAATGTAGAATAATGTGTCCAAAAAGTGGACACAATATCGCATAGGGTTAAATTTCACCATCTCCCAAGTCCCAATGTCCCTGAGTTTTCATGAATTGTTTCTATAATAAAACGAGTGCTGTTTTTCTCACAGATATTGCCCACACAAAAGGTCCCCTTGACGGCAGTCTCTATGCGCAGATAAAGAAGCGTCGTGGTCCAAGTTGTGGTTCTCTTTCTTCCACCAATGGCAGCAGCCCTGGAGCTGAGGATAGATCTGATCAAGTCCTCCCTCAATGCTTTGACTCCGCCCTTTCGGCACATTCCAGCCCGTTCAACCAATCATTCATCCATCCTGATCACCATGAGGAGATATTACGTCCACCGCCTCCGACCAGGCAAGAACGAGAAGAGCTCGAGCGTCTTCTTGGAGGCATCGAGGGAAGCAGGGATGTGGAGCGGGAGACGGCCATCTTGGATGATGGCGATTCCGAACCGACCGGGACGCTGAGGCTCAGCCGATCCTGTTCCTGCCGAGACGGCTACCGGTCTCAGCGCTGCGCGGAACCCGGATGCGACCGCCTCCTCATGGCAAACGGCTACTGCCTGGATCGAGCGCCTGGCGCCAATGGGCACCACGGGGCGAGTCCTCCAATCTCCAACTCATCTGCTCCTCCCTCACACATGGACCTGTGCCAGCACTACGGTCCGCACCCCCACCAGTCTCTACCACCACCAGACCTGGTCTGGGATCGCCAGATCAGCCAACAACACTGCCTGCACCGCTCCTGCTCTGAAGCTACCTCGTCACGTCATCTCTGCCCCTACCCTTCGCTTGACCCCCACAACCATCCTCACTATCCTCTGTCCGCACCGGCTCGCCTCTGCTGCCGAGAGGATGATTACGGTCCCTACCACCTTCCTCTGTCACACGGCCACCATCATCCCCACCCTCACCACCCCAAGTCCTCCACCAGCCCACCCTATCACGAAGTCATGCTAATGGACGGTTTGCCGCCCCCTGGCTGCTCTTGCAGGGACTGTAACATCAGGAGAGAAGAAGCATCGGCAGCCTATCACAGCCTGAGGCCTGATAGGGGCAACGGCTATCACTGGGACAGAGAAACCGAGCTTCAACAGAGGGAAACGGGGATACGAAGAACCAGGGAGGCGGAATTAGCCCGAGGGGGTTCGGAGAGCCACTGGGATAGGCGCGCCCGAGAGTTTTCCCTACCCTGGGAGCGAGACAGAGAGGCGGAGCTTCAGTGGGAGAGGGAGAGAGAGGCGGGTTATTGGCATAAGAGGGACACCATGGCCTCATATGGACCGCAGGATCACAATCTCCCCGCCTTCACCTTTGACCCCTTGCCATCATGCCACCCTGCCTATCCAGAGGCGTCGCGCTCGCACGCTCACTCGCATCTCGATCTCAAGTACAGCAGCAGTAGCAGCGGCTACCAAACGCCCCGCCAGGTGTGCCCGTGTTCGCCTTACCAGCCGTCGCCGTCTGAAAGCAGGGGCTATGCCTCAGGTTACCAGTCCGAGTCCACTTCGCCGTTGCCGCCTGCCGCCTCCATGATGGGGCCCTGTAGCCACAGCAATGGGTCAGCTGAGCATAATCACGCTCACCACCGTCACCATCCGGACACACAACAACCATACAGTGCTGACGCACACATTGGTGAGACACGGACAGCCCGCTGTTCATTCACATTCATGACTTTTAGTTAGGCGCTCACCTTTCAATGCCAACAGAATATTGTGTGCTATGCCTATGGAAATATAGGTGGTATCACATGAAAGATTGACTTCCATTCCTTACTTAGAATTGCATGTAGTTAATAGCTTTGTTAAAGGGTGGGAACACTGGCTACCAATGGTCACAGTTATCACTACAGTGCTCAATTGCCTTATACTACGTAAGCATTAGTCAAGGGTGTCAGCTACCCTCCATAAAAAAAAATGTATTTGACCAGAACTTACTATTTTAAAAGACGAGAATTCTCATCCATGGCACTGAATGAGTTAAAAGCCTTTTTAAGACACTTCATAAGCATGTCCGGACTATTACAAATGTAAAATTGCATCTTTGAGGTTGAATGGGTTAATTTGACTGCTTAAACTGTTTTTACATACTATGAACACTTTTAATTTTTTTTCCACTTGCTTTTGACTGAAAATGACATCACATAGTCACATGTGCTGAAGGCTCAGGTAACGATCAATCATGGTCCAGCTTATGAATGTCACATGGCCAGTAGGTGAGCCATGATTGGTCGTTAAGTGAGTCTTGAGCACAGGTGTCATTTTCAGTTGTTTTTAAAGGAATCAATTGTACATAAAAAATAATTTAGTTATTGCTAAACTGGAAAACTAATCAAACAATCCCTTTGCATAAGCTATGATGAATACATTTACCTTAGAACTCATCTTTTTTTTAACCTGAATATTTGCCACAGATTTTTTTTTTTTTTTTAATCAAACGTTTAAATGTTTGCTGGGTTCATTTCTCACATAAAAATGGATTAAATGAGATTGATTGAAGAAAATGAGACTTTAAGTTTTGGCCATCTTTCCCGTACTTTTTAGTTCTCTTTCATTTATTGCCATTGACGAATTATCAATGTCATTTTACAGACGGCATGCGTAACTCAAGGGAAAGCGTGGGCTGGAGGGACCACATCACCAACGGCTCCTTTAAAAGGGGCCCCAGAGAGGGCCACGGTGCCTGCTCTACCCCTTCAGACATGTCTGGACCGTCCACTCCCGTCCATTCCAGCAGTCCTCTACGAACGCAGGAAAGGTATTACCCAGATTTAGTAAAGTTTCTGCGATTACAAAACCTAGGACAATATAATGTTTCAAATATTGAGTTGTTTGTACGCTGATCAACATAATGCTATACTACTGCTATTTTAACTATTTCTAATATTTCATCGCACTACTTTCACTTTTTTGTGTCCAACTTTGTGGGAAGAGTTAGGGGAAGCCTCCTCTCATCAACCATCATGATTGCGGGATTTTCCGTGTTAAATTGAAAGCGCTTCCAAATGTTTTGTCTGGATTTGATCCAGATGTTCTAAATTCCACATAACAGCTCTGAACCTGCCGGACAAATTCTTGTTTTCCAATTTTGTTGTCGGCCTTCCTTTGAAAAATCACTTTTAATCATCCAAATGTTGTGTAGAGACAATTGCTTTCCAATGAAAACACCATTAAGGAATTTGTAACATATTCTTTAGTTATTCTTGGATTCCGCTGTGCTTTTACGACGACATTTAACACAACTCTCTTGATTCCAAAATTGTGGTAAAAGCTTGGGGAAGGCCCTTTTTTGACTCCAGCACAACGGTGCCAATGTGCCAAAACAAACTTCCATGTTTGGGTGACTGTTTTGTAGAAGAATTTGAATGCTCTGAACCAAACTAGTACAGTCTTTTTTTTTCTAAACGAATGAACTAAAAAAAAATGTGGAAAATGTTGTAACTGTACCTGTTGATTTTCTTTAGGTGTGATAATGAATGTCTCAATATTTTTGTCCGTGTAATCAATCTGGAATGACCCCCAACATGAATATTTATGCCTATACATTTCAGTCCCAGCCCAGGGAGAGAATATGAGAACCGTAAAACGGGCGTCAGCAGTGACCACGAGGCATCGCAGCCCCAGCACTCTTCTGTTAGCTTCGTCCAGCAGTCCGGGGAAATCCCGAGAAGCAGCGCGGATTTGTCATCTTCACAAATGAAAAGTGACGCGTCAAACACAACCTCACTCACTCAAAAAGACTCACACAATCACTGCACTGCACCAATTGTTCCATCCCCTGCAATAAGCGCCCCACAGCACCACTGTATCCACGAGGCACCATCATCAACACACAGCACTCGTTTGGACTCTGTGGTGAGAACAACACTTAGCCCGGGACACCTCAACTCCTCCTCGCATCCCACTCAGGAGACCCCCCATCCTTCTGAGGCCGCCACAGTGCCTTCCTCGTCGACTCAAGCGGCGTGCCACCCTTCGAGCCAGACCCAGGCCACCGCCGCCGTAGACCGTCCATCCCCGCAGGTCAATGGGTGTTCTTCTCCAACCAGGAATCCTCTTCAAGAAGGCTCCAAACCTGCCAGCCCCAACTCTACAAGCTCCCCCACAACTCCAACCCCTACATCATCTTCAATCCAGCCCTCGTCCAACAGTATGGAGGGATCACCCGCTTCAGAAAGTCCTGTTCCTGGCTTTGCCACTCTGGGCAGGAAGCTGATGATGAGCGGCTCTGAGCTCCACCATCATAACCACATTCCTGTCCATCACGGACCTCCTCATCATCCCTACCCAGGGATGGAACCCCATACAGCTATAGACACCAATAAGAGGCACTGCTACTCCGCTCACCCCCCACAGCATCATCAAATATCTGTCTCCAATTACTCCACCATCTCCATCCCGCTTCCTCACCCGCAACCGGCTCTACCGGAGAAACGGCAGGCTCAACCCGGCTCACCAAATGCTGAAGCGCAGACTCCGAAACCAACCGTGAGCCACTCCAGCAACGCTCAGCATCAGCACCATGTCACCTTCTCGCCAACCGTGGGGGAAATTGCTCCCGCCGAAAACCACAGTGATGTTGGGTCGGACGAGCTTGAGAGTGGAAACAGAGTGAGTGTGAAGTTTGTCCAGGACAGTTCCAGGTTCTGGTATAAGCCAGGCATCTCCAGAGAGCAAGGTAAGTGTGTGGTACTCAGGACATAATTGTTAAAATTGGGTGAAAAGGAAATTTTGATCAACAAAACAGCATACCATGATAATGGATGTGATTCCATTGACCCAATTTATGCCATGGTGGTTTTGTTAAAAAATCATACCTATACATATATATGCCAATCTATATCAAAATGCTAACATGTTGTTTTGCTTGATCGTAGCAATCGTTGCTTTGAAGGAGAGAGAGCCTGGGAACTTTCTGATCAGGGATAGTAATTCCTTCCAAGGGGCCTATGGACTGGCACTGAAGGTGGCCACACCTCCTCCTAATGTCAATCAGCACAACAGCAAAGGTAAAATAATAATTATATACCAGTACTGTATACGGTGTGCTTCTGTCAGCCACAGCTCACACCCTAAACCTCACATACAACCTCAGTCAAATACATATTCATACAATTCATACAGCACTTGAAGAATATTTTTATGCCTGCGATTGTTTTCATGTCTAATTAAATTCACAACAGCTTTACAGTAGTGGTGGGAAATATGCCCAAGAATAAAAACTTTTTTTCCCCAATCAATCTGGATGATTACAAATGTAATCAATTTTAATTTAATGTATGAACCCAACAATCATTGATATAAAAGGTTTCCCACAGAAAACCTAGTAAACCTGTGGCGAGCAGGGACGGACTGGGAAAGTTTTTTCAGAGGAAACGTGGTTGTTGGAGGGGTGATAAAGGACATTCAGCGAGTGCTATTTGTGGTTCATCGATGTGGGAAGATTGACTAGACAAATATTAGGCGAGGGGGGGTGGGCCGCCTGGGGGAAACTTTGAAACCATGTGCAAAATCTCCTGTAAACCTAACATTCATAGATTGCGCAAAGTAATGACTGGATGTTAACGAGATTTCTGTGTTGCAACAGCAGGCGACCCTCTGGAACATTTGGTGAGGCACTTCCTCATCGAAACGGGCCCTCGAGGAGTCAAGATTAAAGGCTGTCAGAACGAGCCCTATTTTGGTCGGTCTTTCATCATGGCCCTCAAGGAAAAATACTTTCAGACTAAGTGACGGGTTAACACGCGTTGTTTTAATGTGTTTTTGTAGGGAGTCTGTCAGCGTTAGTCTATCAACACTCCATAACACCCATCTCCTTGCCTTGCACTCTGAAGATCCTTGAAAAAGGTCAGCACTCCTTCATATTGAATGCATTCAAGCCATCTATTGCTTGGAGCGAATTAAAATGATACTGTAAATGCTTGAAGTGTTCATATTAGTTCATTTATGTTTGTTGCGCTTGTTATCAGATCTAATAGGAGATGTCCCAGAGGTTCAGCCTGTTAGTAACATCAGCACCGCCGCTGACTTGCTCAAACAAGGAGCAGGTGAGTTCTCTTCTTCTGAGGATGCGGAAGGATACCACACAATAACCATATACCACATATGCATTAACCCTCATCTTATGTTGTGGGTCAAACTGATCCATTTGAAAGTTAAAGTCCATCAACATATCCAGCAAAAACGTCATTTTGCACGCATGTGTTTTAAAATATATTTTAATTTTTGCTATTTGCTTTGACAAATACGCAAAATCTGAGTCAAAATGACTCAAAAATATTATTGCTTTTCCTTAGGTAGAAAAGGAATCTCAACATTTGTTTGTTA
Organism: Hippichthys cyanospilos; assembly: GCF_059441005.1. Lineage (NCBI taxonomy): Eukaryota > Metazoa > Chordata > Actinopteri > Syngnathiformes > Syngnathidae > Hippichthys > Hippichthys cyanospilos. Next base: position 30,296,548 of record NC_142370.1, on the reverse strand, counting down.
GCAGGGTTACACATGAAGATTTTACTTTTGGATAGTTACATCAAGTTAACCCAGGATATGATTGCTATTCCATTGAAACAAACGTAACACGAGGGTTTCAAATAAGTATTGTTTTTTTGAGTGTGTTTCCAATAAAAAAACAAACAAACACAAACCCCGGGTCATATTGACCCAAAGACGTTATTGCTGTTTTTTGAAAATTTTTTGACGTAAATCACTTGTTATAGCAACATTTTGGATTTCGATTATATACATTTCAAACGTGTTTGGGTAACTATTGATGCCTCGGGTCAAAGTGACCCGGGGACATTATTGCTGTTCCTTACAAACAAACATAACAGGAGGGTTAAGTGATTTAGGAATCATAGTTTGTAGTATATTTACGGTTTTCTCATCCCTTCAGCCTGTAACGTCCTTTACCTGAACTCTGTGGAAACGGAGTCTCTGACTGGCCCTCAGGCCATCGCCAAAGCAACAGATGCCACTCTGGGCCGCAACCCTCGCCCCTCTGCCACCGTAGTCCAGTTCAAAGTAACTTCGCAGGGCATCACGCTGACCGACAGCCAGCGCAGGTATGGAACAGCACACATCCTCTTGGAGCAGTTTTTCCCATCTGATCAGGGATGTATAGAATTACCTGTCATGGTCATTTGGCCATCAGAGCTTGTGTGTTACTATGTTAAAATCCACCTCATCAATTTTGAGAGAAAAGCCTGGCGAAGGACAGCCGAACTGCGGGTGATCAAAAGAAGCATTGCAAAGTGGCTGCTAAAAGGATAAAGCAAACGTATCTGATTTTCAAAGATATAAACTGAGACACGATAAATTCATTATAAATGAAATATGCAGCTAATTCTCACCAGGAACCATCTATAATAAATATAATTGCTAGTCAATCTGATGACTGGTGGTTGTGATAATAGGTAATGCTAAATGCTATCTCAAATGACAGTTCAACTGTGCTAAACTGGTCAGTACACTCACCATGATCCAACCGTTTTTGCTTGGTCCCAGTGTTTTGCCAGTGTAATAAAATTGAAATCCCCTGCACCTTCAGTTGTGGCTATTCTGATTTAGTTTTGTTAAAAAAATAAATAAAATGTTTCTACTTAGCCCCTGCTATGTGCTCACGGACTCGTCGCCGCTGCTTGGTGCATTGAATTAGTATTTCTATTGATGTATGAGATGTCATACTCTGTTGGTCTTTGAACACATCTCCAGTCAATTGCTTGAACGAGTACAGTAATCGCGTTATTTTGCTTCTCCACTTAGCTATCAATTGTTAAATGCAAGCAAATACTTTGTTAATAAAACTGACGTTAAGTACACACACGATACCTCGCTGTCTCACATTGAGAACACGCTGCCAGAAAGCTCAACTTGCTATGGTCTGATTTCATTTCCCATGATTCTTTGACAATGAGGCTAGACAAATCCGTGAAGAATCGGGACACAAAAATCAAAATCTGAATTTTTCTAGTGCTTTTCCAAAAAAGTACTCTATGTTTTTCTGTGTCTTCTAGGGTATTCTTCCGCAGACATTATCCAGTGAACAGCGTAACCTTCAGTAGCCTTGACCCCAAGGACAGGAGGTGGGCCAGCCAAAGATAGTTCTGGTCTAGCTGCAGTTAGAAGTGAAAATAACCAAAAAAACGGCAGATTGCATCCTGGATCACTTGGCTGCGTCTGTTGCTGTGATCCTCGCATGCTTGTTTGCGTAATGTTGAATTTGGAAGCGCCTGTTATGCATGTGCGTGCGTGTGTGTGAGAGCATGCTGGCTGCAGCTGCCTGAGCCTGCTCTCTCTTTCTTTCTTTTTGAATAGGTGGACTAACTCAGACAACACCACTGTTAAGTAAGTGCTCTGTTGTTACTATAGTTAGTGGCGTGACAAAGCATGTATGCTTTATTATGAGGAAAGACTAGTGCAAAAAATGAGTCATGCTCATTGGAGAAAAAAAGATTTTGTTTACAAGGAAGTATATTTAATGTTAAACATAAAGGTGAGTCTCAATGTTTTTGTCCATTTGGTTGATCGAAGTAGCCTCTGCATGACCTCAACTAAATGCTCGACAAACACGGAAACTATTTTCTTTTCTTTTTTTTTAATGATCAAGTATGCGTATTGTCTTGGCAAGGTAAGTTGAGGCAAATTTGTTGTGTTTCTATAATGATTTTGTATGTACGTACATTATCCAACCAGCACAATTAGGAGTGCTTAATTCTAATTGGTGAAAGGCAAATGGAGTCTCATGAACTGCTTTTAATACAATTTTGTTCCTCTAGATGGCAGTCTTCATTTAAAGATGCAGTGAAAATTGCACTACCATTTATTGTGAAACCAAGAACACCATTTAGAGCAGTGGTTCTTAACCTTTTTTCAGTGATGTACCCCCTGGGAAATATTTCAGCCAAGTACCCCTCAACCAGTTCAAAACATTTTGGGGTTAAAAAAAAAAAAAACAATAACAAAAAAGAAATAATTATATATAAATATTTGTCCACAGAAAAATATTAAGCATAAAGTGTCCTCTTTTGGAATTTAGTTAGAGACCTGTTTACAAAAAAATGAATCATCAACTTAAATATTAATAAATATTTGTCCACAAAAATAATAAAGTGCCAGACTCGTTCTGAAAAATAAATAATTATAAAAGTATATTCTTTTAGGATAATAGTAGATATGTGTTCACAAAAATAAATCATTAACATGACAGGTAACGAGAGGTGGCATGTGACAAATTGGGTCAAACCATTATAGTATGGGAGAGAATCTTTTAAAGAGAGAGAATTTTTTAAATAATGAATTGAATAACCTACTGAACATAAAATGTGTTTTCTGAACTTATAAAACATTTAATCACTTCAATAATTATTTTCCAATGATTTTTGTGTGTTTATTTGATGAATTTAAAATCTGGAGTATCCACAGGGGTACCTATAGCCCCATTTGAGAACCACTGATCTAGAGGACTGAAAAGAAATCAAAAGTGGTTCATGAGGCTCCATTTGCCCATTAGTAGATGATGCTAATGACTTGTACAATGGAAATGAATTAGAGTTCCACTGTTGGAACAAAGAAAATATGAAGAATTTCCATGAGGTTGCATTTGTCCAACACTGCTGCAAACTACAACCAGATTTAGTTACACCACGCTGACAATTTAATTCAAAGGTTTTATGTTTATAAAGGCACAACATGGAAAATAATACTGGGCAAGTGAAATTGTTGCTGGTGGTCGTATTATAGGAAACAGGGGAGGAACATTTCTAATTGGGCTGAAAAGATTTTGGAAATCAAACCAATTCCTTACCGTCCCCTTCTTTTTGTTATGCTTTTCCCTCAGAGTTTTCGGTTTTGTAGCCAAGAAGCCAGGCAGCTTGGCGGAGAACGTCTGCCACCTGTTTGCCGAGCTGGACCCGGAACAACCCGCCTGCGCCATTGTCAACTTCATCAACAAGGTCATGTTGTCGCAGCGCCGCTAGAGTAGCTGCTTTCAATGGTAATGGCTAAGAATTCGCCTGTTTGGGGGCTCATCCGACTGGAGCCCGTGTGATACTTTTCAAACCAAAATGAAGTACGTTGCATCTCCATTCCAAAGGGGGCTGCCAGAACATATGATCTGGCCTACTGTAGAATTCCATTCATAAACAAACCTCAGAGGAACGGTGAGAAAAAGACCAAAATATTTAAGACACAAATGCTCAAATGATAAACATATTTATCCGATCTGCCATTAATCCCCAAGTGAAAAGTATTTGCTCACCATGGTAACACAATGCAGCCCTGATCAAAAATTGTCAAATCTCCACATTTATGTAATGAGATTAAAAAGGTCAGCAGATCTAGATTTGACCATACTTGATGGCGATAAAGGTTTTTCTTAAAGGGGCAGTGTAAGATTTAGACCATTTTTCAAGAAAAAGTTTGATTGAAATTTCAAGAACTTGCAAATGAATGTGTTCTTAATGACCAACAGTATGCTTAAAATATAATCACAGGTCTAGTTATCATTAAATGATATTACATAGGAGGTGGCACTTCTCTGGAGGCGGCCATGTTTGTTATAGCTACTGTCCTCAATGAAAAAGGGCCTAAACCTTGCACACTATCCCTTTAAGGAGATGGTAGATGTTAGAACACCAACATTGAATCTAAACAATTAGACCCAGTTATTATATTTTGGATAATGCTGCAGACTGATTGATTTTACTCAGTCAGTCCATCCTTAACTATAGCACTGATCTACATTTGTTGGATTCTTTTTCCTGTGAATACAGTTGACCTTAACTAAAGTTGAAAAGAGGTCAACCACACAATTTGATGCGTCACAAATTCTGAAAACATTACAGTATATTTGACCTTTAAAATATATAAAAAAACAAGATGTGATGATGTTTACAGTAGTATCTCACGCCATCATTTACGACAATCCTGTTACATTCCCTCAAGAACAAGTTCAAGAATGTTAACTTTTCAACCGCGTGCATTTAATGCACTTTTAAAATATTTAGGCGACCAAGCGTTACGTTTGCTCACTATTAAAGTGAACGCAAGGGAAGCAGGAAAAAGAGACGTGCGGAAGGACATAAAAGTGTTATTGATCTATTATTCTGTTGAGTGTGATTGTCACAGAGGCCAAAAAAATGTATTTAACCAAAGATAAAGCACTCAAGTAGGATTTAATAAGCTTCTTATTCAGCTATATTTTTGTACTTAACTGCTCCTTGTAGCTCCTCTATGCATTTATTTTAGTGTTTCCTTTGGAAAAAAAAAAACACTACATTATTTACAGCAATAATATATTGTGGTCTTTGTATTATTTCTCCATGTTGATCTCTGTATTATGTAGTAATATATTTTCACATGCAGCTATAGGACCATGTATGAAACATAACAAAAGGAAAGTTGTTCTATATGAAAAGGATATTCTGCCATTTTGTATTCAGAAAATAGAATAAAGTGATAATGATGTGGTACCTTACATGCTTTTATGTTGCGGTGGAAGGAAAAGGCCGGAAACAAAGTTGCCATTGGTAGCATTTATTCACATTTCTTTTAACGCATCTTAAGACTTGGAACACACGTCAAGTCCTTTTAAAACATCTGCTAAAATGCATTAGTCAGACATAGCATCATTGAACAAATAGCATCCCTTTAAAAAACAAAAAACAATGTAGCGAAATCCAAAGAGATGCAAATGAGCAAACAAAAAATTCAAGTATAAATTTGCAGGTTGAGGCAAATCGCTGTTAGCAGCAGAAGCGGTTTCGGCAGTTTGTAAAGCAGGAATTCGGCTTATAATAGCTTCACTTCTTCCCTGATCAAAAATACAAATGTGTACTCCTAAAACAAGCACTGCAAGTTGCAAATTCTTTCCAGCTTTATGAAATAAAGGCAAAGACGATGACACTATTACAGTGTGAGTACTTCGTCAGATGTTTGAGGTTTTTTTTTTGGTACCTGGATCCTGAGGGGGAAAAAAAAAAAAATCATAAGGCCTCATTTTTCCATCACCAGTGCTAAGTTTTGTGCGTGCAGGGAAGGGTTGTCAGTGCTGGTACGTGGCGTTGGAGCCGCAGTCGATATAGTGATACGCTTCCAGTGTGTTCTGGGACGTTCGCACCATGTGGGAGGTTTTCACTGAGATTCTGAAAATAAAAGTAGGCCCGTGATGTCATCGCAGAAGGTTACGCTTAATTGCGCGGAGGAAAAAAAAAAATGCAGCTATTTAGGGAGAGGCCAATAAGAGTGGAGCAATTGGTGAAAACACAAATTTTACAGAAAGTAAGAAAAGGGTTTAAAAAAATGTCAAAGACAGTGAAGCGATGCACTAGGTTTGTTTTTCACGCTATTTCCAAGAAAATTCAGTTTTGAAGCGTGAAATGCAGAATTAAACTTATTATACTGGAAAAATTTGTTTTGTGTTTTTCTCAAAATGGAGGTTTTCATTTATGATTTTTTTTTTCCAGTGCTAAGGCTAGTGCAGTGTAAATGCATTAAATTTCCACTACATCTTTAAATCAAGAGTGCCATCTCGAGGATCAAAAAAATATTCAAAGTGGTTTGTGAGGCTTCATTTGTTCATCACTACTTCCTGGAACTATGGAGTTCAAAAACTCAATTAAAAAAAAAAAAGGTAAAAAAAACAAAAGAAAAAAAAATCAAATTGGATTTCAGCAAACTGTTTATATTTGTACAAGGAACGAAAAACAAGATTTCAAGTGTTCTTATTCTATTGGCCTGTACATAAAAAAATAAAAGGACAACATTACCAAATACTAAAAGACACATTGCATGTGCATCACAAAAGTGTTGTTGTACTCTAGGGAAATGTCCACAAACTTCAACAAACATACGAGAGGCTCAACTGCTTTCCGGCATGGGTTGTGTGTCTGCGATTTTAATATTTCCAGGAACTGAAAGCGGGTTAAGGGCTAACAGTCACAGCACAAGAGAATCGAAAAAAGACATACTGAAAAAAACATGTGAAGACATACGTACTGCATGAAAACAAGGATGTTGTGGACCTTGATCCTGTGCATGGTGCAGAAGGCACTGAAAAGACACAAGTGGGAATTCAAGTAAAACAAAAGTATCATTTGTGTTTTCTTCGATGAGGGAACATTTCATCGCCATACAACTGAATTCCCCGGTGCAGATACATGCAAATGGTGCATGCAGCTGACATTGCCAAACACAAATGTGCACCATGAGAAGGCAAGCGATCTGGGGACCTGACTATTTCTATGCAATTACTTACATTACAAAGGTGTCAAACGGGCCCGCCTGATCATTTTATGTGGCCTTAAAATACTAATTGTGACTTTAAGATTCTGACTAAAATATCAAAAGGTCCACCAAAATGCTCCCCACAAGGTGGTTCCCACAAAGAAAGTAAAACCTGGGTCTTGGTCCCCACCATGTAGCAAAAATCAAGGGCACACACCCAAGGTTTTTTTTTTTCTATCATAGTGGGGTCATCCTATTAACATAATGTACTGCAACGGATCGTATAATCCTAATGCTAACAACCAAAACCTCAAAAAAAGATGTTTTTTTTCTATGATTGTGGGGACATCCTATAAACTTAATGCATTGCATTTCCTAGCCTACTGTTGTCAAACACCCGAAAGCCAAATCCGGCCCACCTAATCATTGTATATGGCCCGCAAAATGCTAATTATGACTACATTCCTGATATTTGGTCCACAAAAATGGTCCCCACAAAGGGCAAGGGGTTCTCATAAAGTAAAACCTGAGTCTTGGTCCCTACCTTGTAGCAAAAACCAAGGACACACACACATTTTTTTTTTTACTTTTCCATTTTGGGGACATTCCATTAACATAATGCCTTGCAACTTCCCCTAAACCAGGGGTGTAAAAGATATGGCCCGCGGGCCATTTCTGGCCCACAAATGAGTTTGAATCCGACCCACAAGATGATTTTTTTACAGTATAAAATGAATGACTCTGCCTTTTTTTGTATGACCATCAACTATTCTGTACATATGAAAGCCTTCTATTTTCCTCTGAAGTTGACACTTACTAGACGTACGGCGCCTTGCTGCCAACAGCCGCGCTGACCGAGTAGTTCACCTTTCCCGCAATAAAAAGAAAATTGAGCAAGCAGTGTTTCAACGCCAGTGATGTGCGTAGGGCTGGGCGATATGGCCAAAAAATTCAAACTTACATCAATCATTATCGACGATTATGATTTTAATGGAAGAAATAAACCGACGAATAGCTGTTTAAAATATTCATTTTTAAAAAATGTGGAAAATACTCAGACAAAAACGAGTACTGATTTAAACACATTTCCACGCGTTAACTGAAATGACATCACTTGTGCTCAAGGCTCAGGTAGCGACCAATAATCGCTCACCTGTTGGTCATGTGACGTTCATCGGCTGACGCAGGACATTAGTTTGTGATGTCATTTTCAGTCGACATCAAGTTGAAAAAAAATGTCTTTATAAAAGTTTTAATTGTACATCAAAATGTATTTAGCTATCAAATTCAATTCCAAAGACGTAAGATTACGTTCCAAAAAATTCAATGCCATGGACGTACTGTCACGATATTCAAGAGTCCGGGCAAAAAATCCCTGACACTTAAGTACATTAATTTCCGGAATACTCAAGTATTAAATCCATACTTAAGTATCTGGGATTGATTGTCCGGACTTTAAAAAAAAACGTGAAAATACGTCCCTGGCATTGAATGAGTTGAGTAGTTTTCTCATTTTCAAATCTTCAATTTTTAAAATGATGAATGAATTGGATTTATCGCCCAGCCCGACGGTAACGGCAACATACCTGGCGCTCGCTAAGCGGTAAAATGGTGGTGGCCATGTTAAGCTGATGCATACCGATCACCTTCTTCATGTAGAGCACCTGGCAGCTGACGCTCTGCACCATCACTGAGAAGAAGTTGGGATTGCTGAAGTTCAGTGTGCTCTGAGGAAAAAGGGGAGGCTACATTTTACAACCGTATAGGAACCCCTTGAAAATCGGACTTATCTGTATACAAATATTTACCTTTGGCGAAGTCTTACTACCCAAGTATAAAGTTACACAAATTTTTTCGCAACACAAATATGAAAACAATGTATAGAGCCGATACACACACACAGACTATCAATGATTAGTATTCATAAATGTGTGTTTGTGTATGTATGTGTATATATATATATATATATATATATATATATATATATAATGTGTGTGTATTCTTTTATCTGTTAAGAAGGTTTAACAACAAATTAGGTAAGTTTTGTACTTCTCCCTACTCTTTGAACATGTAATCCACGTTGATGATTTATTTTTCGCTCTTTCTTTCTTTTTTTTCCCCTGAATTTTGCAGTGTGTTCAAATGTTCACTCAATCAAAAAAAAAAAATTAAATATGCAGGCTACCGCCCGTGAAGGACTCCTACACAATAAACTCTAAAATACAGTCCAGGGCTGTAGTTTTAGTACGGATTTGCATGACTGTGACCCCCAGCAGAGTCATATGCGTAACATAGACCCCAACCCTAAAAAAAAATAAACAAACAAAAAAAACTTTTGCCAGTGTTATAAGTCGACTTTTGCTCCAGATGATTAAAATGTGAGGTAAAGGAACATGCTGCACGTGGAGGGAAGCACACACCGTTAAATTCATCTGGACCGTGAAGGTGGAAGGTTCAAATTGGACCGTCACGGCGCTAATCCCACCATCCACCACGATCACCGATCGCGGGTAGAGGAAGTAGGCCACCAGCACGGATGCAAGCAAACACAGCACGGCGGACAGACCCACGTAGAGTTTCCTGGGATCAAGACGCTTTGTACGTTTCGACACAAAATTGGCAAGGTGGATTGTAGCGCTCGAGCCGTGATGACTTACGTCCTTTGTGGCTGCAGCCTTTGGTCGCTATATGGAATCAATGCAACCAGTTCATTGACTTGAGCTGTTGAGGAGAGAGAGTGACTCATGCATTACGCTGACTTAGCAGTTGTACGCATCAATCAACTACAATGACTGGGTAACAAAAGCATAAAACTGGCATCACTACAGTCGAGCCTTTCAGAGTACACTTGTGGTACTAATAATATTCATTTTATGGCAAAACTACTTACAACTGTACATAAATGGGAGCTGGCAATTAAGTCAAACATTTTGAATGGTGAACTTGTTCAAACAGATTCGCAAACAACATTCAAACTGTTGTTCAAACTGTATGAACGTGTAGGCTGAATGCCAAAAACGTATTTGTTCGCATAATGCTTAGCACAATATCACTGGGACATTTTCATAAATGTAGAAAACTCATTTTAATTCTTCATATTTGAATGTTTTAGAAGTCTTCTGTCAATCTGTTGAATGTTAATTTCCTTTTTTTTTTCTTTGCTTCGGAATTGTTAGCTGTTGTGGTTTTGAAATGCTTAGGCGTTGTCTGCTTTTGTGCAGCACATTGAGTTGCCTTGTACATGATGAAAATGTGCAATATAAATAAAACTGCATTTTCTTTTTTATGCTTATAATTGATCTTTTTTTTTTAAACACTTTTAACAGTTTTTATTATTATTGTTATTATTCCTATTATTATTATTGCATACACCCCTTGAGTACATTTTTGGTAAAATTGTTTTTAATTCTTGAAATTTGAAATTACTTAGAGCCTTGTGAGAACCATATGAAAGGGACAGTAAACTTATGAGCCATTTCCCGCAGTCAGCCCATCCTGGTCATTATGCTTTCAAAGTCTTACAGGGCTCAAAAAATTGCTATTTCTTTTTCAAGTACAATAATACTGTACTTTTTAAAAACATTTTTTAAAACACTTTTGAAACGTTATATTGTGTTAAAGATCAAGTAACAAGCAAACAACCTTTTCTCTGTATGGTCATGTGACATTTGCAAGCTAAACAGTGATTGGTTGTTATCCAGAGTACGCGTGATGTCATCTTTAGTCGACAGTAATTGGTCAAAAGTTTTGTTTTTGTTTTTCAAAATGAGTAAAGATATAGAGCTACTAACCTTTTACCTGCTGAACACGGCTAAAATAAGTATAGTATCAATGAAAATATTCTCGCCATACTGTGCCGAGTCCCAATGGGACAATGAGAAAAGTCACAACAACACAGTGATTTCCTACTCGAGGATGCTAACAACTTTTTAGGCTAAAGCTAATCAGAAATCCACCTGTTTTTCTTACCCGATGGAATGCGTCCACTCCCTTGACAAGCCGGGCACGTTATGCTATCCCTGCCGGTGAACTCCACGTAAGGAAACCGGGCGATATCATCGCTCGTGGCGAGTCGATCCAAGGAATCATCGTCGGAGTGTATTACCGCGTCCACACCCCGCTGCCCGGTGCCCCTCGGCCTCGGAGCCAGCAGCCCGCTGCGGTTAAAACCAGAGAGCGCGCTCCCCATGCCGAAGCCTGCAGGTTAGTGACAACGAGCCATTTGTACACAAATGACAACTTTTAATGTCTTATTTGCAGAGTTCAGTCCGACTTAGTGGATACCTGTCAAACACCTACAGAAACTAATGCGCGGCCAATCGCAACAAAAGGACGGACGTGAATCAAAAGCACCCCCCTATAATGTTCAATACCTATATCATAAAGAACTTTTTACAATGAAAGCGCTTACCCTCTCAGATTGTTTCCATCACAGAAGCACCACGATCATTCTGTAAGTCTCCGGTAACTTGATTTAGTTGTCATGTTGCCTTCACGTGAACTGTGTACTTTTGAGTGAGCCGCATGCCACTTCGGGTTTAGGCAGTCTGTAAACGTCATTGACTTCAGTAAAAAAAAAAATTTAAAAAAAAAAACTAAACTTGTTTATCATTTAAGAATAATTTAGCAAGTGTAGTTGTGACCACACCAACAGAGCACGAAATAAAACTTTAAACAGCTGTCAAAAAAGTGATGCCGCATGGAGTTAGGAGATTCGGCCCTCTACCGTTCAGGATTAAGTACAACATCAAACGTGTGGTTCCCTTATTTAGCCAATTTCAGCAGTAAAACTACATTTAGCATATGATTTATTGTATAGCTACATAATTTTGTACAATTCTTAGCTGTAAAATTATAATTTCGTATTTGCTGTTAACTAAAAATCACATTACATGTACTCAGGGCTCGGGTATGCAAATGTCACATGGGCAACCCCAGAGCTGTCTTTTTCAATCATACATTAAAAATAATTAAATTAGCAAATGAATTATAGACAACATTTTAATAATTGTACTTAGAATTGCTTTCGTAAAGTTAAAAAAAAATGCTCCTCCTCGGTTGGGTTGGACATAATAGTAGTTGTGAATTATCGTCAATCAGCACAAGGAGGCAGTGTTTGCAAAGAAATTCAGCAGGACCAGCTCATTGCGCAGTGTTTTTTTTCTTACAATGCGGTTAATTACTTTTTGACAACCGCTTGGGGACCTTTCAGAAAGTAATAATTAGATTATACAGTATACTCACATTCATTACACTTTAATTTATTACAATAATATTCATGCTCTCGCCTCGACTGCTACTACTACTACTACTAATCATAATAATTAGTATTATCGTTATTAGAAAGTAATACACAAACAGGTATTCACTCGGATGCCACGTATTTATCACAGAATCATGATCATTTATTTCCTAAACTTTGTGAGGTACTGTGTAGTAATTTTCCCCAATTTTTGGTTGTCAAAAGAAATGTTGGCCTCTGTTTTTATGGACAGGTGTCTTTCCTGCCAACAAGCCCCTCCATTTATCCAGACTTGGGACCAGTACTAAATGTGGCTGGCTCGCCCCCTGAGTTGGCCTCTCATCCAAGCACGAGGTACTGTACTAGTGCAGAATGCAGTGTGTGTAATTTTTTTTTTTTTTTTTTACTGCTCATCAAACAAAAGCCTAAAACTTTGCTATGTACAGTATCCAAGTGCAGTCATTGTTTTGGCAACAGTGACACCCCCATGCCTTTTCCAGTGACAGTTTACGGTGCTTAATCCCAATGGATTTGTTAATTCCGTGCCAATTTTTTTTCCGTGAAAGGAAAATTTATTTCAACAGTTTTGCCATTTTACGCTGTTTCCGAACAAGAGAGCAGTCAGCTATTCATATTCAGTTGCCGTGACAAATGCATTTTCTTCTCTGTGTTGGTGTATGTGTCTGCATACGAGAAAGAGAGAGTGAAGCATGTTAGGGAAAGTACAAATAGAAGCGTGTTTTATAGCTCTCAAATAGCCTTCACAGTGGTTATTTAGTGCTCTTAAAGGGCAGTGTTGTCGGGCTTGCCAGCAGAGCAGTCGTGTTGAAAGCCTTTTTTGCTGTTTGGAATGCAAACTATTGTTCACAAAAATGATTTATTAAAACAATTTTTGAAGAAGTTTAATGCAACATGCAAAGATGTAAAATCAAGCACTCCACCTCCCTTATTTCCAAAGGTTTGCTGAGCTAAGGCACAAATTTGCAGGTATCCCACAAAAAATGTCACAAAAACATTTTAAAGGGTGAATTTCTATATTTTATGCAACAATTATTTCACTATGGTTGATCCAGTGTATACAGGTAATATAGTCTCAGCAACGGAGAAATTGTAATCCTGGAATAGATTGATTCAATTTCTATCATTTTCAGTGGGGAACTTTTTTGGAGTTAACACTTGAACTGAAGCGCTCTGGAGCTGCTAATGCTAGATACTAGAGGTTACAATTAAATTGATGATCATTTTTACATTATGATAGGGCATTTGACTAAAAAAATTTCGTTTGCCTTTTGTGTGTGACTGCTTTTCGTGTGTGACATTTTAAATTTAAGGATTAATAAACATGCCTTTGGGTTAGTTTGAACCAATGAATATAATTGAAGATAAATGTTTACATTTCAAAAACAGGGAAGTAAGTAATCTTGTTCTGAAGTGGTTTTGCTCTTGATAAAACAAAATGAATTCACTGAGTTTTGTTTTAGTTGTAAACAGCAGGCAACTTGCCGGCATTTAAGAGAACTAATATACTGTAAAGTGCAACCATGTTTAACTGTAATCAAGTCTTTTAGTGGCTTATACTCCCCTAAACTCTGTACAATGGATGCTCAGCACAAAATTTTATATCAAAAGTGAAATGACCAAAGAATCACACAAATATGGATTAAAATTAATTTACTTCTGGCGGGCCAACTGGTAAACGCCCATTTTCATAAGTCACCATCAAGGAGATGCAAAACTTCCGCAGAAGATACATCAGATGTCCCCGAATTTAAGTTAGCGTTCATTGATTTGAGGAGTGAGGAGCTAGGAACGTTGCAATTAAGAGAAGTCTCTTAATTGGTTCGCTAAGTCATGGCACTGGAAAGAGTACTGCTGCCCTCTTGTGGCCGATTGTGAAATTGCATTTAGCATGTACTTTTTGCACTGCTCAACTAGGCTACGGGTCAGACATTATTTATTTTTTGACAGTCGTGTACCGGATAAAATTTGATCATGGTCTGAGTGGTACCAAATGGTTTCTGCTGCACATGAGCTTGCTTTCATCTACTACAGTTATACAATATACTCCAGTTGCTTGGAAATAGCCCAGTTTGAGAATTTTTTTTTGAACAGTTTCTACAAGGTCATGCTGAATTCCTGCGAGATCTTATTGGTGTGTAAGTAAGCAGTAAGCCTGCAACACACATGGAGCTTGGAAGGAAGCTATATGGACATAAATCACAGTGTTGGCAACATGTTGGCTCCGTGCATGTGTCTGTGTGGACATTTTCCACTGTGGTTTTCAACCCTGTCATTTTTTTTCCGAGCGGTGTTGAAGTTATGTGTGGGGGACTAAATTTAACACAAACGTTCACTCGCAAAAAAGTAAAAGCGATTAAAATGTTGTGGGAACAAAGCTGCCGTCGTCACCTTCCAATTAAATTCCTCTCATGTTAACAGCACCTGGTTCATTTGTATGAAGAGAGTCATTTTGTTTTGGTTACAATGAGGCTTTAATGAAAAGCTAATGATGTGTTGAGATGTCTTCACCTTTGGGCCAATGAGCGGCTGAAGAGACGCCATGTCACTTCTCTCTAAATACAGTACATTTGAGCGTGTGCTTCCTCTGTGTAGTTTCCTGGAAACCTTTCAGATATTTGAATTCACCAAACCGCATTTGGGCCATCTCAGCCAACCGAGCCTTGCGCTGAAAGAACCTTATTGTCTGCCGCCTGTCCGCTAACATTCAGAGCGAGTGACTCAGTGAATTAGTTTCTGTAGAACGTTTGATAAATAATCCGGTAAATTTGCACGGACATTCCAGTCTTGGTAAAATAGCATGAAAACGTACACTACACTCAGTCTTTACAACCTTTTTTTGTTGCTTGTGCTGCAATGATATTTATAAACAACACGCATACTGTGAGATATCATGTTTACCAATCTGAAAAACACGGACAATTTCATGTCCCTTACTAAACAGGTGGGTAAATAAGAAATTTAACGTGCTAATCATTCGATTTTTTGTAAATATGGATGGTTATGTAACGCTTAGTTTATTCTTCAATTGGCAGCTCTGCAACGTGATTGGCATGTTTAACTTTTCACATCATTCCAGTCCATTAAAGCAAAAAACCCTGAATTGATAAAGGAGCAATTATAATGGCCAGGTCTTAGCCTATCATTTCACAGCATCAATGTAAATGCACAGGGTTTCTTCCCTGTCCTTCAGCTGTGAGTTCGAGAATGTGAGTATGAAAATTCATAGCCTGGGAAAATGAGGCCTCATGAACCACTGGTGATTTGTTTCAATGCTCTAAATGGTTCGCTTGCTTTAAAAATAAAGGCTAGTGCAATGAAAATGCATTAAAATTCCACTGCATCTTTAAACCAAGATTTCCATCGAAAGGAACAAAAACATACCAAAAGTGCTCCATGAGGCCCCATTTTAGTATCACTAAAGTGTGGGTTCAGTCTTCCCTCAGTAATGCTGTGAATCTCAGTGTGAATGGATGGTGATGTCACCCCAAAACCCTGAACAGAATAAGTGATATCGAAGCTAGATGGATGTGTATTATTTTGTTCTTTTATGATTATTATTACTATTTCGTTTTGTCGCCAAAGTGTCTCCTGATTTTTCAAGCTGGGCATGTGCAAAATCATTCCGACCAATCAGAAGTGAGCTCAAAGCCATGCGGGACCCATCATAAATTATGGGCAAATATTTTTAGATGGTACATTTCAAACCACATGTTTCCTGTACTACACATCGAAGGGACTTTAGTTGTAGTAGCACAGAACACGACATTACGTAAACCTCCTCACTTCTCTTGCATAAACAAAAATCATCTGATTTATGAGCCTATAAAATAAAAACGAAAGTCTTACACAGATAACCATATAGCCATAAATGCAACTTTCAGAATGATATGAACTGATTAGACACGATTATTATAACTCTTGTATCGTGTGTGATGTAGCTGCCCAATTGGTAATGCTGAAGTAGCTTAGCTTAGCGCTGCTACTAGTTTGCCTTGTTGTTAGGTTCTGAACGAAGCAGTTCAAGCGAGAGCACAGCAAATCACTCGAATGAACAGCTGCCACCATTGAATCAGCTTTTATCCCAGCGTGCTCTTTTCTGCTCTGACTTTTGCCTCCATATTTATTGGTCCCTCCTTTTTTTTTTCTTCATATTTTTCCTTGGCAAGCAATCGGCTTGCACGAGATCTTCTAGCGGCCCAGATTGTGTGATTGTCAGGTTGGTTTATTTTCTGTTTAAATGAAAAAAAAAAGAAGTACAGGGAGCTGGAGTTTTAAGTCGACCTTACCCGAAGATTCTTGTATGTAATGACAAGTATTTTTGACTACCTTGAATGTAATTCCCGAGCAAAAAAAGATCAAGTCAGGAAGAAGTCCGGAATAAAACCACCGGTTTATTGAATTACATCACCTGAACAAATACACACACACATGCGCACGTACACAAAGGAGTTTGGGAGATTATGTGACATCATAGGGCTGAAGCTGCGAGGATGAACATTATTTTGGAAACTGTTCTCAAACATTCCTTTTGCACTCAGTCACTCTGGCTTTTCTTCGTGAGACAGGTGTGCGTAACGCAATCTGATTTTCTAACTCCAGACATGGATTTGCTTCTTCTGCTCGCTTGAGCGCCGGCGGTGACCTCAGATGAAGGCCGGGCTGACGTGATGCAGTTGTGTTTGGGTGGATAATCCTCTTGAGTTTAGTTGAGGCCGCCTCTGTGTTAGTTTGAGACAAACGTCCTTGTTTTCATTATTCATGCGATAAACGAAACCTGTGAGTGGCAGTTTGAGAATTTCAAGGTTTTCTGTGTGAGTGGTTGGTTTAAAAGATATTTAAAGCTCATCATACTGCAAAGTTTGAAGGAGTGAAGGGAAAATGAAGCTTCATGAACCATTTGGGATTTTTTTTTTTAGTCCTCTAGATGGTGCTCTTGGATTAAAAAATAAAGGCAAGTGCAATGGAAATCCATTAAAGTTCCACTCCATCTTTAAATCAAGAGTGCCATCAAAAGTGGTTCATGGAGCCCCATTTGCTAGTCACTAATTTGAAATACTTCATGATAATTCCTGAATTACAAATGTAGGGGACAAGTGGAAATTATTCCAACAATTTCAAAATATTTTATTTAGCTGTACCCAAGAAAGATCATTTTTGATCATTCAATTTGAAAGGACAGTTTAAAGGATTTTGAGGGGAAATAATTTCGTTGAAAATGGCCCCCAAAAAATTGAAACTCTTGTTTTGGCTGTTTAAACATACATACATTTACATACTTGATGATCTTAAAGAGCCTGGTACACGTTACATGCATTAAACTTGATTATACATGATTATACTCATCTATTCAGGAATTCCTAAGGTTCTGGCCTCGTTGACTGCTTATCATTGCGAAAAAAAAAAAAACTCTGAATCTTTTGTTTGACAGCATATGAGAGGTTATTTTTCATGAAAAACTTTGTGAAAATCATGCGACCCACAAGGTAGATTTCAAGGTCAAAGTATTGATGGAAAAAGTCAAATCATGTAGTTGACTTCAAAGGTAACATATATGTGCCAATCTTCAAAATAATTTAAAATTTTTGGAGTCCTTGTTGAATTTCCTTTCCATCAATATCTTATGTGTGAAGATTGACTCAGTAGTTCCCATTAGTATATAAAGTTTCATATATATATATATATATATATATATATATATATATATATATATATATATATATATATATATATATATATATATATATATATAAAATTCATTTCATCACCATTGATAGTATGTGAATTTTCGCTATTCGCACTCCCATAATATGCCTCATAATGCCGTGACTCGCAAAGGTCCACTATATTTCTCGTACAGCATAAAACGTGAATACTCCCTCTCCACTCGAGTGAAAATACAGCACACGTGTCATCATTTCCTTTCTTCATTTTGGAGTCACATCTGTTATCTTGGAAACTTCAAGTGGATTTGACAGCGCGTATCTCTTTAATAAAGCAGACGTTTCAACTGTCATGTTTCATATCTACTGTCGATGACATTTTGCACCAGAAGCAAGCTAAATAGGAGGTTATTACTCAGATGAAGCGTGTGGCTCTCCTCTCTGCTCATATATGGAAGACTTGTCAGTAAGTGAAGTGAGCTCAGTTCAGGATATAGAAGAGGCAGGCGGGGGACAGTTCCCGGGAGACGAACCAGATTAGGTGAAGAAGTCCGAAGAAAATATTGCACGGGTGAAAAAAATATAAACAAAACAGAAGATGCCTTTACACTGAGCTCATAGGGAGGCTCCCTTGCATAGCCTCAGCCTTTTCCGTCTTGAGAGATTGACCCTAAAGACCAAAGAAGGACCAGCGTGCCTATTAGCATGCTTACGTAAGAGTTTGGCTTCTTGGCAAAGACCACAAGTATTTTCAGGGACAGCCTCTTCCTTTCACTCTGTTTGACTTCATCACCCTCTTCCTGAAGCTATTCCTCACCATTCAAATTACTTATTTGCTCGGTCGGCTGTCGTTGACCAGCGGGTATAATCAGCCTCTTTTCTACAACTCGGTTTGTATGCGTGCATGTACCGTGACTCCTCCCCCGAGCTATCTGTTGCCGCTCTCGTGTCAAGGTTTGTAAATGTTTGCAAGCGCTGATAAAAAAACACATTTTACAGCGCTTTCCGCATCTCTGTGTGAAAAGGTGATTTAGTTAATCATCACACAAACTGGAGATCCATTCTGCTTATTTCAAAGGTCCCACGTATTGAGCCTCGCCTTATCCTAGTGTGTCACAGTGTTTCCCAAGCAACCGCCCTGACTCTTTAGTGGCATTTTGCAACAATTTACCGATAAAAAAATAAAAACAGGTTTCCCAGTAGCAGTTTGTGGTCTAAGGGCCTTTTTTGGTCTCGTCACTGTGATCAGAAGCCAAATAAGTCAAGCGGTCTCCAATCTGCATTGCTGCCGCTTGACCGACCTCTGGCAAGATTCTTTTGAAGCGTAGACCATGGAAATACATTCTGATCCTGCTGATTAAAATCAAATTCTTTCACAATGAATTCATCCTCACTTCTTTGACTTGAAATGTTTTTATTTTTACCCTCAATATAATATCTCTCTCACAATCATAGAGGATCTCAAACACTAGAGGGAGTGAAGTTCTAATAACTGGCCCCTGACAGCAACGTTTCATTGTTTGGTCAGTAATTGCCACCTGCTTTGCACAGAAAAATCCTATGAGGGGAAAAGATTGTTTCCTTCTTGGGCTCACTGAGATTTAGAAGCACGTCCTGTATAACATAACTGCAGGAAAGAATTTCCAGTCTAATGGTTCTTCCTATCTGTGAACTCACGCACTCCAACACAGGTATAGTTTGAGCCATAATTTCTCTAATATATTACACTATGTGTTGCTTTTATAAATAATTAGTTTGTTGTATTTCACATATGCATATTTCAAATAGTTCATCAAAACATATTCCATTTAATTACCGTATTCTCCACACTATAAGGCGCACCTAAAAGCCTTACTATTTTAAAAAGTTGATGGTGCGCCTTGTAATTAGGTGCGCCTTATATATGGCTCAATATTGAGATTGGGATTCGTAAATGGCTAATGAACTGATAAAGTAAGCTTTACCTGTTTCTTTTGTGTGTTTACACTTGAAAAAGGTTGGTCATATCGACATTGAGTTATTATGCTATTGAGAGTTTAGAGTTATTATTTGAGTTATTATTATTACTTTGAGTATTACTATATTGTGATTGAAAAAGTTTGAAAATATGTCATTAATTGAGGGTGCGCCTTATATATGGCAAAATGTTTAAAATATGTAATTAATTGAGGGTGTGCCTTATAATCCGGTGCGCCTTATAGTGCGGAAAATACGGTATATGATATTAATGACAGTAGCAATATGTAGAATTAGAAAATAGATATTTATTTCGTCGTCCCACAAGTTCTCTCTCTCATTGCATAACCATGGCAACTAAATAAACACACTGCAACAAGATCCTAAGGGACCTTCACACCTAAATGGACAGAATGACTTACTGCAGGTAGGTCTTCTGTTTGCACTCTTAGCAAACAGCCCAAAGTAGCCAAAACACCAGGTTTCCAAGCAGATAAATGATTCAAGATTTCACAGAGTGTATCTTCCGGATACAATGAGTTGTTTCTCCTGCAGTGGGAGAGATTGGAATTCCAAACTTTGATCTCTAATCGGCCTGGACCACCAACTGCAAATCCTCATCATGACAGGCTTCCTGTGTGTTGACATTTTGAGTGAACACCATACCCACACACCAGGTGCAGGATAATAGGACCACAAAAACACTCAATCCAAGCAGACCATAACACTGGGATTTGGATACCTGGGTGACATGTAAAGTGAAACTCAGTAGTGTAACTACTGTACTGGAAGCCAAGCCCCTTAACAATAACTGTTTCCATTCCCAACTTAATCTGCAATTTCCTACTACATTTTAGTCCACAGCATCTGGAATGAATACCATGTTGATTTGAGGGCTTGTGGTTGTCAAGCATCTCACTACTAAAATGAGTTTTCATTTTTCATTTTCATTTTGACTTTTGGATTGAATTTGAGAATACCCTTAATCTTCACTTAATATAATAATATTATTATTTGGGTATTTTGGTAGTGTATCGGTTAGCATGTCCGCCTCACAGTTCAGGGACCCGAGTTCCAATCCACCTTCCTGCGTGGAGTTAGCATGTTCCCCCCGAACCATAAAGGGCTCTTTCCAGGCACTCCGGCTTCTTCCCACACTCCAAAAACATGCATGGCAGGTGTATTGGACATACTAGAGTGTCCTTGAGTGTGATTTGGTGCGTGAATGTTTTTTCATCTCTGTGTGTCCTGCAATTGGCTGGAAACCAATTCATAGTGTCCCCTGCCTACTTTCCTCAGTCAGCTGGGGTAAGCACCAGCAAGGTTGCGACCCATGTGATGATAAGTGGCTGTAGAAAATGGATGGATGTTTTCTTATGATAAATACCCCCCCCCCCCCCCCCCCAAACAAAATAAAAAACCTAACTTATTTAACTTATTTCTCCGTTTCCACAAGATGGCACTGAAGATTTGGCAAATTGAAAATTAGTAGTTGGAGATGGTGAAATGATACATCTCAACATCAATAATTTGTTAAAAATGTTGCATTTAGCAAAATTCCTCCTCCAGGGGAAAATGTCCTGGCCTGTTACAGGCCTATAACTCTCATCGGGGCTTCAATTAGCCAAATTCACAGTCTATTCTTTGAGACGAGATGACAATTTCTCCATGATGACAACCATGTTGCATGAGAACACCCAATTTGCGAGTTCACTCGTCGCATTAGTCGGAGTATTGATTTCTCGCTGCAGATTTTTACGATGAATCAGGAATCCACCAACTCCAATAAAGAGGATACCTGTTGATTCCAATACATCGATTCCAATTATGTAGATGTTCTTCACATCCTCTTTGGACAAGATCGATAGGCACATTGTCTTCCACTTGTTCCGGGAGTGGCAAATGTCCCAGAGGGGCCTGCTCTTCTTGTTGAGAAAATTCTGTCAATTGAATCAAGAATCCAGCTAACTAACGGACGAACGAACGAACGAACGAACGAACGAACGAACGAACGAACGAACGAACTAACTAACTAACTAACTAACTAAACTAACTAACTAACTAACTAACGAACGAACTAACTAACTAACTAACTAACTAACTAACTAACTAACTAACTAACGAACGAACGAACGAACGAACGAACGAACGAACGAACGAACGAACGAACGAACGAACGAACGAACGAACGAACGAACGAACGAACTTCAAAACATCATGGTAGCAGTAATGGGACTTTGTAAATGGTTTTGTGTTTTTGGGAGTTGGGTGCATTGCTCAAGGGATCCTTGTCATCACCTAGGAAGCAAGTTGGCTTCTCTCAGCTCTCTCCCTTTTAACTGTTTTTTTTTGCAGGCCATAGTTTTGAGATGCCCAAGGACTTCACTTTGCGTAGTTCCCCTTTATTTCTCTTTGTAGTTCACGTGGGGAAAAAAAGTCAAGCTTGTATTACAGAACCTTTTTGTTCTCTGACTGTAAAGGAAGGTGAGATACAGAGGTGTTATAGTATCTGCATTTTTTTCCCCCTTTGAACCTTTTATGTTTATGACTCACCTTCCTGGAGCTGATGTTGTTTTGACAGAGGGTCACACTAAAATTTGGAGCAATTTGACAGCAGACTCTCCCTTCCTGTGATGGAATTCCTCTTGTTGAAAAGTCAATTTCCCAAACACTGTCTATATTTAGAAAGACGTGGAAAATGGCTTTGCATGTTATGGCAACTCTGCCAGATGGCCAATTAAGATTATTTTATTACTAATTCCACATTATACTGCAACTAGAAAAATATCATAAATAATGAAAGATGTACTGCACATCTAGTAAATAATGAAAAATGTACTGTACATTATCTATCTATCTATCTATCTATCTATCTATCTATCTATCTATCTATCTATCTATCTATCTATCTATCTATCTATCTATCTATCTATCTATCTATCTATCTATCTATCTATCTCTTTCTAGGTATACTAGGTACAAGTGTGCGTGTGCGTGTGTGTGTTTGTGTGTGTGTGTCTATATTTAGTTCAGAATATATCGTCACCAAAATTGTGTTGCATCACTTGTGTTTCAACTTAGACCTAGTTTTAGTCGATGGTGATCAGTCTACTTTTTGCCACCAAATTGTCAGGTGTAAATATTTCCCTAGCAAGAAAGAAAAAGAAATTTGTTTTAAATAGACGGAGCACGCATTTAATGGATCCAATATTTTATCTCAGTGTATTTTTTTTTCAAAAAAGATGTTTCAGGGGCACATGTGCTTAACAACAACATTTCGCAGTAGAAGCCAAATATCCTGTCCCTTTGTTTTACCATGCCACACAGACTAACAAGCCTGTTATAGGATAGACAGGGATCAAAATGAAAGATTTGGGAAATTCTGCATTATGAAAAGAAAAATATTTGAGTTCAGCTTGCTGTAAAGTGTACAGCCTAAACATTTAATCATTTACTTTGGTTCTTTGCTATGTTACGTGCTAGTCACTCATATAAGTGTCACGGTTAATGAATAAATAGACACTCAAATGACCCTTGTACTTGCTCTCATAAATAGTATATCTGCTTCATCTTGGAATTGCTATCACAGTATTTTCAGCAGAGGCGAGATTGTAATCTTTCTCTTTAAGGCAAGCCACTTTCTGGTTACAACTTTTTTGGGGGGGCTTAGTTTCCACGGAAACCAGACATGTGTCACCCGTGTCAAGTTTAGATAGATAGATAGATAGATAGATACTTTATTCATCCCCGTAGGGAAATTCACAGTTTCGCCGATTCAGCACTTCAACTGAGGTCTTGGATTCCCAGCTTTCTTTCCCCCAATGCACCATGTCCGGAAAATGAAAATGAAGGGGTTTGGGTGGTGGCACGTTGCCTAGTTGTGTTCTTACTTAAGCTGCCCTTTGCCTCATTTACGTCACTGCTCTCACACGCCCCCTCTTTTCCTTGTCCCATGATTACTTTCAGAATCGTTCTCCCTCCCGTAAAACTTGCTCGTACGTTTGCACTGATCCCATGCCCTGTTATTTGGGGGGTCTTTTACACATCATTCCTTAATGATAAATGTTGTATATTCCCATGTAACAAAAAGTAGTATGCCATTGAACTTACTGAGACCTTTAAGAAAAACCTTTCATTTGTGGGTGACAACATTTGGCACCGATTATACTGGTTCAAAATTGTGTGGCTTCAACATGAGCAGAATCACAAACAGAAGCCTGATGTTACTTTGGTCCTCACTTTTGTTGTGTAAGCCATCCCAACATGTCTTTTTCACAGTGATAGTATTTATATTCAGTATGTATATGCTTATGATGTACTGAATGCATCAGCTTGTAAATGCAATCTTAACTCTTGTGCTGTATTTTGACCGTTTTTGTGTAGTATTCTTGCAGTAGTGAAAAAAAAGTGGTCCAATTTGATCTTTGACATGTCTTCAACACCTGGGTGAAATTTCAGTCCCCTTGTGTCTTTCTTCAATGTTTTCTTTAAGAGAAATGCCTTTGATGTAAGGAAAGGAATTAGACAAAATACCGCTCATGGGTTATTTCATTAAGTGTCATCTCAAGACGGTGTGTGTTTAATTTCTAACACAGCAATATGTAGTCAAGGCAGAGCATGACCAAGTTCAAGTTGGGTTGCTTGAGTCATTCAGTAAAGCATATATTACAGCAGTAATGTACAGTGTATAGTTTCTAATAAATTTCCCAATAATTCACATGTCTTTTCTTGGGGAGTTTTCATGTTCTCCCCATGTCCATGTAGGTTTTCTCTGGGTACATTGGTTTCCTCCCACATTCCAAAAACGCACATGATAATGGACACTCTTAATTGTCTTTAAATGTGGTTGTATGTATTTGTGTTTGTGTACCCTGTGATTTCCTGGCAAGCAGTTCAGTATCTACCCCGTCTGCTTCCCCGAGACAGCTGGGATAGGCTCCAGCATGCCCACAATCCTTGTGCGGATAAGAGTTCAAGATAAGGATGGACGGATGGATGTTTACTTTTTGTTGTGTTTAGTAAGTTATTGACCTTATGCTGGTCAACGATGAGCTCATTGTTTAGTTTATGATTGCAAAACACTTTCCTGTAAGAGGTCTGTAAGACTTCTCAAACACAGATGCTTGTCTAAAAAAAAAAAAAAAAACTGTCTCAATTATTTTTTTTTCAATGAATGTTTCAAGTCACTTCATCATAGCTTTAATTTATTTACTTTGACTTTATTTAGCTTTTCTACTGCCCGTCTTTGCGACCCTTTGCACAACCTCCAACCCTTCACTTCCCCGCCTCCCCCTTCTCACAGGGAGGAGGCCCGAGGAGTCGGATGGCTTACTCTATTATACACACCCAGCAGATGTGCGGGCCAGAGGGAAAGACGATGTGTGTTTGATTGTGTGACAGTGAGAGTAGGGAGAGATGATTCATGGTGTGTGTCTAGGCTAAGCCTGTGACTGTTTTACTGCAGAGAAAGGAGGCAGAGTTCAAACAGCGGCACTTTACACAGTGGGACTCTGGCCTGAAAAAAGATCTGAACAGAGGAAACTCCTCAAGTCTAGTTTAAACTGTTTATCTAAAGTACTCACAGCCAGTGATAACTTCTTACAAAGCTGCTCTTAATGGCATTATTAACGTCTGTCAAATGAAAAAAAAAAATTAACTTACACTCAAAGTGCAAGCAATCTATTAGATATGTTATTAGAAATTGCTTTAGGGGTTTTTTCAGCAGTGGGGGGAGGCGTTCTGGCCAGCTGTGGCCATGGAAACAAATGATACTCGACAATGGTTTAGTGTTTAATAATAAAAAGAAAATTGATTTGGAGGGTAAAAAAAAGAAGAAACTTGAAGGAGTGTCTGACATTCACTCCCAAAAACGTTTTTATATGTTTTTTTGGAGGGCAGAAATTTAATACCAGGTAATTTAAGCGGCCGTAACTTTGAAAGTCAACTTATTGGAGCTTTTAACTGTGTTTGATTGTTGATTTTTCACTCTAAACACTCTCAAAGTGTTATTTTCCTTCATTGATGCATTTCTTGGCATTCCCTGCTAATTGTGCCCTCTCACACCGGCCCCACTTGGGCAGATGAAAATGGCTTGAAGTGCACTTATGGCGACAGAGGCAAGACAGGAGCAATTTGCAACTCCCCTCCGCCTCTCCAACCCGCCTGTGCAAGAGAAAATACACGCCAAACTCATCCACGTCTTTTAGTTTCATTTTGGTTCTGGAGCTGAGGAGTAGAGATCTTGCACCGGGTCGGCCTAGTAAACAGCGACATGTCATTGACAGTGTTATACTGTATCTATGCTGAAGTGGCCAAAATGTATGTGTGAAAGCACGCAACGAGCGAAACTATTGTTCTGATTACTGGGTTCCCAAGGGGACTGATTTGATTGGAGAAATGTATGTGAAACATTTGTGAGAGCCGTGTATTGACATCTCTGCATTTTAATGTCACTTTAATGTCAGTAAAACACCTTTTTTAGGCCAGGTTTTCACCATGTTGGAAAAGTCTCCATCAGCCATAAGCCTCGTGAGGATGAGCACTTAAGATGATGCATGGTTGCATTTGCGTGGCCCGCTGCCATTGAGCTACGTCATGCAGGGGGCAAGGCAGCCACACGGTAAGAGGCGCAGTCCCTGCAAATGCATCGTTTTACTTCCTGGTGAGGAATAAATGTACCGTCAATCTCATATTTAATCAGAAGGTAAATCGCAAACACTCCAAATGTAATTGAAATGTACATATTAATTACATTGCGGAAAGGATAAAATATCACGTTATAGGGCCTTTAAGAAAGAATTGATTTGCCATTTGTTTGACAAATATTGCAATTTTGTAGTAATGTTTTTTTATTATTTTCTTTTTTTTCTATTTTTATTTTACAAATCAAGCTTCAGTAGAATAATCATAGTACTTTTAAGACAGCGATCGAAAACATGAGCGCAATTATAGCACATTATACCATCAAAACATTAAAAGCTAATAATGCAAGGACACTAAAGAGCTATTTATTTCAGATTATTTGCTTTTTTTCCTCGCCGTATCTTTGCTTGAGACTTAAAGTGCAGAGGCCTAAGTTTTCGCTGGTGGGATGTTTCCGTTTCCAAATGTTTTTCTGTGTCATCTTAACTTTTTGATATGGCTTTATATAAAGGTCAGTTTGTGGAGGTGATAAGGTCCCATTAAATCTTCAGGTTACACAATGTTGCGTAACTGCAGTACATTTTTCGCTCGCCATTTTGTCGAGCCTTTTAGCATGCAGCGCATGTTATAAGACAGCATAAGAGCTGAACCACCTGGTGATATCTCGTTTCACTTCTTGGTATGAGATGTGATAAATTCTTTGGGTGTCCTTGTTCTCTATTGAAAGACTGTGGTATTGTTCGACATGATTTTTACGAGTCCCGCTGAGGAATTACTGGCATGCACAAGTTATTCCCACGGGTCCTTTTAGTTTACTCCTGATCTGCTCATCTAACTCCTAAATGTTTTAGTTCTCTTGAACTCCGTTGTCTATGCTAAGCCATAATTTTTGAAAGGTCAGTCAGTAAATAACAGAAGCTTTGCAAAATTCCCATTAGCTACTACTCCGACACAGAGACACCATTTTTGTCATCTCAAGAAAATTATTACAATCAGGTCAAAAGTTCTTGAAATGTAATTAAAATTGCTTGTTACCTTTGTTAATGTTAAAAAGGATACCGTTTTTTTGGTATACTTATATATTTTTTTATCGAAAATAATCTTAATAATGGTCGGTTTGGGAAGGGGGCCCTCTTTGCAAACTTGAGAAGCAGAAACTTAAACTAATGACAAGAATACCCTAAAGAAAATGTGTGTCCCATTTAGTTTTGAATTCTGGATTCTTGCTCTACATTTGGACCATATTTTCACGCCCAATTGTTTACCAATTAGAGACTTTGAATTCAGACGGTCCACAATAGAATATTTAAAATCAACAATATATTGTAGACGTTCCCTCAAAGCCCATAAAGTTAGTTTTGCTTTGTATTAATTTGGCAAATAGTAGTTCCAATGTTAAGCTATATGAAATACAGTCTGGTTTGCTCAATACGGCTTGCGGGCAGCAGCAAACTACCAACGTCTATGGCTCTGTAACACAATGACACTATACATGGTATTCCATAAGAAGTCCGCCTATGTGTCAAATAGCCGACAGGACTAACAAGAAGATAGATAAACACGGTTTGCATGGACAAGGCATGGGAATGTGGCCTTCTGCCCGATATGAGACACTTGTGAAGCACTACAGGTCAGAGTGTAAATTTTCAGAAGCTGAAAGAATTTCCTCCAGTCAATGCAGACGGGAGAATGTTGGCAGGCGGCCAGACAGGAAGCCTCTGCGGCTGTTTTCTACGTGGGGATTCGCGCATATTAGTCAGAGGATGCAAAAACTCTACATATCAAGAGACGATTGACAAGGTGAAGCCCCTTGTATCAGCCTCCTGAGTGTTTATTTGACTGTTTATTGCAAATGTTCAGTTCTTTAATTCAATCTCAAAGACATATTTTTTTTCCATAAAGAGTCCATACGTGTAATCCCAGGTACTGATTTATGTGATTTTTTTTTTTAAGCGTTTCATAAATGAGGGTCTTAAAATGGCTGGTACTGAATTAATTAAGCACTAAAGTGATTGATTACTTCAGAACCAATGTATAAAAGGATATTGATTACTTCATTACTCAAGGTAATTAAGTACTAAGGTATTTGATTATTTTTGAAACGGGATTACAAAAAAATGGAATACTTTAGTAATTATTTACATAAGTGCTAAAGTAATCAATCATTTTATCCACCTTATTGCTAACCGATTATTTAGTCACTAAAGTAAAAGTTTACTTTACTTTTACTTACTTTTACTTACTTTTTTTTTTACTTTACTAAAGTAATGGTTTGAACACCCAAACCAATCGATTGTTTTAATTCTTTATTACCTAAAGTAATTGATTTCTGCAGTCGACAAGTCATTTTTAGACAATCCTTTAACCAACAAATTGCCAAAAATATATTATGGGATTGAATGTCTGGCCTCTTGCAAAAAATACTTAATCAATTACTTTTGTACTTACTTACCTAATCAATTAGTACTTAATAATTGATCACTTTAGAACTTTAGAAGTTCTTTAGGTATTTACTTTTAGGTAATTTATTTAGGTAATCTAGTACAAAAATTATCAATTACTTCATGTAGTAAAGTTCTATTAGAATACTTTAGATTCTAAAGTAATTGATTACATTAGCAACTTAGCACCAATACTAATCAATTCTTTTAGTACTTAATTACCTTAAGTAATCTTTTAGGGCTTGTTTCCTAAAGTCATCGATCACTTTAGTACTTTAGTATCTAAAGTGATTGATCATTTTAGGTGCTTATTTCAGTCAATTGAGTTCTCAAGGAACCATATATCGAGGTAATCTAGTCCTGGGGTAATCAATTACTTCATGTAGTTAAGTTTACTTCATGTAGTCAAGTTAGTTAAGCTATTTTAGCAACTTAGCTCCAAAACAAATACATTCTTATAGGACTTAATTACATCAAGTAATCAATTAGTATTTGTTTCCTAAAATGGTTGATCACTTTATTCCTTTAATACCCAATGCAATTAATTACTTTAGGTACTTCAGGTAATTGAGGAATCAATAAAGGAATCAATTATTTCACTTTGAGTTAAAAGTGCTATGTAAATACTTCAGAACACAAAGTAAATAATTACTTTGGTAACTTAGCACCAAAACGAATCAATTATTTAGTAAAAAATTAAAAAAAAACATACACAGACATGATAGTACATCTTAAGATGGGATACGTTTGTTTATTATTCAGTTTTCACGATTCCTCCACCACGCCGGTCTTGACATCCTTACTTTCTGACACTATTTTGCCGTCCACCAGAGTCTGAGTGACTGTCACCACTTTGGTCTCGACCGTTTTCTTTTTGAGGGCATCCACAACTCTGGAAAAATAGGCAAGAACAAAGGCTATATTAGTTGTCAATGAAGAATGCAAAACAAGCCTTGGTTTGGCTTTCCCTCTTTGCAACGGTTATTTTTTGAAGGCTCTCGCCAAACCGGCGCCGACTCACGTCAGGTCTATCCCTCCGTCAAGCAGCCGTCTGTATTCAGCAATCTCAGCCTCTAGTTTGATCTTGATGTTGAGGAGGAGTTCATACTCTTCTCTCTTTTGCTGGATCTCATTGCGGAAGCGGGCAAGTTCTTCCTGCCTCATCAAAATGATCTCGTTTTGTTTTTCCAATTGCATGTTGTTGTGCATTTCGATGCCGAGGAGTGTTTCCTTCCGGGCCTGTAGCTGTTTGAGAAGAGATTGGGTTCTTTGAATGATCTTTTTTTTTCAATATATTGTCGGGATGGGTGATACGTCAACTTAATTTGGGTAATTTGTCATTTAAAAAATTGCTGATTGGAAAATCAAGATTTCGCACAAATGGCAGAATGCTGGATGTGTGTTTTACGGGACACATTTACAATGAGTACTTTCAACTTGTGGCATTAAAAGGATAGTCCACTTATTTAGCCATTTTTAGCAGTAAAATGTAATATTTTGTTTATAATGAAGTCTCTCAGCCATTTTAAGCCTGTCTGGATTCTTAAAAACATGAAATTATGTCTTTGGGATTGAGTTATTTTTCATGTGCAGTTAATACTTTTCAAAACACCTTTTTTCACCTGCTGTCAACTAAAAAAGACAGGTAGACAGCCTCAGGTAACAACCAGTAAATCACCTACTTTTACATGCTTATTTAGTAAGATAGTAATTGAGTTATCAAATTAAATACTGTATAGAATAAATATTCCCTTTATACTAATAAAAAAATAGTAAACTACACGGACTTAAGCAAGTTATTCACAAGCTATGAATGTTAGTTTACAATTAAAACTCATTTTAAATCAGTATTTTTTATTCTCTTTTTTTTTTAAATAAACCAAACCTTTAGATAAATGCTTTTGCGTTCATTTCTTCCATTAATATTGATTAAAACCATAACCGCACAGAAAGATTGAAGAAAATTTAACTTTTTGACCATATCACCCAGCCCTACTCTATTATATTTAGTAATTCATCCATAAGCTTTATCATCAGAACCAATTGAGACAAAGCTTAC
This sequence comes from Hippichthys cyanospilos, assembly GCF_059441005.1. Lineage (NCBI taxonomy): Eukaryota > Metazoa > Chordata > Actinopteri > Syngnathiformes > Syngnathidae > Hippichthys > Hippichthys cyanospilos. The sequence goes on along the minus strand of NC_142370.1, from coordinate 30,265,795 downwards.
CAGACTCAGTGCCGCCTGCAGATCAATCTCCAATGTCTGATATTTCTTCATGGTTTCAGTATATACTTGCGTGTCTTTTTTCAGGGCCGTGGTCTTCTCAGTTACTTCGACCTTCAAATGTTTGATCTGCACACAATATCGAAGATGGAGACTTTGTACACGCAACAAAGTGTCTCAAAGTGATCACTTGGAGAGTACCTGGGACTCATGCCATGTTTTGGCATCGTCCGCATTCTTCAATATGATCTTCTCATACTGCTCCCTCATCTCCTCCATGACCCTGGCTATGTCCTGGCCTTTGGGGGCATCAACGTCCACATGGACTCCGACATGTGTGATCTTGGCACGCAATTCAGCAACTTCCTGTCAAAGGGGAAATAAACAGGGAGTGATTTCCTGAGCAAAGCCTTTCCTGTGCAATAAGTCAAACAAACGCGCGACTTTAGAAAAGATGATGCTTATGTTTAGGGGGTTGATTTGTTTGGCTGATCTGTAATATTCTGCTGTTAGCGCTCCCTCACAGTTCCATGGTTCTTCTTAAGGGTGATCAGCTCTTCCTTCAAAGATTCAATGTCGCTCTCCAAGTTCAAGCGGATCACGTTAGTGTCATCCAGGATCTTTCGAAGTCTTGCAACATCACCCTCTACGATCTGCCGCATGGAGAGCTCGTATTCCATCCTAGAGAAAGAGAGAGAGATTTTCTCAGCTACGTAACTCCAAATAGCAACCCGAATCTCGCAAAGTTCAAGTACTCACTTGACTCTAAAATCATCGGAGGCCAGGCGGGCGTTATCAAGGGCGATAGCGATTTGCATGTTGCCCTTGATCCTGTCAAAAATCTGAAACGATGAATGGATTCATTTCAAGATGACGGAAATGACAGATTATAATTTTCCACTTTGAGAAAGTAATCACTGATAATGCATCTATCAGCTTCACTTCAAGGATTTCAAGGTAGACACTTGTGATATCATAAATAACAAAGGAGGAAAGAGATAGACACACATTATGCAGCATTTATGACGTGAAGTCTATTTCTACAGTACAAAAAAAGCTATTTACTTATCGGCATCATCTTAGTTTTTAACCATCCAACCTTCCTTGCGTGTCTCCAGGTGTTCTACTATGCAAACAGTGGCGCACACCCCAATGTATTTATGTAAACGACGCCCTAGACGAGTCACAATCATGAGCGCTCGTGAATGGGCAATCGGCCCGACGCAAGCTGCATGAAGGCACTGTTAATTTGGCTCACCTTTGCTCTCAGATCCACAATGATAGCATGGTATTTGCTATACTCCCTCCCTTCCAGTGGGCCTCTTTTCTCTACGGCCTCTCTGATTTGGATCTCCAGCTTGCTGTTGGCCTTCTCCAGACTCTTCACAGTCTCCATGTAGCTGGCCAGGCGGTCGTTCAGCTGCTTCAGGGCAAACTTCTCATCCTCGATGGCCAGGGATCCAGAAATGAACCCCGGTGACTGGTAGTCATACCCGCCCATGTACCTGTTGACATACCCTGAGCCGACGGTGGAGGTAGAGATCTTGATTCCATGGCCTCCTGCCCCGCCGAACACAGTGGGGGCATACGTAAAAATAGCTTTACGATTTGCAATCAGGGGCTCCATGGCTAATTGTTGACTGAGCGGAAGCGTCCGGGGCAGAAAAGTTTGACTGTGAAGAGTAAAGTCGTAGAAGTGTGCAGGAGTCTTATATACAAATGTGGAAGGCAGTTATTCCATCCTGCCACTCCTCTCCTATCTATATTGCATTTTCACCTTTAACCATTTTATGCAGACTTTGTCCCAGCATCCCCCACTGTGGTGCGGTTTGTCAAAGACATGAGCGTGTGCCGGCATTTTCTCTCCGATTGTTACTAACTATACTATAAAGTGTGATAATGATGATTACGCTATCAGGCAATGGATGCCGGAGGGATGGTAATGACACGAAAATCATTATTGATACCAACACAATCTAATGTAATGAGATCCAATACATACTGATGAATACAATGAACAAAGGCTCAAAAAGATAATAACTCTTAGTTTCATTTTTACTCAGCCTTGGTTAATTACAAGAAAGATGGTAATTATATGAAAATCCCTTATCTACACCTGCACACGATGGTCCAGAATGGACTTATGAATACAATAATAAAACTTTTACAATGATAATAACTCTTAGTTTCATTTTTACTAAGCCTTGGTTATAAAACTGTATTGAATTTCATCTCCTTCATGACCCCACTTTTCGTCCAGTCAATTGGACTCACCTGTGGCCACCGTGGATTAATATATATATATATATATATATATATATATATATATATATATATATATATATATATATATATATTTTCCCCATTTAAAAACCATTGTTTTACTTTAATATTATACATATTACTTTTATATTTTACATATTCTTTTAACGTGGAATCCGGTTTACTTGGTCTGCCTCACGACAGAAGTTTTGGCTTTGCTTCTGCCTCTGGCAATCATGTATGGAGTTTGCATGTTCTTCCCGTGCCTATATGGGTTTTCTCCAAAAACATGCACAATGGCTATATTGGACATTTTACATTGTCCTTAGGTGTGTGTGTGTGAATGTTTTTTCTTCTTTGTGTGTCCTGTGACTGGCAGGCAACCGGATCAGGGTTTTAAAGCCAGCTGTTGAAGATCAGAGCCTTCGCAATTTTTTTCCACGAGCAATTTATGAGCCATGTGCAGCCCGAACCATAGCGATTGTCTGCACGGATCACTAATTAAGTGTTGAACAAAGTCTCGCATACAAATGAATTGTCTTCAAAGTCCATTTGGGACAGTTAGCAGGTACTTGATTCTCAGTTTAGCAATCCATGTGTTTAAGTGAGGCATCATGTCCAAGATCAACACATGCGAAAGCACTTATTTCTCGTATTCTATTCAATTCTATGTTATTTCATATTCTATGCTTCCATATAAAGTTTCAACAAACACACAAATCCCTGGAATGCACTTTATTGATATGTCTGAACCTCACAGCATAACAGACAAGACAGACTCAACTGGACAGAAAGAAAAACCAAAGATGTCAGAAAAGTGATGTGGCGATTTGGAATAAATTGGCCTTTGAATGAATTTGTTTCCAAACATAGCTCAGCTCACCTCATAACATGAGAAGACAGCTGCAAGCCGGCATACAAACACATAAATAGCAGAACATCTATAATGAAATAAATAATAGATGATTTTGTTTTCTTCTGGTCCAGTTTTTGACTCAGTCAGCCTGTGCCGAGTTTTCTAAAGACGTCAAGCTAATCACTGAAGTGGTTTTAGTTTAAGGGTTAGTTGTTTAATTAAAGATGCCATGAGCCAATTGGAGTAAAAGATCAGCTTTGGCCAAATTGAGTTTATTGTTATTATTGTTGCTGCAAATTTTTGACGGCCGCTTCTGGTGTTCAGAGGTTCTTGGTCTCGGTGCTGGAGGACACCACCTTGCCATCCACCAGGGTCTGTGTCACCGTCATGACCTTGGTCTTAATCGATTTCTGCTCTTCCAGAGCATCTTGGAGCCTAAAGAAAAAATAATTCAGGAAAAAGATTAAATAGCCGGCCCGACAGCTGATTTCCTAAACAGCTTTTTCTTGACCGTGTAATCTACACACTTGAAGTCTCCGCCATCCAGCAGCCGTCTGTAAGTGGCAATCTCGGCCTCGAGCTTCATCTTCATGTTGAGCAGCGCTTCGTAGTCCTGGGTTTGCAACTGGATGCTGTTACGAAGCTGCGTGAGTTCGGCCTCCAGGCTCAGGATGATTCCGTTGAGGGACTCGATCTCCATGTTGTAACGCATCTCCGTGTCCCTCAGCGTTCCTTCCAGGGAGGCTTTCTGCAGAAGTGGACGCGACACGTAGCGAAGGGGTTAACATGTGGAAACGGTGAAGCCGGCCAGCTGATGACAGCACCATAGCGACGGGTCAGTCGTGTGTAAAGCTTATGCCAACAAAGTCTATGAGCGGGTGCTGAGTTGAGCATTTCAGGGAGCTGAGATAAGCGTTGTGTTCAGGGCAGTGATGTATGTCGGGGAAGTGCTTCTCACCAAGCTCCTCTGGGACTCCAGCTCGATCTCCAAGGTTTGAAGCTGCCTGCGTAGGTCATTCAACTCTGTTTGGGAAATCTTCAGGGCTTCTGTGTTCACATTGACTTGGGTCTGCGCTTCTGTCATCTAAAATTCAAATTGAAAACGTAAGGAACCTCAAATCAAAGACTTGGTTGAACGTTCATATTTTGCTGGGGATTTACTTGAGATTCATGCCACGTTTTCAGATCATCTTGGTTCTTCTGTGCCATCTTCTCATACTTAGCCCTAATCTCTGCCATGATCTGAGCGAGGTCCTGTCCTTTAGGAGCGTCGACATCAACGTGGACTCCCGACTGGGCGATCTGGTTACGGAGCAACAGTACCTCCTGGAGAAGGAAGAGGCGATATAACTTGTGAAAACTCATTCAGAACACGGTGTTTTTCAAACATTATTTTCCAGCGCGGAAATCCCTGGAAATCTCTCAGGATGTGTCAAATACAGTATTTTATGCAAGGTTATGTCCACATGAGTACTTCTAGGGTAATTTTCATTTCCGCTTTGGCTTGCAATGATCTCTGTCCATGCCAAAAATCTTTTTGGCCTTATTAACTCATTCAATCCCCAAATACATATTTTTCCATTTTTTTCAAGTATTTAGCTAAAGGATGGTCAAAAAATGGTTGGTGCTAAATGAATGAAGTACTAAAATATTACATTACTTTTGGTAACTAAGTGCTAAGATAATTTAATACTTTAGGTAATCTTGTATTAAAGTTAATGATTAGATTGGTAATGAAGTAGTAAAGTGATGAGGTACTAAAGTACTGAAATACTTGGATTAGTAATTGATTACTCTAAAAGTAAGCAAGTATTTTAGGTATCAAAATAATAATGTATTTGATTAATTCATAAAGAAGTTGATTACTTTAAATTAAATACTTAGGTACTTTAGGTACTAAAATACTTTAGGGCTCCAATTATTATAGTAATTGATTGCTTGGTACTTCATTACTCAAAGTAATCAATTACTTCTGGACTGAATTTCTTTATAGAATTAATAACTTCAGGTACTGAAGTAATGGGTATTGTCAGTGCTAAAGTAATCCATTACCTTATGAAACAGATTACTTTGGTGCTATGGAATTTTATTACGATTAGATTACAAACTTATTACCAACTTGATTACTTTCGTACCTCCCATTTTCAGACCCTCCTTTAGACAAAGTTGAAAAAAAATAATTATAGAAGATTCAATGTTTGGATTACTAAAGTAATCGACAGTTGTTGTTGGTCGATTACTTTAGTGCTCGCTTACAAAATGTAATCAACTACTCTAATCCTTAATTACCTAAAGTTATTCATTACTATAGTACTTAAATCCTTTCGTGTCAGAAAACCTCCTTCAGCCAAAAATATAAATATGTATCTGGGATTGAATGTCTGCATTCTTAAACGTAAATATGTCTTTGGGATTGAATGAGTTAAAACACATTTTGAGGTTATGAGGTCATTTTAGGTAAACAAAAACCAGAAAAAAAGTCTTTCCTCGAAGAGTATAATAAGAAAATACAATGCTTTTAAAGCACAGGTCTGTAGCATACCTCCAGGAAAAATAGTTTTCAGTTGTACTCACGTTGTCGTGGTTTTTCTTGAGGTGGATGAGCTCCTCCTTCAGGGTTTCAATCTCGCTCTCAAGGTTCATGCGGCTCATGTTGGTGTCATCGATCACCTTCCTCAGACCAACGATATCGGCCTCCACAGATTGGCGGATAGCCAGTTCGGACTCAAATCTATTCAAGATATTTCAAATATATTCAAGACTGATCGAACAGATCGAATTCAGAGATGTGACTTAATTTGCATATTTGAATATTTGACTATGTTACAAAAAAATTATGATCATGACAGGGATGCATTCATCAGTTAAAATGGGGCATGCCTGCAGCTGTTTGGCTTCAGGTTGCCGGTTGCAATAAACAATCGCGCCTTACTTCACTCTGAAGTCGTCGGCTGCCAGGCGAGCGTTGTCGATGCTGAGGACCAGGCGGGCATTGTCCATGGTGGCATCAAACACCTGCAACAGGTTGACAAAAGAGGAAGGCCATTTAAATTGAAATGCGATGACAGGGCGTGGAACAAAAAGCTTTGTGTTGATATCCACGCTAAAAAGCTTTCAAAGACAAAAGGACTGGGAACTGCCTTTAAGCACTATTTATTTTGGCTCAAGAGATAACAACAAGCAAAAGCTATTAACATTTTAGCTGATCTTCAGTGCCTTTCAATTATTTTTTTGCAAAGACCTCCCCAATGAAAGCGAAAACATTTTGCACCCACCCACTCACTGCGGATGATAAATAAGATCTTTATCTATGACAATTGTTTAAGGAATTATATCCTCTTTAACATTAACAAAGGAAATAACCCATTTAAATCCATTTTCAGCAAATGTTATCTTTACTTTTTACAGGGGTTTACACAGGTTACAGCTTATTCTGAAGCTGAAAAATATAGCTTAAAAGCGCCTGAAAAAAATGTCCATCCTTATTCAAAATAGAAACATTTTTGACCAACTGAACCGTTGGAAGCTGAAAAAAAAAAAGCAAAATCATAAGAATAAATGCAAATTGATCTGGAAATGAACACCATTATCTTAAATATTTTAAACTGAAGAAACAGGTAGAAAATGTAATGCAGATTTTTTTTTCCAAATGACGTTCGAGTTTATTGTGATTTAGAAAAAAATGTTGACGACAATTTAAAAAGTTGATAACCGTTGCACAGATTTCAACAGTAAGAAGCGCCATCTTGTGTCGTAGATGTGTCATTACATCACACCCAGCGTGTAAATTTATTATCCATAAATATATATGATGGATCTTCAATTTTCTGACTGTAGTTGTTATTTTGCTTGTTATCCTTCATACAGTTTGCCTTGGCTAGTGCTTTAGCTATTTTGTCCTGTGACGATATTAGCTAACTTTTTTCAAGACATGTATTTCCTGAAAACAGTAGCTAAAATACTGGAGCAAATTAGGAGGATTTCGTAGTAGTAGGATTTATTATACTTTGACTTTGTTTATGTTTTTGTTTTTCTTTTAAATGGTATGGAATGTCGAAAAAGTATGTTTTTATGAGGTTGCTAGCATGGAATATGCTCATGCTCTAATACCTTCATTGTTTTAATATAATATTCACTTGTACTATTTAGTCCCAATGGAAAAGTGACTGACACGTCACAGTTACTGACTAAACTGACGTTTAACTTGATGTGTACCTTTTAACAGGCGCTTGGTTAGCATTGTTTACTTTTGGGAATGAGTACAGTAGATAAATGAGGAGAACATCCAGGTGGAAAAGTCCAAGAGCCAATGAGAGAATGCCACATAGTCAAGTGCTGGCAGTCCTGCTGACAACCTGAATATTTAAGCCAACAGGATAGGGGCACGTGATTTGCATAAGGAAGGTGGCAATAGAGGTGAGGGTGCTGTGTGTTTGTGTGTAAAGCCTGGTGTGTATGCCGTGCGGTTGTTGCTGACGTTTGAGTCTGGCTAGCTCTGAGATGGGGGTGGAAAAAAAAGATTTAAATAATTTTTGCATTCAAATAGCAGAAAACTGGAGCACGGTTTGAATACATTTTTGAAGAACTGACTTTTGTGTATAGTAAATCATTTAATTATAGTGTTTATGTGTCCCCTTGTGCAATGTTTTGAGCATGTCAAGACCTTTGGAAAAATATGGGCTTTGAATTTAATATATGTACCAGTACTTTTCTGACCTTATATTTGCTGTCTATGCAGCATATATTATAATCAGCGAAGGCTTTTTTATTTTTTATTTTTTTTGCCTGATTAAGTTTAGAAAAAAAAAAAATATTTTGGAAAACCTAAGATTTTTAAGGAGGAATTGTGAAGATGTAGACATAGTGCTTTTTGTGTAGTGCATGTTCTTTTTTTTTAATTGGTACTGAATGTATCATTTATAAGAGGCATGTAATCACTTTAAGTCAAATTCACGCTTAATATAACGCAATGCAATGAATTAAAATAAGTCGTTTAAAGTGATGTGGTTGCTCCCTTTTGGTCCCTGGGACTTTTCAATTTGTTTATTTTTGTTTCCCGGCATTACTGTTTCCGGTCCAGCCCCCGGTTCCTGGCCCACAGGGTAACAGGGGTGGGGGTTGGCAACGAGGTGGGTGGGGGGGAATCTTTGCCATGGACCCGCAGGAGGCTGGTCTACTGTGACTGCTAGGTATTTACTGCTGATTATTTACACAGACTGCTTAGTTTCTTGCCATAACACACATAAAAACATACTCAGTATTCTGCCCTACTGTCTGACTTTGGGTTTCATTCATTCGTTACACACATATTACCTTGCCGGCCCATCTGAGGCGCCGCATGCTTTTAACTTAGGTTAGATGAATTGCATTGCCCAAAACCACGCTCACCTTCCTCCTCAGGTCATCCAGGATGGCCTGGTACTTGCTGTAGTCTCTGAAGTCCGGTCCGCTCTTGGCCAAGGCCTCCTTGATCTTAATCTCCAGCTTCTGATTGGCCTGCTCCAGGTTCCTGACCGTTTCCAGGTAGTTGGCCAAGCGGTCGTTGAGGTTCTGCATGGCAAACTTCTCATTGCCCGTGATGTTGGTCCCGCTGCCGCTCACCTGGATGCTGCTGGAGAACCCCCCTACTTGACCCATTCCCGATCCCAGCCCGCTGCGCACACTGGACGAGATGCTGATACGGTCTCCCCCGGCACCGCCGTGGATGGTGGGGGCCCTGTACACAGAGCCTTTGCCACTGGTGGTGGTGCGCAACGAGTACGTGGTTTGCTTGGAGGTTTGCATCTTTGCTGGAGAGACTCAGAGAGTGAGGCGCAGGCTGGCTGAGATGGGAACTCGCAAACACAAGGCAGAAAGAGAGGGGAAGCCGCTAAACTATATAAACCTTTTGGGCCCTCAGGTCCGCCCCTCAGACCCCTCCCCCTCACCCTCAGTTACCTCCTCTTTTTCCACCGGCCTAAACCGCAGCACTGCTTCTGCTCGTAGCTTGCCTTTGTCCCTTATGGTTTGTCCTAAGTTGGTAAATCCATCACCCTGTATGACAAAGTGTATAAATACATAAAACTGACAACAACATTTTGAATGCTTTATATCTTTATGTTCAAGGATCAACATGTATCAACTCGAGAAATATTTACTACAGATTCATTCATTACTTGTCGGTACTGAAATATAAATAAGCAACATCGGCCCGTGTCTTTTACATCTCTTTTTTGTTTTGTTTCCTTAATGGTGAGATTAAATCATATTTGACCATACAGATAGATATTAAAGTTAACACACATTACATTTGCACCAAAAAGTCCCCCCCTCCCCAGGAAAAAGGAAAACAAACGTTGCCAGGTGGGCATGCCTAGTTTTGAGAAGAATGCGTTTAAAGTTTTGAAACAATCATCACTTTCTTCATCCTCTTTTTTTCATCTTTTCAACGGCGCACATTGTCTACTGAGCCCTTATTTTCATATTCTGAATACAATTGGAACGTTTTGGCTGCTAGGAAATGAAAGTCGAGACTTAAAGGAGGGTGTTTTTGTAGAAATACCAGCGTTTGTATTTTGACCAAAAACTAAAAACGTACTTCCACAACATAAGCCTGGTTTTATAGTGTTTCATTTATTTAACCATTTTTAACTAATTAAACAGAAAAAAATCCACACTTAACCAAGATGAATTATATTTTTTTATTGTTTTCTTCTTCTCAGAGAAAAATATAGTGAGTGTATGATGAATTCCCATCGTATGTGTATATTTCTCAATGTAGCCCACATACGCCTTTGTGTTGTTGTTTTTTTGTCCTGATGTCATGCTGTGACACATGACATTTTTCGCTGTTATGGTATTGCGAAAAACTCCTATATTACTCAAGTTGTTTCTCGATCCCATTTAGTCAGCTGGGTGACATACTGTAATGTGGGTTCATGCCACACCCGCCAAAAGGGAGGCTAGTTATCATTACGATCATGTCAGGAAATATAGGCGTGTGTTCCATTGAACTTATGACCATCAACGGATTTCATAAAAATAATCAAGATTTGCATAAAGTAGCTTCGTGGGTTATGATGAAAAAATACGATTTTAAGAAATAATAGACATTAACATGCATTATACTCATAAAAGTCGATAAAATAACCAGCTTGGAAACAAGGCAAATCAATGATTTAAACTACTTTTGATGATAAGTTTTGACAACAGGATTTTCAACAACTGTTTTGGGTGAGTACTATCAAAATGGAATGTAAGTAGGACAAAGATGTCCTTGATTATTTACAAACATTGCCAATTCCCACTATGCAGAACCAGTGTCTGTAGTGTGCCAAGAAGGTCAGGTTTTCAAAATTGGCCAAGTTATGCAAATGTTACATCACTGTAATAGCGGCCCGACATTTGCATTTTTTTTATCTGTCTGGACATGACATTTTAATAAGGCTCAGATGGATGCTCTTAATTTGTTAAAAGATTTTAAGTGTGCCTTTTAGTCTGAAAAATACGGTAAGTGTCGACCTCATAAATCTGAAGTTGTATAATGCCTATAGTATGTTAAGCAAGTGGAGGGGACGTTTGCCTTGGCCACAAGCTGTTAGCCGGCCCACTCGACGGCAAACCAATAGAGATCCAGGCAGGCGAAATCTGCTCTTTTAAAGGTTTGACAGTGAATAGCAGTCATAAATTTCTCAACGCTTTGTGGATTTTTAAGCAAGTGAATCTTCCACTATGTTTGTAACTGCATTCGATCATCTAATCTAAGAAATCTTGAAATGTTTGATTTGATAAGAACTCTGGGCCTTTGCTGTGTTTAGTTCAAATGTAGTTTTGTTGCAAACAAACTTGGTGCGATTCAGTTTGAACACTATTTGGAGCAAAAACAAAAAACAAAAAAAACTGGAATAGTGTAAGAATTCAGTGTAAGAGTCCAGCCAGCTGACGCTAGGCGAGAGGCCGACTACACACAAAGATTTAAACTTACAATGACATTGCTGTAATCATTAATGGTTTGTGAAAATGATAAAATGATAAACATTAAAATCCTGAAGTGGTTAGCAGAGGTTCTGGGTTCGCTCCGGACTCCGACGTTCCTGTGTGGAGTTTGCATGTTCACCCCGTGTCTGCGCACGTGTACTCAGGGCAACACATGCATGGTAGATAAATTGAACTCTCAGAGGAACAGGTGCTACAGAACAGTCTAGTGGTCTGTTAGAGAATACTTGGAAACATAATCAAGGGAAGATTCTCGTGCAAGAAAGTAGGTGTAGAGCAAACCTTAAAACAAAGAAGTACTTCTGTGTTGAAAGGACTTCTCTGTCAAGGTTGTCCCGTGGCAAAGGTGACAAATACGTTTTTGTAGAAAGCGCATAGCCTCTGACAAAACAACATAGATGACTGAAAAATACTCTTGCAAACAAACTGTTTTTTTTATTGTGTTTCTTAACGTCATTGAGGTTATATGCTTATATGGGTTAGGGTTTTAGGGTTAGGCATCTTGACCTCTTTTGCGCATGATGTTGTTCCTTCTGAGCAGGATGTAGGTCGTAATTGTCCTCTTCCCATGTAGGATATGGTCAAACAAAGAAACAATTGCACAGTAGGCACATCAGAACAATGACTTCTGAGCTTGGGTAAAAACATTCCAGAAATCCCTCCTGGAGGTTTCGAACACATGCACATTCCATTGACAAGACCACTAAAGCTCAAAGATATGCTCGGAACCATGTTTTTCTCTTAAAATCTGAAAACGGTAAGACATAGAGATCAAGCAGACCTTTACTGGAAACAAACATGAGGCGACTCTATCTTCTTTGGAACCCGCATTTAAGTGAGTCAGCGTCAACTTAGGTTGTGACTTGATAACTGACAAACTGTTTTCAGTCAGCTGGAGGCCTGTTTTTGAGTCTCACCCCTATGTTTTGTTGGTTGTTTTTCAGGAAGGTCCAACCTGCCTTTCGTTTGAAGGAGAACATGAAAATGACCCTTGCTCTGCTTTACAAAGTCAAACGAAAGAGATTCTTTCGAGCGCAATATGTACCAGCGAAAGCTTGGTAAGTTGGCACAGACCAGCTTGGACATGTTTGGACAACCGTAGATGGGGGAAAAAGATAAATACTTTCTGTGGTTTTTACCTAAATCCATCCTAAAACTTTTTCCTTAAATTGTATTATCCCCAAACATTCTATCAACAAACTCATTGAGCCCTTGTTCCATTTAATTTTAACCTAGTCTGAGGTTTTAGTTTGTCTGTTACCGATGTTCATCCAATGTTTTGTCTTCATTTAAAGGTGGACACACCTAAAAGAGAAAACAGACGCTAAGGTGCTGCGATAAGACAAAGCGGATGAGGGTATCAAGTTTCAAACACCGGTAGCCTGAGATAAAATAACAAGATTATTTGTGCTTGCTGTGCCTTGACTTTCTCATGCAAAGCAACAATCATACATCATCTAGCGTGATGGGGTCATTCGATGACTTTAAGATGAAGATTATTCAAGAAAACAAGGCACACTTGCTATAAGGTGACACAAGAAATGACATTTAGAGCGCAAAAGCAACTTCAGGTCATGGTTTTACAGTGGACTTGACTTTCTGAATAGCATCGCAAAGTATGCCATTCCAACAGTATGCTGATTAGCAACAGTCTTTTTTAGTTATTGTCAAGAGATTGGGTTGCATGGTGACAACCCAAGAGTAAAAAAAATTGTCTTTACGTGTGCAGTGCCTAAGGGCCTGCCAACGCCACAAGTTGGGAAGAGTCTGTGCATCCGTATGCGCCGTCTAATGAGAATAGAATGTCTTTATTGTCATCGTATAACTAGTACACAACATGATTGGGAGTGCTTCTCCGATTGGTGCATATTACGGTATGAACAATAATGTAAATATCATAGAATTAAAAAAGCATAGTTTCACAGACTGCATTTGTTATTTTTATTATGTTCTTGTTTTGTTGTTCAAAGGCTTTGGAGAAAAAGCTATCTCTGAGTCTGTTCCTCCGGCTTTTATAAGCCCTTTAGCACTGACCAGAAGGAAGCAAGATGGAAACTTGATGAGCAGGATGAATTATGTCTCTAACAGTGTTTCTCACTCTCCTCTGGAAGCATCTCTGGTAATATCGAGTTAAAGTCTTCAGCAAGGCGTCAGAAGTCGTTTTCGATGGATTCAGCATGTTAAATCGGCATCGGACCATTGTGACATTTGTTAACATGGATTGCTTTTTAGCTAGTGAATCAGCGCTCATGACTAGGAAGTGACGAAGACAGGTGAACATTAAGTGAAGGAAAGCCCTGACATTTCCCTTAGTTGGCTGAAGGTCACCCTAAGCATTTTGACGTAAAATGTAGTCTGGATGGAAGTGAGATGACTTTGCCACTATGGTGGATTGGAGACCAGAATTGTATGATATTACTGGAAGACTGAAAGTGAAGAAAACCAGACTAAGGGAAGACATGTGGACACGAATGGATATAGCAAGTAGGATTTATGTCTGCATTACACGATACAGTATGAAGAGTTGTGAGAGTTTGCTTTGCGTGGGAGTTTATCATGAGTAAAAAAAATAGCGGCATGTCTTATTTATGTTTCAAAATCCCGCCCGTGTAAAGAACATTCCGGTTTGCTTTTTCGAGAAATAATGAGTAGTGCTGCCGAGGAGTATAACTCCTCATGGTATGGAGGAGTATTACTTCTCATTCATGTGCAGAATGTACTTAGACGTTCAATCCCAAAAACTAGTTTGACATTTTTTAAGAGTACCAACATTCATTCCCTAGTACTTATTTATATATTTGTAAAGTGTTTGGCTAAGGATTGTCTAAAAACGCCTAGTACGAAATGTGTTAGTACTATATTCATGTATTAAAGTAATTGATAGTTTTAGGCAATCCAGTAGTAAAACAATTACCAAAGTATTGATGTAATCATTTACTTTTTGGTTAGTAATTGATTACTTTGGGTACTAAAGTACTAAAAGCAAGCAGTTATTTTAGGTTTCAAAATAATAATGTCATTGATTACATTAGGTCTTGCCTAAATTAATCAATTATTGTAGTACTCAATCACCTTAAGTAGGCGGGGAGGCGTCGGCCGCATTTAGCCTTTGTTGCATTGGCGTATTTAGTCCTTGAATGTAACAAACCCCAAAATCTCAATTTTCTATAAATATAGTTGACAAAATCAAACTGATGAAGTGATCTAACACAAATGTTCAATATCAGACTGGATTCTGCACTCGGTCACACAAGTAAGTTTTGTCAGGCTGCATTACAGCAAGGACTTACAAGCCTCAAAGGTTCTGGCCCAATGTCAAGAATTTAGTGCGTTATTAGCCAGATAGTCATCTCCAAACGATGAGTGGTTTCCAGCTACTCACTAATCCCTTCACAATAAGGAGTCGAAACAATTTAGTTCCCGTCTACAAATTATGGGTAGAACTGAACAAAGCTCAAAAAGGATTTCAACGTTAAAAGGAGTAAATGCCATTGTTTGGAATGCCTAGTGGACACATCACGCAACCATATGCACATCCACGTATAGTTGTAAAATGTGTAGCTGATGTTCAATTTAGTTACAACAAACACTGTATTCTTTAACTAAATGCCATACGAACAATTACATCCATTTTATTAGGAAAAATTTACTGTACAAAGGCATGTAACGCCAAAGACTTCTTCAAGAGCTAATCGGCATCAGGAGTCAGCCAACCTAAAGGCGTATCATTGTGACAAGATTGAAGGTGATGGTAAAAGCTGACCTACTCTGTGAAAAACACACTCAGGTTTTAAGTTTTCTTTTCTCAAGGAGCACCACACACTGATGTAAGCCATACCTTGCACAAAAGAGCTTTCAGTAGACCAACAAATAAAAATTCTTACCCTTGGGCTAAACTGAAACATTCACAAAAGGGGGACATCACAGAATGTTCATTGAGATGAAGCAAACATCCACGTTTTGGCACATCTTTGTTGACAAGCAAGTAAATCGTCAAGCAAGAAGTGATGTCATTGGAGGACACAGAAGTAGAATCTGCGACTGGCCAAAAAACATTACAAGAAGTTTAAAGTTATAGTTTAAAGGCACCTGTTGTTGTTGTTCTCCAACACTTCTAAAGATTTTGTTGACTAACCCTGAAACCAAAATTGTGACGAGCTCTGAAAAAGGGTCCTCGTGTGTCAATTTTTTTTTTTTTTTTTTTATTAATATAGGCAAATTCTAAATTTAACTCCTTTTAAACTGGCCCTGTTTCCTAAAAAAATATACAAAGTTGGAGCACTTTGAATGCCGCTAGGGTGAATTGCCTTGTTTTGAGAAAAAAAAAAAAAAAACATGAAAACTTTTGGCACATACATCTTTTATTGTTTCATAGCAAATAGTACATTAACGAAGAGATATTGATGTCAAACCTTTATGTACTGTTAAAAGACCACTGGTAAATACAGTAAATTCCAATGGCAGATAAAGACATCATCTAAGCTTTTAAGCTTTTAAAATCAAAAGACGTTTGACCTCTCAATGGATGAATTAGGGTTTTCACCCTCAAAATGACTTTGAAGATCCCGTTAAGCTTACATTTAATCTCCTGAGGCATCATCTGCCAAAGTTTGCTCGTTTTATTATTGCTGCTGAAAAAGCGAATAGCAAACATCTGACATCCTGTCCATTTTTATTTGCTTATTTGGAGACAGCATTACCGAGACGTGTTAGCCACTTCGTCAGATAAAAACACCTTAGGAACATCTACTAATCCTTGACTTCCACACGCTGAGCTACAATTTTAACCTTTGGCCTGCTAAGAAATGAAACAAGAAACCTTAAAAGATGGTATTTTGGGAGGAAGCTCAGTAAGTGTATTTTTGTCATCTACACGGAAATTCATCTGCTGACATGCACACCTTTTTGCAAGTGTGGGCTAGAATTGTGTTGTTTGGAAATAACAACGCTCCTTGGGAAAAAAAAAAAAAAGGCACAGCACCCCACCATCAAAATCTCAACCTATGTGAAGTGTGGGTGAAGTGGAATCAAAACTTTGGACTGCTTTGCTTCCACAGGGCCTGGACGCTTTGCCAACATCGATTGAAATTGAATTCCTAATTTTATAGAGACGCCTGACAGAATAACTTAAGACCTTGTATCTGCCAATTGAAGTTTAACAAAAAGTGACAATTCAACAAGTCAACAACCAGAAGGGTAGAGGTAAACGTCTGTCAGTCAACAACCGAATGGCTTCAAGAAAATAGTGTGCATGTGCATGTTTATTAAAACAGTTCAGACCAAATCACAAATTTTGTAGGGGTCTTATGAAAAGACTTATGAAAATGAGTCAAAGAAAAGATTAAATGACCAGAGAAAATAAACAAGTGGAACCTCTAAACCAATCAAACCACCGTCATGCGTGATGCCTTGGGAGACGGATTAACTGAGGGTTGTTTGTTGTCTGACTTTCTGTGGCTTTTATTCAAAACAAAGAGCAGCCTCATTTGGAGTTTTAAGAGAAGAAAATTGCGATTAAATAATGAAAGAAAAACACTGGCTGTTACAGTCAGGGCTGTACAATTTAAAGAAGCATTTGCAATGTGACCTAAATAGCTTGCATCTCTTTATCGTAACCACTTATCCTCACAAGGGTCATAGGCGCGCTGGAGCTTATTCCTGGGGGTACACCCTGAATTGGTTACCAGCCAATTGCAGGGCACACAAAGACCAACAACTATTCTAACTCACAAACCTGCCTAAGGAAAATTTAAAGTGTACAATTAATGTAGCTACCATGAATTTTTTGGGGGGGGGATTATGTGAGGAAACGAGAGTACCCGGAGAAACCCCACACAGGCACGGGGAGATAATGCAAACACCACACAGGAAAGCCAGAGGTGGAAGTGAACCCACGACCTCTTCACTGCGAGGCGTACGTGCTCACCGGACGGTGTTCGTTACATGACAGGCGCAGAGTCAGGAAGTCACAAGGCAATTGCACCTGAAGTCTGAATGTAGCACTCTCCCTTTAAGTATGCGTGTCGGTATTTATATTCTATTCGCGAAATCCACCGTCAACAACATACTTGTCGTCGGCATTGAAATAATCCACCTTCATCTCCAGTACTGCGCTACTTGATTCTTTTGTATTTCCCCAATGCAAAAAGAAAAAAAAAAGACAAGAAATCAGAGCCTTGGCTCACTAGCACAACTTGGACTGTGGAGTCCTTTCTTTGCTGTGACCTCCAAGGCCAGAACACCCACGGAAAGCGTTAAATCAGGGCAAGCCCTGACAGCTCGGCAGCAGTGAGACAAGTGTGAAGTTTCATTCGCGGGCCCAGTCAAAGGATTGTCCAGTATTTGACAAGGGTTCAGCTTCTAATCAAGCCCTTGGCTTCTCATAACGAGACACCTAAACCAGTAGGAAGACAAGCCTCAATAGAGAATTTCAGTCAAACATCCATTGAAACGCCTACAGTAGGCCTTCAGTCACAGCTTCAATACTGTCACAGCTTTTTTTTTTTTTGTTGGGTGTTGGCATAAATGTCATCCGGCTGACTTTGTGACATTGCTGCCTGAGTGTGAGAAAAGGGAGCTGAGGAAAGACAGACTTATTTTTGTGTTGTAAGCATGGATGAAGAGACACTGCCTAATTCCAGTTACAGTATGTGCAACGTTGCGCTTCATTCACAGTGTTTGCATTATTTGCCGCCCCTCCCGGTAGTCTTGCTAAATCACCTCAGATTTAACAGAATGGCCTTGCAAGACACCAAACATGCAAATGAGCCAACACCAGGACCAAAGTCCAACAAAAAAAAAACATGTCAAAAATATTTTCTTGGTGTGTTGGCTTTCAATAGCATTTGAAGGTGTTCCTAATGAAGTGGCCCCTGAAGGTTTCTTGCGACTGGATATCAGACTACAAGCAGAATGTGACAGCTGGAAAAATGCAAATGAGCAAAAGAAGCCACAACAACGGTCCGATTGAGACACACTTCCTGGTTGTCAGAGGCCGTATGCCTTGGGTGGAGTGAGTGGATGAATTCTAGTCTTTTCATGGCGGTGCCCTGGAAAAAGTACCGTAAACTCAACATACACATATGGAAAGTATAATTTTGCTATATGATATTAATAACAGTGGTTGTAGACGTAGGGTTTGATCATAAAATGGGAGGTAACCATCTGGGAATGTGGGCTGTTGAGCCTTTCTTGCGTTTTATAGGGCAAGCTTTTTTTTGCTCAAACACATGCACACACACACACACACACACACACACACACACACACACACACATGCACACATAAAGCCTTTGGTTGTCTGTAGCTGTGGAGGTCACTTTAAAGGCCTGTTACATAACGTTATGGCCATAGTGACATGGCAAATTGACCTTTTTAACAATTTACCATTTGTTGAACTGCTTTTACATCTATCTATCTATCTATCTATCTATCTATCTATCTATCTATCTATCTATCTATCTATCTATCTATCTATCTATCTATCTATCTATCTATCTATCTATCTCATCCATCCATCCATCCATCCATCCATGTTTGCATGGATGCATGCAAACTTGCATGTATGCATGTGGGTCATTTGCTTGGTAGGATCCAATAGTGAAGACTTGTGGTACATGAAAGAGAAACCTGAATTCCGAATGGGAACCTTTTGTTTTCTTCCTTACGGGTTGACATTAAATGCGCACTCGGGGTGTGGATCCGAGCATCAACAGAGGGCGAGACCAAGATCCAACCTATAGGAGCGTGTTTTTCTTAAAGTTATACATTCTAGAGTGCAATGGGGTGGAAAGTAGCTTTTTTTCTCTTTATGTTGCTCACACAGGAGTGAATACATTGTCTAAATCACTTTCTTTCTCACCCTGTCAGCTTCTTTCTTCCGTGCAGACAATATGGCTGCCGCGTCTCTTCTTCTCTCCCCTCGCAACCTGCGTCCCTACTCTGTAATTGCTCCCAGGACCTCCTCCCTCTGACTGATGCTGAGCTGTGCAAGGAAGAGAAAAATTCCAAACCGAGTCCTCGCTGTGTTTCCACGGTAACGGGAAACACATCAGACTTCATTTTGGGAAAAAGGCCTCTGTTTCGGCAGGCTATTATTTTTAGCCCTCCTTTCAGTGTAGAAGCCTCCTGGCAAAGCACTGCTGGATTTGACACGCCGCATTTCACAAGTGTGTGCAAGACCACACCGCAGTAGCCGCAGTCGGGTTTTTAGGTGCTCGACTCCCGTGGCGTCAAGCTGCAGCGAGTGATGTTTTTGGACACAATGGGCTCGTTTCAGTGGACGGTGAAGAAAGTGCTTCGGGGCGATTCATAGTCGAGGACAAAAAGCCTGAAAGGGAGTGGGCGAAAAATGACCACTGTCTGGTCACAAGGAATGTACCGAGTGGCCAAGATGGTCTCGGGAAGAATCATCCATTGATAGCAACGTGTGTGAGAGGGAGGTGTTCCTCTTCATGGATCATGATTTAAAGGCCAGGCCAATTACAAGACGGATGCTTTTGTCGAAAGACATGGGACTTCTTCCGTTGTTAAAATGGGCAACTCATCATTTTTGGGATTCAGTCTCAACTCGGGCCGTCATCGGGAGACAGACGCAATCGGCTGCTCTTTACAAGAGCTCCTCTCCCAAATAAATGCGTTCAAGTCAAGCACTGAATTACGCTGGACTCTTTGAAAATACAAGAAATACAAGACCCCCACTAAGGGTGAACAATGATTCTAGATAGAGACTAACAAAAAGCTTATGTGATTGTCCATCGTGCGAACGACTAGCTGCGTTGGCCCCCGATCAAGATGAAAACCGCAGCAGACACTGGCAGTCAAATTTTGGAAGCCTGTAAATTCAAATAAAAGTCATTTCAGGTCATAAAGCATTATCCCAAACAAAGCTGACTGAGAAAATAACATGTGGCGAGAGTTCGAAGAGTCAAAATTAGAAAACACAATATCAATGATTTACAGTAACTATGAATCTACAATTCTGGATTTTTTTTTAAAATAATGAATAAACACTAAATTAGAAGGTATTTCCAAATGTTCGACTGGTTATGTGCTTTGAACATTCGAGTTTCTCAAATCACGATCCCCTATAACGCCTACATTTTTACAGCCGATAATTCAGGAATAATAGTGCTAAAAAATGTACAGTACAGTGTTATATAACTTGAAAGCAACATAGAAACGTAAAGTCATCCCTATTTCTTTGGTTAAATTTGGTTTTCCCAGCCCAGATCTTTTGAATTCAGAATCTATTTCAGGTGACTGACTCATTCCTACCATATAATCACGTTGTGGCTTCCCGACGGCCGCCTCGCATGAAATGAGACGTTCATATGAAGCGGAGGCAGCTTGAGGGAAATCCCTCTCAAATAAGGCTATCCCTTTTTACAGGAAGTCCTTTGTATACCTTTCCCCTGCTCGTCGCCGCCCTCAGTTATCCTGAACGTCCATATGCACGTCTGGAAAGCATTATATCCTCCAATGGCTTTCCACCCGCTTTTTTTTTTTATTCCTCCCTTTCCATTCTTTTTTTTTCCATGCCACGTCACTGTGGCCGTGTATGAATTTAATGGATTCCAAATGGTGCGAAAAGCAGCGCACGCTTCGTCTTTGTGAGTCTTCATGCGTTGGACTTTGTCTTTCATACATTTTGCAGGCAAATTGTGAATACACACTACACATACATATTGACGCCTCCCACCATGCTGCCAGGATCTGGTCCAGAAATTTGTCTGTCTGGCAGACATATGTTGACATGTCAGAAGGTTACACTTTGACCTTTTCAAGCTTGCTGCTCCCTCTCGTTACATTTAGGCCACAAAATCTAAGAAAGATGCTCTGTTGTTTAATGAAGTACATTTAATGAAATAAATATGTCCTGTAATGGAAAGCCATTAATGTATTTCAACATCTGAGTGATCACTTGTCATGAAAATTCCATAGAGCTTCTTCAGCTAATGAAAAAAACCTGCTACTTTGGTTTAAATGATTTTTGATGAAGAATTTTCCTTCCCCAACGCATACGACAGTGATGACCAAGAAAAAAATGCTTTGTGAAGATACCTGGATGTAACTTTTAACATGCCTCGATAAAAGCCTTTATAAAAGGATGTTAGATAATTATGCCTTCAAGTCACAATATTAAAATAATAGAAGAAAAAGGGGGAAAAAAATAAGCATCTTACGCTTACAGTTGTCTGTGCCTGAGAGAAATCGATAGGACAATGTCACGTGGATCAAAGGATGGATTTTCATAATCCTTTCCTTCGTATTTTCACGCAGGCTGGAGACTTAACTGTTCAACACTCGCCAAAGTGAAGTCAAATTCATTAGAAATTGTGCTGCCCATTCCTGTATTTAAAAGGAAACACCTTTTGACATTTTCTTGACCCGATGATATTTTCCACCAAACTTAAGGAAAGGCGTGATAAAGATAAGGAGATTTAACTTTCTGGAGAGAACCAGTCGAGGTGCTTGCTTGTTGTTTGGCCACCTCATCTCTCTGCTGCTCCATGTCAGCAGCAATGGGACTGTTTCCTCTGTGACTCATCAAAATTATTTCTCTACTGAATTCGAGATTTATAACAATGAGTGTCGTTAAAACATCTTTCATAACGGCTGTATAAAGAATGCATGACAATGCATGGCTCAAAATAAACACCTTTGCATGGCTGTTTGCAAAATTTTGAACTTTATGCTTAATATGGTTTTGCTATAATGACCTGTGATAACTTAATAATGGATGGACAATACAGCTCAGCAATAATGTGATAAATTTATATCTCCTCTTTTGCAGTGATGCTAAACAATGAGTAAAATATTCCAAGAAGGAAAGACACATTTACCAGGCAGTGACTTAAAGAGATAGTATGAGACCTTTTTTTTATTTTTATTTTTTAAAGCTTGTCGGGCCAGAAGTGCAATGAAATATACGGGGAGAATGCGGTGCCTGTCAATCTACTCCACTATAGTAAAACAGCCAAATGCTGAGAGAAGGCAGGTAAATGCTTCAAAATAAAATGTACCATAACAAGTAATGTTTAACACAATTGGCCTTGGCACACTTTTATTTCTAAGTTCCTCTCGAAAGCATGATCTAGTTGATGGAAAGAACACAGTCGTTTCCATTAATCTTCTTTTTTTCACTGACTTTGTTCCCCATGTAGTTCGATGTCATTCGGTCGACAAACACTACCTCTGCGATCAACTGTGATCACAGGTACTCCTGCTCTAAAATCTTCACAAGTAAAAGAATCACAGTGAAACTCTAGTTGATATTAAAAACTGTAATACTTAATAATAGAAATAAAGCTGCTTCAGGTGCCTCCATTTCTATGGTACAAACTTTTTTATGCACTGAAATGGAGTTACTGCTCTGTATTAAATATAAAATACAACTTGCGGTGAAAAGAAAATTGTGCCCCCTGGTGGAGTAACACCATCCCAAATGAATCCTCAATACTGCTTTTTTTTTTAGCGATACAAACACCTCCCATTGAGCTGAATTCAATTTGCTTTCCGGACATCTTGAGCCAGGCTGTATGCTCTCATTTGGTCACTTTGTCTTGGCACTTGACTTTTTGACTTTGGGAGTGGCAGTTGATGACCAATCACAGTGCAGGAAAAAGCAGAAGTTGCAAGACCCTCCCGGCCTCCCACGTCCTCTCCGCTCTGGCTTTTCATTAAGGCTGTTTACCCCACAAGGAAGCCTGTGTGCCAAGAGCTAATTATGCGCTCTTCTTCTTGGTTGGCTCTTATCGCCTTCCTGCTTTTTCTCCTCAACTCCCCTCAAGTCGCAACTGTAGTTTACATTTTACTGTTACATTTTGCAACGGCTCCCTTTTCCCAGGGTCGTCTATCTTTCAGATACCCCGTGATTTACTCCCCGTTGCTTTTCCTTCCCACCCGGAGCTTGTGTGCGAGGCCTTTTTTTCTTTTCACTCACCCCTTTCTCCTTCCTTCCCTCACCCTATCCCTCCTACACTCCATCAATCCTCCCTTCCATCGCTTTCCGACCTTCCGACTTCAGGGCTGCGCTCCGATCCAACGGTGCACGCCCATCACCCCCGCAGGAATGCGCTGTTTGTACCTAAACACAACAAGAGCACTGATAAGGACGTGTCTCCGCAAGGACAGCTGAAACCGGGCACTATCAGGGGAGCCGTGCAGGAAGGAAGCCGGGATTAGTCGTTAAATTGGACGGGAATTCCTAATTGTTTAATCATCCGCTTATTTTGCTGGCATCTCTTGGTAAAACATTACCAAGTGGACAGTGGGTTAATTGCTAAACCAGTCATGAAATAACCGACACATAACCGGGGCTATTTAATATTAGTTTATATTCTCTCTCCCTCGTGTGTAGAAAAAATACATCCATCCACATGTATTTTTAATTAAAAAAAACAAATCGGCAATGTGAGTTTATTAATTTACAAGCGTGCCAAGCCACTAGGCCGCAGTGTTGCCGTCACATTCTGTCCAATCAGAGAGAACTTCCATCTTGCAACGTCATCGAT
This sequence comes from Hippichthys cyanospilos, assembly GCF_059441005.1. Taxonomy (NCBI): domain Eukaryota; kingdom Metazoa; phylum Chordata; class Actinopteri; order Syngnathiformes; family Syngnathidae; genus Hippichthys; species Hippichthys cyanospilos. The sequence continues at coordinate 30,242,191 of NC_142370.1, read as the reverse complement.
GTTGTAGAAATAGAGTGATGGCATCAATTTCGGGGTAATGCTTGCTACATGCAAACGCGGAGAATCCTGCAAAACTCCACTTTGGCTGGAGGTTTTGAGACTTTCCATTTTGATGAACAAAAAAAGACATTTGAAAGAATGTAGTAGACTATGCCTGAAATGTAACTCTTGTTTGCACGCAGACTCAATAATTCGTCAGATGTTTAAATCCTTTAGGTCTAATTTTTTTCAATAACATATCTGTCTTCATATCACTATTTTAAAAAGTTGTGGCACGTTAATAGTTAGTGATAAAGGGATACTGTAAAAAGTTGCTTGGTCTACTTTAATATTTTCCTTGTACATTGTTTTGATCTCTTGAATTTGTATCCTCTCTGTAAGTGATTTTTTTTCTGACCTCCGTTTGAGGAAAAAGTAGCAAAATTGGCTTACAGAAGTAAACATTTACTGGCATGCCAGTATTTTTTTTTCCTATTTATTTTATCAGAGCTTTTTGGAATCCCGGCGTCTGGTAAATGTCCAGTTTACAAGTGGACACATTCTAAAATCAGACATGATGTCATCTCAACTGATTTTATTTAGTCAGCACTCTATCGAGACGACCCTTAGCCCTGCCTTATTTATCAGTGGTTTACTGGATAACGAGAGTGTCTCAGCTCCAGTGAAGAGCAGCAGGGTGTAGATATTTAGTCATGGATGCCTACGCCAGTCTAGCATGACTACTACGGACGCTCCGTGGAAACATTTTGTAGAAGCTGATTCATTGAGCAAAATGGAGAAAAACATCCTACTTCCCTTAAAAATAGGAAATCACTTCAAACATCCTCCATGTTTTCAAGTTGATTGGCCTAACATCCCTGGGATCTCATTCCTCAGATGTGCACAACTCCCCAGCCAAATATTACATAACGGCGTCGGGTTACACGCCCGTGCAGATGAGATGAACAATGGCAGCTTGTTCTTTTGCCACTGTGCTTGGGAGACATCTGGACATTGTCCCATGGACAGCTAGAAGGAATGCAACTTGATAGAGTAGTAACCCCTAATTTGGATTTAAACCAGAATGTACACCTTTGTTGTGTCATGCTTTGCACATTTAAAACAGGAGGCCAATGATACACATGCAGAAGCGCAGATTAAAAAAGTCCTAGTTGTCCATTTGTCCAATTGGCGTGTAAATAAGATATAATGGAGATGCACAATGTAATCGTGAAAACATTCCTCCTGAAATCTTACATGTACTCACACATCAAAATTATTCGTCAATTATTAGATTTGTTGCAATAATGTACATTTTAATTTGACAAATGAAAACAAAGAAAGTTTGCAACCAGGTGTCATCTGTGAGATTATTGGAAAAACATTCCATTTCTAAAAGGATTCTGCTTCTTTATCAACACAGGCATATCAAATATTCAAACTAGTTGATTAAAATGTCCTCAATTAATGTTATCATTATCCCTTTAGAATATTGCAAAAGAGTATTTTTATGTAAGAGATATATATATATATATATATATATATATATATATATATATATATATATATATATATATATATATATATATATATATGTGTAATCTTTTGTTGCAGTAGGGGGCAGTGTGGTGCAGGTATGCCAGGTAAGGAGTGCAAAAAGAAAGCACAGTAAAATCTTCCTTTGCACAGATGGAACCTTTCTTCACTCCCCTTCATTGCAAAACAGTGAGCCCCCGCCCCGTTGTGCGCACGTGTTCAAGTGTCTGCAGCGGCTTACTTTTGACTGCATGTCTGTGTGTGTGCATGTGTGTGTGTAGTTTGTAAGTTTATGAGGGAGTGGGGGAAATACAATGACATTCAGCGAAGATAACCAAGTAGCTAAGATGGAGTTTCAAAGCAGCGAGCCAGGGCGTTGGCGTGTTGTTATCACACTCATGGGGTCTTATCTGTCGGCAGGGGGAGCGAGCAACATAAGAGGTGTAGCCACTGCCATCTAAAACAATGCTTCCAGGAGAAAAAACAAGCTTCAAATTCCCACATGCTGTTTAAAAAAGTGTTGGATTGTTATCTCGCCGCGGCATACACTGTGGGTAGGAAATAACAGCTCCGCTCACTGAACACTCCTTGCTGAGTTTTCTTACCTTCCAAAGCATTCGTTCTGTTACATAGCCCATTTCAACTAATAAGAATCCCTGTGGAATTGTCCTCCCAATTTTTTGTCTCCCGAGGTCCTCGCTCCATTCTTACGCAGTCTGATCATCAGGTATTACGCCCGAGGCCACGACATACGTCGTCAAACCCGTCTACCTGGTTTTGTTTCCCCAAAGTGCAAATTGCTCTGTGGAATGAACTCTGGATCAGAAGAAATGAAAGTAGCTCTGCAACCAGATGCCTTTCTAAACGACCAAATTGGCATTCTTGACAATGTCGATGAATATTTTGATGAGATTATTCGGTATCACGCAAAAAACTCAAATGGTACCAAAAACAGAAGTCCAGAATTCCCTCAGTTAATGGGGACCAGAAAACCTCCACGAAAAGTGAAATCTGCAAAGTAGGGCAGTGAAAGTGCATAAATAAAGTGTATGAAATGTGTTTGGTAAAACCCTCCCGATGCCCGGTGATCTCCTTACCATGGTATGGAGGTTGAACAGTCTCTTTTCTAACACATAGCAGAATGCGCTTGTGCACAGAGAGCGCTGCTCACTAACTAAGCTCTCGCTGCAGCACGGAACGCTACCGCTACCCCACCCATTCCCACATTGCATTTCAACCTGTCTTAAAGGGCCAGCCTCAGTCAGTGGGAGTGTTGCATTTCATCATGCATCATACTATGCACTGCAAGTGACAGTCCTTTGAAAGAAAAGAAGAAAAAAAAACCGCAAAGCACTCAAGGTGCAAAAAGTGAAGCACGATGTGAAAGTGGTTAGACATTATCTGCCATTGTGTGGAGTTTGCAGATTCCCCTTGTGCCTGCATTGGATTTTCTCTAGGAGCTTCAGGTGGGAAATCATTCATGGTATGCCCCACTTGCTGCCCAAACACATCTGGGATAGGCACCAGCACACCTGCTACCCTTGTGAAGACAAATGGTTAAGAAAATTAATGGAGGGATGGATGTTCCATCCGTTCATTTAACCCCGGAAGTCAGGCGCCTAGCTGACTAAAACCCCGCCTCTCACCATGTGACTGCCGCGCTCCTTTTCTGCTCTGGTTCTAGTGCACCACTGACTGCTCAGAAAGTGTGGCCGTGTGCTTAGTCAGCACGGGCGGTGCTCACGTCGTCACAAAGTGAGAAGACCCAGTTGTTTTCTCATATTGGGCGGGGCGGGTGGATCAAAATGGACTAAAGCAATGGCAACCCTAATTTCAATGCAAACGTTTGTTAAATGCCACAACTACACACAAAGTCGACTGTAAATGACTTGGCGGATGCAAATTTGTAAAAATGACCTCCCCCCCATGCAAAGCTTCACTCTCTTTGGCTGCTAGAACCGACTGTAAGATTTACGCAACCCTCATTTCTGGAAAGAACTGTACACAATGGCTGCACTCCAATCGTGGCAACACGGCCTTGTCGGAATTCACACACAGTCACAATGTACACAGTGTGTGCTCTGCTGGAAAAATGCTGAACAAGTTCATGTTACCTTTGCTTAATAACCCTGTTTTGCAATGGCTACAAACATTTTGTTTTAGATTTGGACCCAAGGTGTTCATATTACTGAATAATTGTGGTATTTGATGCATATTAATTAATAAAATGCAGTTGGTGAGTTGTCAGGCAGTAGAGAATAAAGAGGCAGATGCTCCCAAAATGCAATGATGGATTTTGTTCGTGATAGCGCATCGCAGCTCAGGTTCTTGTATTTTCACAGTTTGTAAATAGCAGCTCACCAGAATTATTGTCTTGATAAGGTAACAATGCAAAATTGTGCGGGGGCACTATAATGTGTTAATTATGGGCGTCAACACATTGTCCAGGTGTAGATGCATATCAATTATTGAAAATGCCGTCTGAGCTTCCACAATAGATGTCAGCTTTAGTCATATGATAGTCTACGCAGAGCCTTGTAGTGTGCAATGACATCAAAGTAGACACACCCATTTACAGACTTGCTTGTTTTTTATGATGGGCGTGTTATCATGAAATTTAAATTAAATGAAGATGAGAAATTAGTACATTAAAATCAAAGGGCCCAACCCAAGGATTCTAGGGTAGTGATTTTCATATAGTGGGAGAATTCCAGATGGTACAATGAGTAAAATGAGGGGGATTTGGCAACGACTCTTCACGACTCTTTTCAAGCAGTGCGCTTGTGGCTGTGAGTGACAGAGCTGCGCAGAGACGTACTTGTGGGGGAGGAAGGGGCAGTGAGCGGATGCATGAGGAAAATACTGTGACAACACTGGCCCAGCCTGGCCCTTTAAATAAACTTTGAGGAATTCAATTGTGGCTGGGGTTTTGCGGCCCACATTAACCGCAAAAAAACTGTAGTTACTGTCTCTAACTTGAGTTTCTTAAAAAAGTTCTCAGAAATGCACTTTGTGAAAGAGTAATTACACTTAAAAAAAATTTAAAAGTGTGTTGACAATTTATGTTGTTTGTATAATGGGTGAACTGTCAACCGTTGCTCACCTGACACCATTTGACTTAATTGGATGCACAGAAAAGTATTCAAAGTAAATATTTGTTATTTAGGTGGCTGTTAAAGAAACATACCCTTAATTTCTGCTTGATATGACTAAAAGTTTATAAACAAGAGATTAGTGTGGATGCTAACATTGCACTGAAGCAATTTTATCAAAACTGGACACCGGACAAGAATTTTGTTTATACAATGAATCTTTCCACTCTTCTAATTGCTTTAGTTAAACACATTCATATTATATTTTATTTTTCAATGATTATTTTGAAATGTTTTTCATGCACGCATGAGTGCCTTGACGTACCCCTATGTAAAAAGCACTTGTTCAACCTGTTGGTCCGCAAATATAAATGCATTTGCACTTGTGACATTCATTTCTTGCGCATTCTTACAATCGCGTCTTTGTGCATAGCCTTCCGGTAGCCATTGACGCGGTACTACACAAACACACACTATCAGGATGTATCACAAATCAAGCATTTCAAATCAAACCACTCTATTTTGTGAATATATGTATCCCTCCTTGCATATATGTGCGCGTTTGTGCATTTTGAGAGCGTTCATGAGGGAGAGCCCATCTCTTTGTTTGAACAGGTGTACTTACTTTGAAGTCCAAACCATATGTGTTGACATGCACACACACGCACACACACACACACACACGTACCACTCCCTTGCTGGTCCTCCACCATATGTATTCACATGCACATATGCACACACGCCACTCCTTACTGGTCCTCTCCCAATAGATCAGGCCCCCTAATTCACTCCAAATGTCGGAGAGAATTGTTGACCTGGGTGTGGACGTGCAGTGGGAATTAATCGCGTTTATGTAACACATGATAAGAAAGAGCAAGAAAGTTGTAAAGGAGAAAAGTCGGAGCAAATAAATGCATGGTAAAATGTTTATAAATCAAATATAAATTCTCTGCACAATGCTGAATGTAATTCTAATATGTATTTGTTACTATTTTTATGCATTTTTATAATTTGATCATATTCATTTAAAGGGATTAAGAGTAGTTTAGGGAGATTAGAACGGATTAGGCTATTATCATGTTAAAAGCGCCTTTACTCCTAAAATTTCACGTTGCAAAATTACTTCTGGAACGAATTAATTTCAGAAGTAGAGTTTTTCTAGTTTTTTTTTTTTCTGTATCAAAAAAAAAAACCAAAACATTCCTAATACTCTCCGGCCTTCCTGTGTGGAATTTGCATGTTCTCCCCCAGCCCGTGTGGGTTCTCACCGGGCACTTCGGCTTCCTCCCACTACCCAAAAACATGCATGGTAGGTGAATTGGACATACTAAATTGTCCTTAGGTGTGATTGGGCGCGTGATTGGTCGTTCGTCTCTGTGTGCCCTGTGATTGGCTGGCAACCAGTTCAGGGTGTCCCCCGCCAACTGCCCGGAGCCAGCTGAGATGGGCGCCAGCAAGCCTGCTACCCCTGTGAGGATAAGCGGTTATAGAAAATGGATGGATGGATTCCTAATACTAAAATGACCAGAAGTACTTTTAGTGGAATTATTTGTATACTTTAGCCCCGTCATTTGCGAAATACTACCTTCGTAATCATCTTAATCAAATTAGTATTTGCATGAATCTCTTTTGCACTAATAGACTTTTACTACTAGCCCATTCCATACTGCGAATTTTTTGTATATCCCTAAAAAACGAACTAAATAAATATCTACATCCAAAATCATCGGTAAGTGAAGTAAAACCAAGGTCCAGTTGTTGCCTTCAGTTTTTTAGTGACATTTTGAATCGTCTCGCCAATGTACAAATAAATTAACTGATGCTAATGGCTAATCTTAAAAACTATCAGTCACACTTTCAACTCATTCCTAGCAAAGGTGTGTGACATAGCTGATACAAATCAAACAAACTAAATGCAACAATGATTCATTGCATCCACTAAATGGCTATAAATTTTTATTATAGTACATTTTATTTTAAGGCTGTGTCTGTTACTCTGATTGCATTTGCTTATCATTGGGCAACCTTGTTTCCTCTTTCATTTTTAATGGATTCGAGGTGACCAAAGTCTGCTCCAGATATGTGTCCATAAAAAAACACACCCATATCGGAACATTAATGAAGTGGACTCACGCCACACAGAAAGCGAACGTTGTAAGAGAAAGCTGACATAGTGTTACAAGATGTCACACAGATTTTTCTTTGTTTTATCACTTATCAAAAAAAATGTTGTATGATGTACCTTATGTTTTCAGATTTGTTTGTGTTTTTTTTTTTTTAATTATTTGAATTCCCGGTTTTGGTTAACTTATTGTTTGTGTTAGTGGCCTCGTGGTGTGTTAAGTAAATTCTGGCTATTCCTATTTCCTGATGTTTATTTAGTTACCGTATTTTCCGCACTATAAGGCGCCTCAGATTATAAGGCGCACCCTCAATTAATTACATATTTTAAAACTTTTTCCATATATAAGGCACACCGCATTATATGGCACACCGCATTATAAGGCGCATCCTCAATAATGACATATTTTAAAACTGTTTCAGTCACAATATAATACTCAAAGTAATAACAATAATAACTAAACTCTCAATAGCATAAAAACTCAATGTCAATATGGCTTGCTTTATCAGTTAATTCCCCATCTACGAATCCCAATCTCAAGATTGACCCATATATAAGGCGCACCTGATTATAAGGCGCATCATCAGCTTTAAAAAATAAAAAAATAAGGCTTTTAGGTGCGCCTTATAGTGCGGAAAACACGGTACTTTACGACCAGTTAGATTTAAATTTCTGATTTAAAATTCGAGAATGGGAAAACCTTTTTTTTTAAATACAGTGTTCCAGTGAACCTTTTTGAGGCTATTCCTGTTGTTGCAAAAACAGTTTTTAAAAAAGCCGAAGAAAAATCCAGAAATTGTTATTATTAAATTTGGCCATGTCACTGCTTTTCAATTTTGTACAATTTTAAATATCTTCTTAAAATGTTTGCTGAAGTTCCCAATGTAGTTTGACTCTCATTTATCTAGCACAAGTGCAGAGAGAGTCTGCATAGCGTCCAGAAAAAGAAAGTCTACAAGGAGACAGTTTTATGTTGTACCTGGAACATGCTTGCACTCCCAAATCATTTTCCAAAAGATTTGGCAAAAAGTCGTTTACTTATCAGTAGGCTGATAACATGTTACATAGAATTCTAACTTCACCAGCTGTGGTCCAAATTTGGTGTGTCACAATTTTGGATAAGAACATGAAGATTTTGCTTTTTTTTTTTTTTCTGCTAATGTGGAAGTGTTACACATAATTTATTTGAACACAGTCAATTTTAAAAATATGACACTCGACACGAGGGGGGAAAAAAAAACACGTTACAATGGATGTTGTAATATTAAGACAAAGCATAGTAAAGGGCTTTGCTATTGATTTGGATTTGTCATGTTTCTGTTGTGGGTTTGGGTTGGGTTTTTTTTTCTGTTTTGGGGGATTTTTGTATTTTCAAATTGCAGGTCTCTTTTTAGTTCTCGTCTTGTTCCCATTTGGTTTCCTTCATGCCTGTCCTCGTTAGCATGATTGGTTTCCACCTGTCTGTGTACCTGCTCGTGTCATTCAGTCAGCTTCCTCTGCCTGTTTGTTCCTCCCCAGCTGTTTTGTGTTTCCTCGTTAAGTTTGAAGTTTATTTAAGTCACCAGTTTGCGTTCAGTCAGTTGTCCGGTCATTGTCTATGTCACATGTTGTTTTTTTATTGCTCTTAGTCCTAGTGGACGTCCGAGTTGCTTTATATCGCTAGTTAAGTGCTTTGGTCTCCATTTGTTTCAGTTGCGCGTTTCCCCTCAGAGGTTCCCTATTTTGCTGCGTTTTTGGGTGTGATTTTCCATCACTCCTTGATTTATGTTCCTCCTGTTCTATTAAACGCCATTTTTTTATTTAGTTCACCCCACTTCCAGCTTCCCTGCCTTTGGGTCCACCGCCGCACAACACTATGCCCAATCATGACAGGATTACTTTATTTTTAAATTCTATGGTGAATAAAGTTCTCATCAGGACACAGTTGTTGCTTCTGTATTATTGAGCATAACCAGGCAAAGTCAGTGCCCTTGTTCCTCGCCAGCGATATAAACTTTCAGGTTGTTATCGTTAGCTTTTAGCTAACATCAGACACCTACTAGCTTCCACACTCAATTGTAAGGATCTTGTCAAACATACAGCACAACTATTTATTGTTTCTGCCCATTTTTAAGCTGTTTTCAACATGAACTTTTATTTTGTTCATAATTGTAACAATCAGGGTTATGGATACAGCGAGCAGGCAGTCAGTCATTTCTGTAACAAAATAAGGATACTCTGTAATAGTTGGCAACACTGCTGTTAGCTTGTCTGCTAATGATGTAGCAGTTTTTCTGGTGAAAGACTTGAGATATTTTATTAAAGCACTCTACACAAGTCCGTTGCTCCTCTATTTATGTTTAGCAGGTCACTTTGTACTATTCCCTGAAACAAAATGATATATGATTTAATTCTGTATTTACCGCACAGATAAGGAGCTGAGGGTAGGAAAAAGGATTATTGTTCAGGGTTGGTGACTTTGACTATTTAGGGTTAGGGTTATAACCCTAACCCTATTAACTGCAGGATAAAATCCTACTAATGTTTTAATTCCTAATTAATGCAGCAGTATTTAGTCGTGCCTGGTTCTAATCGAGGATGAGCCTTGATTATTATTTTACTTTATTTTATTTTTGGGGCAGTTTTGGGAATCCTTGGTTTAAAGGGAGTATGTGTAATTTTTCGCCTGCACCAGTGTGAGCTTTAGGGACGTTACAGTTAATCAAGCAATACACACGCTGCCTCCAGCTGTCCGTAGCTATAACAGATATGGCAACCTTTTTAGGAGTGCCACCCCCCATGTCATATAATTTCATCAGTAGACCTATGATTGTATTTAAAACATACTGTTGGACATTAAGAATAATTTTCTTACCAAGATTTGAAATTTATAATCATTTAATTTAGTTTAGTGAAAAGCGGTCTAAATCTTACATATCGTCACTCCACGCAAAATTTACACAGCAAACAGCAATGTGAATTATTTCAGACCTTGGTGGGTTGTGTCACGAAGAATACATTCAAGATTCAAGAGTTTTATTGTCATATGTATAGTGTTATAATACCACACAATGAAACCCTTATTTCGTTCACTTACCCGAGCAGCAGACTACCTTCCATATTCGAGCAATAAATAAATAGCAATAAGAATAGCAATAAAACAACAACAGAAACAACGGTGCTAATAATATAGTGCAAATATCATGTAGTGCAAAATATTATTTATGGATATAGTAAGAGGCAGATTAGTGCATGAGAGATTTGTTGATAATCCGGATGGCTTGTGGGTAGAAGCTGTTTGCCAGCCTGGCAGTCCTGGCCCTCAGGCTCCTGTAACGTCTACCTGATGGCAGCAGTTCAAACAGATCGTTTTGTTGGTGTGTCTTGTCCTTGATGAGGTTGCATGTCCTTCGCTGAACCCATGTGTGGTAAATGTTCTGCAGTGAGGGGAAGGCTGCTCCACAGATGTACTGTGAGGACTTGATCACACGCTGGAGAGCCTTCCTGTATTTTGCTGTGCACCAGACTGTGATGGAGTTGGAGAGGACACTTTGGATTGTACATCTGTAGAAGTTGTTGAGAATCTTTGCTGACATGCCAAATTTCTTTAGTCCCCGCAGAAAGTACAGTCTTTGTTGGGACTTCTTGAAGATCTGCCGAGTGTTGTGGAACCAGGTGAGATCCTCGCTGATATAGGTTGGCAGTTTCACACTGTGGTGTCGACAAATCACATGAGTAATTCAGCGTGGCAACCCGTGATGGTATATTTCACGACAACACGAAAAAGACATGACTTATTCGTCCTCATATAACAACTTCATTTTTTTACACCATGCCGAGGTCTCTACTGACTAAAAGTCCTTCAAAATAGTTTGTCGTCTTTGCTGAAACAGAACCCATTTCATTTTATAGTTCAAGTTCATGTATGTAAAGTGCGTGGGAAGGTAAAGCCCTCTTGTCATGAAAGAAAAGATGTTGTTTTAACCTGACCTACAGCTGCACTACCCTGTTGTCTTCACCTCAGCCATCCATCCTCCAAATCCTTTCTCCAGTCCCAATCAGAGCGCCTCCACCCTTGTGCAGGCACTCCTCTCCATGCCTAATGACTTTCGCTCCCGTTTTCTTTCTCCCTTTGCCCCTTTTGCCCATTCGGACACATTCCAATGCTCTGTAGTCATCATCCAGGCGCTGAGTGCAGCGCAGGGGTTTTACTCCGCTCCACTAAACCATGTTTTGGACAAAGACCCTCTGGTGTTACTGTGTTCACTGTTCTCAGTAACAGCACTGAATGAAAGAGCGTAGATAAAAATGCCAAACTAAAACTACCAACATTTTACTGGCTGATTTCAAGGATTTTCTTTCAGTTCACATTGCGTGAGGAGCGTTTAACTTGTGGGCTTCTTTTCCTTTTCCTGCACACAACAGACCGAGTCTCATCTCAACAACTCTTTATGAGTCATTCTTGGTCAGGAGACCAAAACCAAGATCATGATTGAGACTTTACTTTTTTGTCTTCTAATTAATTTTTCCAAGCAGTACCCACGAGGAGATGAGTCATATCAACTTTATTTCCCTTTTGAGCGTGCTACACTATTGTGTAAATTTCACGTGTTCTCCTTTAACCGCAACCCGGTTTACAAAGTACACTGGAAGGTGTTTGAAGGCTTAATGTTGTGGTTGTGAAGACAAATACTGCATTCCATATGTCTCAAACATACTGCCTGTGGGATGTTTTTTTTTTTAATCACCATAACTCATGAGCCATTTGCATCAGCAATGTAAATCCAATGGATTTTGCAATCAGAGAAGTAGAGCTTCTCTCATAGAAGAGATCTGTTGGATAAATAACTTTATTTTTTGTGGACAAGTATTTAATAATAATTATCAAAAAAAATAATTATAAATAAACACTTGACCACAAAAAAATTAAACGTAAAGAGTCTTCTTTTGGAATCATGTTAGAGATGTGTTCACAAAAATACATCATTAACTTGACAGGTGACGAGTGGTGGCACCTGACAAGTTGCGCTAAACCATTCTAGTATGGAGGGGAATCATGGTTTTTAAAGTAATTAAATTGAATTACCTACTGAACCAAAAAATTTGTTTGGACATATTCTCCTGAAACGTTGAACTAATTCAATGAATTATTGAATTAAAAGTTTGGCTTCAGCAAGGTAAGGCCTTGAAAATGTAGGCCAAGGTGGGAAGTCAGAAACATTAAAGCAGGAAAAGAGAATGCAGCTATCAGTGTCATGCATCTTATTGTTCTAGTGCCAAGGTGACACACCCTTACCTAGCACAATAGCCTTGAAGTTACCCTCACTCGACTGGACTTTTTCATTCCAGCTGTCCTGACTTTTTCCTAATTCCATATGGTAATAACACTACCATGAAAAATTCCCCACATTCTGGCAAACAAACATAACTGTTCACCGTGTCCTCTCGTTCCTCCATTTGATTTGGAATAACCTGCCTGTCCAAAATACAAATTCACCTCTCTGTGCTCCTGTTTTATTTCCAAGGCAAACCTTTGTTCTTTGATGGTGAACCGTGTGGGAGGCATGTGGCATTTTTTGCATTCTTCTCATAACACTGCTATTATCTCTCGCTCAGTGAGGGGGGCTTTGGAATATATCTATTCACAACCTAAATTGTTTGTTTTTAGCATCATTATAAACTCATTAAATCGCCAAAACCTATTTTTACGTTATGTTTTGGTGTGTATTTGTTTTTTTTTTTATTTTAGATGCGTCCCAGCACTCAAATTCAGGTACTTTTTTTATTTTTTCAAATGTTTGCTGAAAAGAACTTCTGAAAATTTCTGGTATTTAATGAATTAAGTATTAAAGTAATCAATTACTTTAGGAAGTTTGAAAGTAATCCTTTACTTTATTAATACTAAATACATTGATTACCGTATTTTCCGGACTATAAGCCGCACTGGTATATAAACCGCAGGGCTCAAATCATGAGGAAAAAGTCTCATCTTATAGTCCAAAAATAGGGTACTCTAGGTAATTATGTACTAAAGTAGATTGATTGATTTTTTTGTGTAATTAAGTTCGAAAGTAATAGATTAATTTAGGTGTTGAAGTATTAAAGTAATTGATTGGATTACTAAAGCAATTAATTATTTTAGCACCTCATTACCTAGCATCACTTTAGTACTTGATTCCTTTTGTACCATTTTAGAACCTCCTTTTGCCAACATTTTTGAAAAAAATATGAGTAAGAGGGATTGAATGCCTTGACTGTTAATAAAAACGTAAAAACACATTTTTGGGATTGAATGAGTTAAGGGATTAACAAATATCCTGAACAGTGGGCTCACCAGGCTGACGACTGCTAAAGGTCTCAATGAAAGGTATAAAGCATCGCTGTTTCCTTTCTCCAACCACTTTCCTAACAGTAACCATCATTAGAGCCAAGACTTTTCTTTCAAAATGATACATACGTACAATATAGTTTCTCATTTGAAATCATCTCCCCGCTTCGTGGTATTTACGCAATAAGCACAGTGCCCCTAATTATCTATTCTTGGCCAAAAATGGTCTAGCGCATGTCTCCTATGGAACCCCAAAACACCCTCACCCCATATTTATGTTTACATTTTTGTCCGAATTACTGCTCGCTGCTTCTAGATGGTGTCCCCTTGAGCTATAATCAGTCTTTGATTATCACGCACTATACTCGAACTAGTGACTACCTATAATTAAAGAAGTGTGTGTTTCTGTTGGTTAAAGGTTAAGTAGAGGTAGTAGTTTACGTTTGTTTTTAGTTCGCTTGATTATGCGAATACTGTACGGATCCCATTCCGGTGCAGCGTAAATCTAAATTTGACATCCATTCATAAGGCACGTCTGATTATAAAGGCTAACTGTAAAAAAAGGAAATTAAAGGATGACTTAAATTTTGAAAAATACAGTGTTGGACCCCTTCGCTCCCATTGGTAAGACGCATGGGAGAATGTGTTCCATAACTTTTCAAAAAAATGGCAGTGGTTATCGAAATTGTGGCAATAACATAAAATGGCATCCCAGTGGTTCATTGCACACCTATCTACAGATTCTAGTGGCATTTAGCAACCGTACCATACACAACAGGACAGTGCTGGGCCCACTGTCAACAAGGTAGTTTGCGTTGTACAATTTCTCGTGAATTAAGCATCTAGTACTGCGGAAATATTGAGAATATGTGTTATATATGTGTGTTAGATTACACTGATTACTATGTCTTGTACGCTAATTGTACGGTAATCATTTTCACTTCTCTGACACTTTTATATATATATTTTTTTATATATATATAAATATATTAAATAAATATGGGTCAAAAAAATTCCCAGAGTCTGTAACCTAATTTATGGAAGTGTTTTTTTTTTAACTAATTTCCTAGACTTATAAACAAGTAAATATCCTAGACTTATAAACAAGTAATATAAACCTTTTTTTTCTTTCTTCTTTTATATTATTTTTTTTTATATATAAATACATAAAATAAATATGGGTCAAAAAAATTCCCAGAGTCTGTAACCTAATTTAGGGAAGTGTTTTTTTTTTAACTAATTTCCTAGACTTATAAACAAGTAAATATTCCAGACTTATAAACAAGTAATATATACCTTTTTTTTCTTTTTATATATTTATATATTTTTTTATATATATAAATAATTAAAATAAATACGGGTCAAAAAAATTCCCAGAGTCTGTAACCTAATTTATGGAAGTGTTTTTTTTAAAACTAATTTCCTAGACTTATAAACAAGTAATATATACCTTTTTTTTTCTTCCTTCTTTTATATTATTTTTTTTTATATATAAATAATTAAAATAAATATGGGTCAAAAAAATTCCCAGAGTCTGTAACCTAATTTAGGGAAGTGTTTTTTTTTTTTTTTTAACTAATTTCCTAGACTTATAAACAAGTAAATATCCTAGACTTATAAACAAGTAATATACACATTTTTTTTCTTTCTGGGGGGGACCTGAATATTATAATGTATATTAACGATACAAAGTGCAGACATTAGATATGGCCCGAGTTTTTTTGTCACAATATTTGCGCTTACTGTCTACAACGAATAACTAACGGCCAACATTTTTGCATGAATGTCAAATGACTTCCCTCACACCAAGATTGAGAACACAATGCAACACTGTACTAAGCCTTTGGATGCTTCACGCTTTTCATTTGGCATTGACACACCCAGCAAGGGAACAAAAAAAATATGACACGTCGCATGGAATTTTCATCAAAAAAGACAAAAAATGTGACGCTGAAAATGTGTCTTAATCAATTGTTTTGCAGATGGCCTCTTGAACTCTTGCAGACTGAAAATCAATTACACGATATTTGTCGGTCACATGAAGCTTGTTCTGACGCTAATCTCCCTCTTTCTATGACATGAGTGATGTTTTTAACAAGGAACATTCTTTTTGAATGACATGCTGAGTTACTGCTCGTCAAAACAGCTTTAGGCTGCAAACTGGTGGTGGGGGGGAGGAGGGGGAGGGGGGCAGGATGAGGAGGCAAGTCACTCATTTTGCTTATGTGGGATCTCCATAGTAACACACTGCAGAAGCTAATATTAGCTAAGCATATTTTGGACCAGTTAAGGGCAAAACAAAAAGTGGATGTCACAGCAAAGCATTACTCATTTAATACATGTGCTTAATGTAATTTAAAAATAAAGTGGCAAAAGGAAAGCAAGAATCATGTGCTGTGCATTTTTAAGCCTTATAATACAATTTGTGGATATTGCTTTGATTTTTTTTTTTTAATCATAAAAGAATCAATGGGGAAAAACAGTAGGGAGCTGAAATCTCCAGCAGATGACTAAAACATTTAAAATTTCAAAATACAACGATTCTGACATTTCTAGGTGATTGCTTGTCAACTAGTTGAACTAGTTTAACATGTTTTAATCATGCTCTAGAATTGAAGTAGTTCATTTTGAAATTTGTCAGCTTAATTTTACACGAGTTGGAATTTGCTTTCCCAGCTGGTTTGCCTGGATCATTACAGAAACGAAAACACATCCTTGCTTACAAGCACCAACTGTTGAATGGATGATTCATTTAGCAATGATTAATTCTATTCATGCAAACAAGATTCTCAAATTTGGGAATATAAAGAATCAATTCAAATGGATGAAGACTCACACAATTTAAACTACAGTTTTCCACAAATTATGTATCCACATTTATGTATGTATGAGACCAAAATAACCCAAAAATCAAGAGAAGCACCCAGTTTTGAATGGCTGTTCATTGTCATGTTGCATGCACATTTTCTGAAATAATAAGGGGTTATGTAAGTTCACTCGTGATGGTTGAGGAGGCACTCAGAGACCCAAATATTCGTAGCGCAGTGAGAATTTGAGACATGTGTCCTCTTTAAGGGTATTTCTGACTTGTTCTGTCTCCGACATACACAACTAACTAATTTCAGGCGCTAGTCATCCCAACCAGTTTCAAAAACTCTCCTTTGAACTTTCCAAACGTAACGTCACACAATCTTGTTTTCCAGGCGTGACTCCAGAGTGTTTTTTTTTTTTTTTCTTCAGAAGCACCATGAAGTCTTTTTGGATGTACTTCAGTGGCTTTTGAACGGAATACAGTGCTCTTATTGTGCTGTCCTGTGACTCCATTGATAGGGAGTACAAAACTTTCGTCACCCAAGCGCCATTGAGTATTGTGTCAATAGATGTAATCTCTTCATTGGCTTTACTTTGGGAGATGTGATCTTTTCAACGTCAATTGAGAGATCATCTGAAATGTTTGATGCTTGTTCTCAAAGGAGATCTGCAAGCGTGAATAGTTTGTATACCCAAATTTCCTGCATTCGATGAGTTATTCCACACATAACCATGATAATGACATCAATTATAAAATAGATACATGTTTTTTGTAGTTATACTCTAATATATATATATATATATATATATATATATATATATATATATATATATATATATATATATTAGAGTATTAGAGTTTGACTGATTGTCAGCCCTGCCGATTATCATGGCTGATATTTGTAAAATTGACATTTATCGGTATCGGCCTATTTTTTAGTTCGAGCAATATGAAGAAATCGGTGTAAATGTGTTGCCTTTAAGGCTGATTCAACCGGATGTTTTTTGTTTCGAACAATGCTATGAAATTAGTGTATATATAGCTAAATTGTTGTTGCGTTTTGTTGGATGATTATTGTTTTCTTTGTGTAAAGAAAATTTTTTCCCGATAGAAGTACTTTCGATTTTGCTGATGACGCATTTCCGTTTCCAGGTTTGCAGACAACCGTGGTAATCGAACAAAATGCTATCCGACACCCTTGTCTGTAAATTATCAGACAGGAAAGTCATGAGTTTCATTTTATTATATTTCAAACATATCAGTATCGATATTAAGGAATATTTTCGTCGTATTGCCTAGTACTTCCTGTTTTTGCCGATGACGCCTTTCCGTTTCGGGGTTTGAGCTATTATTTCTTTGAGATATATATTTTTTTTGGACCGTTTTTACACTTTTACTGCAAATGAATATCTGCTCTAAATATCGGTTATCGGCTTTCTCTACAACTAATAATCGATATCAGCCCTGAAAAGCCCATATCGGTCGATCTCTAATATATATATATATATATATATATATATATATATATGTGTGTGTGTGTGTGCGTATGTATACGAGAAGCGAGATTATTTGCAATTTATCTCGATATCTTGGTCTCTTTATTGTTGCAAAAGGCCGGCATTCAAACAGGGGTATAAATACAATATATACACACACTGTATATATACGTAAGAATTGCATTTGGCGCTGCTACATGCGGTTACGCATTGAACAGCCAGATGTGAAGTGTGTCCCAAATAAGCCCCTAGAGTGCCACTCCATGAGCTTCTGTGAACAATGAGTGCATAGTGTATAAAGCATTACTCAGCAATTTCCCTGTTACATAACACGTCACTGTACTTATGGATTGTTTGCAATATTCTTGTTTAGGAAACTATGTCCAGACAGCTACCTCCTGTCTTCTACAATGATGTCTTGTTTAAAATTTAGTTAGCGACTGATAGACAACACTGACTTAGTTGGTTAATGATTTCATTGGTCTGCGCAAAAAAGTGTCTTTTGTGAGAAAATATTGAATTAGCAACACATTTGCATGCTAATTTTACCCTCAGGTAAAATATTAAACAAAGCATCCGAAGCAGACACAATCATAGACTTCCCTTTTCTGTTAAAACATTCCGTGTTTATTTGGCGTGGCATTGTTCTGCAATCCCGGGGGACTGGTTGGGTTATAACGCAGACATTCCTCACACTGTAAAAAAGTGCCAAAAGGAACACATCAGTTCCCGCCCCTTCCAAGTATGGACATCAACATATTAATGAGAATTACGGACAGTTCTGCCATTTTGACGTCAAATCTTCATCACGCTTTAGCTATGCTCCATAAGTCAAGCTTCTATGTGTATCCGTATCCATAGCGACCACACTCAAACTATTTCCACAGCAGTCACATATGCTTCTGGTTTGGACATCAGTGCTCTGTGGTAAACCCCGTTTCCGTAGCAACCGTGGGTGTGGTCATGGGTAAAGTCAGAAGGGTGGTGGGCGGGGAGGAAAAAAAAAGTACTACGCAAGAGGGATCATGGGAGGACAAAAGTGGAACATGTGCTGTGTGTTAAACAACAAATAATCACTCTTTGTGGACTCGTTATTTTTTTATAAACAGGAAACGCCGCAGTCTACCAGAGAGTGAAAAGTGCAGAGACAGAATCAAACGATGAACGCAACGCTTTCTTATTATGTGGGCGCAGCTGGTACTATCAAGATTTTCCACGGAGCATGTTGGCTTTACCACTTCCCGCATTTCCTTCTTTGCGTCCAAATCCAAGCTTTGCTTTGATT